>NC_052406.1:6239928-6560247 GCF_009389715.1 Phoenix dactylifera
TTTTTAATTAATTATTATCCTATTAGAAGTTTTTAATTCACTAAGGAGCTCCATGACAACTATGTTTAGGGTCCAAGCTTGATTGAACTTGGATATGATATAGCTTGGTTTGAAATTAATTTTGAGCTAGAACCCCACAAGCAAGCCTGATTTGTATACCATTATTTCAAGCATAATTCGAAATTAATTCTGAACTTGATTTGTTTGTTCATTTAACATCAAATCGAGTTGAATTTGAGCTTCTGTCAAGTCAAGCTCGAGCCAAGCTCCAATTGCTTGATTTATTTCATAGTGCATTGATGCAATTTGTGCAAAGCCATATTTACATATTCTCATTCCATGGAGTGATTCGTATAATAGTTGAGATTGTGGCTGTCATTTTAGTTGTTACACCATGGCATTGCGCCGAGCCAGAGTCCAATGGGGCATATGGGATGCATGTAACTTTTTCAAGAACAAGGAGTATTTGATAGATGAGCACGATTCCATTGGTTTTGATTTTTAATTTGAAATAAATTTGACGGATACATTCTACCTCTTAGGTAATATATTTATCTTCTTGAGGCTACATTTTGTTTGGATAAGAAAGAAATGAAATACGAGTATTTGTGTCTATTTGTAGGGTTGTTCCACATGGTATATTTTGTTTGGCTACAATTTTTGAAATACTAGACCCAAAACTCTAAAACCCTAAACCCAAAATCGTAAACTCTAAACCCAAAAAACCTTAAAACTCTAAACCCTAAACCCAAAACCCTAAATCCTAAACCAAATTAGTTGTCCTCATTCCACAAGAACAAAGAGAATTCAGGCACAAATAAAGGTTTCGTGCCCAAATAGATTGCAACAGCCTTAGTTATGCCTGGATTTTTAAGATCTGCTTCTCATGGCAAGTTTTATGCCTCGGTATTCCCCAACTCCTTAGACCTTGAGATATGTTTGACCATGTCCGGGACATAGCCGTTGCCTCCTTAAATTTTTTTGGGTAATTGACTTTCCCATCCCTCTAAAGACTCCACTGTAACAAAAAGTCCTTGTTAATTAAATCTAAAACAACCGGTCCAGAAACTTTCCAAACTGTAATTCCCGGTCCCTGAGCCCCTTTTATTTTGAAATAAGATACCGAAAATGCCCCTTCCCTCATAATCTCCCATCCTTCCGAAGAAGAAGAATTTCAGAGACTTTCCAAACTGTAATCTCCCAGCCGCGGTTGCTGCCGACCGCGGCCTGCCCCCTCCCGCGGCCGTCGCCGGCCCGGCTCGCCTCCTCCCGAGCCCCCTCCCGCGGCCGCGCCGCCGGAAATGCCTCCGCCCCTGCCCCCTTGGTGGGAAGGTGCCGAAGAAGAGGAAGAAAGGCGCCGTCCCGCGTCCTGCGGCTGTCGCCGGCCACGGCCCGCCCTCCTCCAGCGTCCGCCGTGGCCCAGCCCCTTTCCGGCGCCGCCGGCCTCGCGGGAAGAGAAGAAAGAAGAAGAAGGGAAGAAGAGAAGAAAAAAAGAAAAAGAAAAGAAAAAGTTTGAACTGGGGTCGACTCCTGCTCTGCTGGGGTCGACTCGTGAGAATCTTGGGTCGACTCACTCACTTCTACAACAATTTTCTAAGAACACTTAATTGTGTGCACAGTCCTGTTAACTGTGTTCGCAGACAACTTAACTGTGTGCCGCCAGCTCGTGGAAGGAGAAAAAAGAAGAAAGAAGAAGAAGGGAAGAAGAGAAGAAAAAAAAAGAAAAAAAGAAGAAAAAAAGGAAAAAATAAAAATAAAGTTAAATAAGCTTGGAACAATTAAATAAGTTTGGAACACACTTAATCTAACATGACACACGGTTAAATAAGCTTGGAACATATTTAAATCATCCCGGAACACACTTATTCTACCCCAGAACACAGTTATTTCGACTGTGCACACAGTTAAGTGTTATGAGAAAATTATTGTAGACTTATGCTGAGTTAGGGTCGAGCTGGGGTCGACCCCTAAAGAGCTGGGGTCGACCCCTGAAGAGCTGGGGTCGACCCCTGAAATCAGGCAGAAAAACAGCTCTCTGGAAAGTCTGAGAGAGTCGACTCCAGGTGAGCAGGGGTCGACCCCAGGTCTGTAAACACAGTTAAGTTGTCTGTGAACACAGTTAAGTTGTCTAGAAACACAGTTAACTTGTCTAGGAACACAGTTAAGTTGTCTGTGAACACAGTTAAGTTGTCTAGGAACACAGTTGTTTAGGAACACAGTTAAGTTGTTTGGGAACACAGTTAACTTGTCTGGGAACATAGTTAAGTTGTTTAGGAACACAGTTAATTTGTCTAGGAACACAGTTAACTTGTCTAGGAACACAGCTATTTAGGAACACAGTTAAATTGTTTGGGAACACAGTTAACTTGTCTAGGAACACAGTTAACTTGTCTAGGAACACAGTTGTCTAGGAACACAGTTAAGTTGTCTGTGAACACAGTTAAGTTGTTTAGGAACACAGTTATCTAAGAATACAGTTAAGTTGTTTGGGAACACAGTTAACTTGTCTAGGAACACAGTTAATTTGTCTAGGAACACAGTTGTCTAGGAACACAGTTAAGTTGTTTGGGAACACAGTTAACTTGTCTGGGAACACAGTTAAGTTGTCTAGGAACACAGTTAACTTGTCTGGGAACACAGTTAAGTTGTCTGGGAATACAGTTAACTTGTCTAGGAACACAGTTGTTTAGGAACACAGTTAAATTGTTTGGGAACACAGTTAACTTGTCTAGAAACACAGTTAACTTGTCTAGGAACACAGTTAAGTTGTCTGTGAACACAGTTAAGTTGTTTAGGAACACAGTTATCTAAGAATACAGTTAAGTTGTTTGGGAACACAGTTAACTTGTCTAGGAACACAGTTAACTTGTCTGTGAACACGGTTAAGTTGTCTAGGAACACAGTTAACTTGTCTGAGAACACAGTTAAGTTGTCTAGGAACACAGTTAACTTGTCTAAGAACACAGTTAACTTGTCTGGGAATACAGTTAAGTTGTCTAGGAACACAGTTAACTTGTCTAGGAACACAGTTGTTTAGGAACACAGTTAAATTGTTTGGGAACACAGTTAACTTGTCTAGGAACACAGTTAACTTGTCTAGGAACACAGTTGTTTAGGAACACAGTTAAATTGTTTGGGAACACAGTTAACTTGTCTAGGAACACAATTAACTTGTCTAGGAACACAGTTGTCTAGGAACACAGTGAAGTTGTCTGTGAACACAGTTAAGTTGTTTAGGAACACAGTTATCTAAGAATATAGTTAAGTTGTTTGGGAACACTGTTAACTGGTCTAGGAACACAGTTAATTTGTCTAGGAACACAGTTAAGTTGTTTGGGAACACAGTTAACTTGTCTGGGAACACAGTTAAGTTGTCTAGGAACACAGTTAACTTGTCTGGAAACACAGTTAAGTTGTCTGGGAACACAGTTAACTTGTCTAGGAACACAGTTGTTTAGGAACACAGTTAAATTGTTTGGGAACACAGTTAACTTGTCTACGAACACAGTTAACTTGTCTAGGAACACAGTTGTCTAGGAACACAGTTAAGTTGTCTGTGAACACAGTTAAGTTGTTTAGGAACACAGTTATCTAAGAATACAGTTAAGTTGTTTGGGAACACAGTTAACTTGTCTGGGAACACGGTTAAGTTGTCTAGGAACACAGTTAACTTGTCTGAGAACACAGTTAAGTTGTCTAGGAACACAGTTAACTTGTCTAGGAACACAGTTAACTTGTCTGGGAATACAGTTAAGTTGTCTAGGAACACAGTTAACTTGTCTAGGAATACAGTTGTTTAGGAACACAGTTAAATTGTTTGGGAACACAGTTAACTTGTCTCGGAACACAGTTAACTTGTCTAGGAACACAGTTGTTTAGGAACACAGTTAAATTGTTTGGGAACACAGTTAACTTGTCTACGAACACAGTTAACTTGTCTAGGAACACAGTTGTCTAGGAACACAGTTAAGTTGTCTGTGAACACAGTTAAGTTGTTTAGGAACACAGTTATCTAAGAATATAGTTAAGTTGTTTGGGAACACTGTTAACTGGTCTAGGAACACAGTTAATTTGTCTAGGAACACAGTTAAGTTGTTTGGGAACACAGTTAACTTGTCTGGGAACACAGTTAAGTTGTCTAGGAACACAGTTAACTTGTCTGGAAACACAGTTAAGTTGTCTGGGAACACAGTTAACTTGTCTAGGAACACAGTTGTTTAGGAATACAGTTAAATTGTTTGGGAACACAGTTAACTTGTCTAGGAACACAGTTAACTTGTCTAGGAACACAGTTGTCTAGGAACACAGTTAAGTTGTCTGTGAACACAGTTAAGTTGTTTAGAAACACAGTTATCTAAGAATACAGTTAAGTTGTTTGGGAACACAGTTAACTTGTCTAGGAACACAGTTAACTTGTCTGGAAACACAGTTAAGTTGTCTAGGAATACAGTTAACTTGTCTGAGAACACAATTAAGTTGTCTAGGAACACAGTTAACTTGTCTAGGAACACAGTTGTTTAGGAACACAGTTAAATTGTTTGGGAACACAGTTAACTTGTTTAGGAACACAGTTAATTTGTCTAGGAACACAGTTAAGTTGTTTGGGAACACAGTTAACTTGTCTGAGAACACAGTTAAGTTGTCTAGGAACACAGTTAACTTGTCTGGGAACACAGTTAAGTGGTCTAGGAACACAGTTAACTTGTCTAGGAACACAGTTGTTTAGGAACACAGTTAAATTGTTTGGGAACACAGTTAACTTGTTTAGGAACACAGTTAACTTGTCTAGGAACACAGTTGTCTAGGAACACAGTTAAGTTGTCTGTGAACACAGTTAAGTTGTTTAGGAACACAGTTATCTAAGAATACAGTTAAGTTGTTTGGGAACACAGTTAACTTGTCTAGGAACACAGTTAATTTGTCTAGGAACACAGTTAAGTTGTTTGGGAACACAGTTAACTTGTCTGGGAACACAGTTAAGTTGTCTAGGAACACAGTTAAGTTGTATGGGAACACAGTTAAGTTGTCTAGGAACACAGTTAACTTGTCTAGGAACACAGTTGTTTAGGAACACAGTTAAATTGTTTGGGAACACAGTTAACTTGTCTAGGAACACAGTTAACTTGTCTAGAAACACAGTTGTCTTGGAACACAGTTAAGTTATTTGGGAGCACAGTTAACTTGTCTAGGAACACAGTTAACTTGTCTAGGAACACAGTTAATTTGTCTAGGAACACAGTTGTCTAGGAACACAGTTAAGTTGTCTGTGAACACAGTTAACTTGTCTAGGAACATAGCTAAGTTGTTTGGGAACAAAGTTAACTTGTCTAGGAACACAGTTAACTTGTCTAGAAACACAGTTGTCTAGGAACACAGTTCAGTTGTTTGGGAACACAGTTAACTTGTCTAGGAACACAGTACATAGTTAAGTTATCTAGGAACACAGTTAACTTGTTTGTGAACACAGTTAACTTGTCTAGGAAAGCCTGAGAGTCGACTCTAGGTGAGCAGGGGTCGACTCGTGCTGTTAAGGGGTCGACTCCAGGTCTGTGAACACAGTTAAGTTGTCTGTGAACATAGTTAACTTGTCTAGGAACACAGTTAACTTTGTTTTTATTTTTATTTTATTTTATTTTCTTCTTTTTCTTTCATTTTCTTTTTTTTCTTTTCTTTTTCTCTTTTTTTTTCTTCTCTTCTTCCCTTCTCCTTCTTTCTTCTTCCTTCTCCTCTCGCGAGGCCGGCAGCTACGGAAGGGGGTCGGACGGTGGCGGCCGCAGGATGGGGCCACCGGGGGGGGGCAGCGGCTCCTCTTCTTTGGCACGTCCCCACCGTGGGGGCGGAGGTATTTCCGGCGGCGCGGAAGGGGGCAGCGGGTGCGGGAGGGGGCGGGCGGCGGGCGCGGCGGCAGGCGCGGGAGGGGGTGGGCCGTGGCCGGCGGCTGCCTTTTTCTTCTCCTTCTTCGGTGGGAATGGGAGAGGCGGGGGCATTTTTGTCCCATAAAGCAATGTTAAAATATATATGGACCGGTTGTTAACAACCGGTCAACAGGGATTTAATGTTAAAGTTCGGTCAATAAATGGACCGCTGAGCAAGTTCCCCAATTTTTTTTCAAACCCCTCGAGTCAACCGAATCGAAGTAACGAGTCACGGAGCTAAAACTCATGCCATTCTACTGATGCCAACCTTCTCTAAAATCCAGACTCTCCTCCACTCTCTCAAGCCTTTACCTCCTCCCCTGTTTCGCCCACTCCGCGTCCACTCGCTCTCCCCCCGGGAGGTGTTCAACCACAACCTCCGGATCGGAGAGCTGGGCCGTGCCGGCAGGCTTGTAGATGCCCGCCAACTCTTCGACCAAATGCCCAGCCGAGATGTTGTCTCATGGAACGCAATCCTCACTGCATATTGGCAGAACCACGACATGGAGGAGTCGAAGCGGATCTTCGATTCGATGCTGGAGAGGAACATCGTCTCCTGGAATTCTATGATTGCCGGCTGCCTCGAGAATGGGAAGCCCGATGAGGCTTTCGGCTACTTCGTGAAGATGCCTGAGAGGAACGTAGCTTCCTGGAATGCGATGATCTCTGGGTTCGTGAGGTATGATCGGTTCGAGGAAGCTGAGAGGTTGTTTCAGGAGATGCCCGTGAAGAATGTGATATCTTATACCGCAATGCTTGACGGGTTTGCTCGGAATGGGGAGATCGAACAAGCTCGTGATCTGTTTGATAAGATGCCGAAGAGGAATGTAGTTTCCTGGGCTGCGATGATAAGTGGGTATGTGGAGAATGGAATGTTTGAGGAGGCGAGGAGTCTGTTTGACCTGATGCCTGAGAAGAATGTGGTTGCCTTCACAGCGATGATCACAGGGTACTGTAAGGAGGGGAATGTGGAGAAGGCGAGGAGTATTTTTGATGGGATTCAGCATAAGGATCTCATTTCGTGGAATGCCATGATAGCTGGTACACTATAGAAGATTTTTTATTTGATCTTCTGACAATAGTGTTATAGGGTAGACTGAAGAGAAATAACAAATATAAATTAGAAATATTGGCTGAAAAAAGATTTAACCACTGTCAGCCTGACATTTTGCTTGATTTAATCATTCTCATAAGGCTCAGAACACTATATTTTTAACTGCCAACATAATCATTGAAATTTTGAAACTGATTATCCTATACAGATCTAGCACCAATCTTATTTCAAGAGATGGCATTTTATCATGTATTTGTTTTTCTTTGGTCATTAGTCTTTTTAAGAAAATCAAATGTAGCCCTTTCGAATTCTAGGTGGGTTAAAGACTGTCATTTAGGTACTAGCAATTCTGAGATGAACAAGCTGTCAGATGTGTCAATTTCAGTGGAATTGAGAAATGGTTATGACTGAAATATCAGAAATTCAACTAGCGAGCATTATCATAAGTACTTTGAGCTGGCTTTGTAAGTTATTCTTCACATTTATGCGGATATTGTGCTACTACATTTGTTGTGCTTTTTTTGGAATTTTTTCCATAAAAACTTTGTTCGCATTATGCTAGCTCTTACCTTCCGCATGAACTGAACCTCTCTCCAAATAGTAGTTTCCTCAATTTTGGTTGTGCATGTGCACCATCATCTTATTTGATTCTCCAGAACTTTTGTCCTCACTTTAACTTTCATGCTTCCTCTAGAACCCATGTTTTGAACTCCAATTCCTAGCGCACTACTTGCTTGCATCGACATTGTCTTCTCTACCAAGCTGATATGCGAGATTAATTGCCTTTATTACCCAAAATTCCAAGTATACTACATGTTGCGATCTTATATTTTTTCCATTTTGTCTCCAGAGGATGCATAAATTAGTCATCTGCAGTAGTAAACAATAGATCAAAGCATGCAGCATACGCTTTATAGCAGAATTTCCCTTACGCTGTCATGACTCAATAAATCAAGCATTTTGTCTTATTCATTTGACACTATAGCTCATTTAGATTGATTTCCTTTTTTTTTCTGTTTTAATATTCTGCAGGATATGTGCATAATGGGAATAGTGAGGAAGCACTGAAGCTTCACATCACAATGCTGGAATTGGGCATGAAACCAGATCATGCAACCCTTATTGCCATACTAACAGCATGTTCTGCTCTTGCATTGCTACAACGAGGAAGGCAAATTCATGCAGTTGCCATCAAAACCAAGCTGGAATCTAACATATCACTGAGTAATGCTTTGATAACCATGTATAGTAAATGCGGTAGCATTGTGGAATCAGAGTTAGTCTTTCAAAAGTTCCAAAACCGAGACCTGGTCTCCTGGAACACCATGATTGCAGCATATGCACAGCATGGGCATTACCAGAAAGTTGTTTCTTTATTCTGTGACATGGAAGCAAATGGATTTACACCAAATGGCATTTCATTCCTCAGTCTCTTATCTGTGTGTGGGCATGTAGGTAAGGTGGACGAGAGTATAACTTGGTTCAATTTAATGGTTTCCAGATATGGTGTATCTCCAAGGGCTGAACATTATGCTTGCCTTGTGGATATACTAAGTCGAGGAGGACAATTGAAGAAAGCTTGTGATTTCATCAGAGAGATGCCATTTGAAGCAGAGAGTACTGTTTGGGGTGCTTTGCTTGGGGCATGCCAAATGTATTCAAGTATAAAGTTAGGGGAATTGGCTGCTAAGAAGCTTGTCCAGTTGGATTCCCAAAACTCAGGGGCCTATGTGATGTTATCAAACATGTATGCAGCAGCTGGCATGTGGAAGGAAGTTACTAGGGTGAGGATTTTGATGAAGGAACAAGGAGTCAAAAAACAACCAGGGTACAGTTGGACTGAGATTGGTGACAAAGTGCATGTGTTTTTGGTGGGTGATGCATCACATCCAGATATTGGTAAGATTCTTGCTGAGCTTGGAAGGATTTGCTTGCACATGAAATTTCTCGATGATGAAGCTGACGTATATTAGAGTTGATTCATTTATAAGGATATTAGCTTTTCCTCAAGTATAGGCATCATCTGACGCATCTTTGCTCCCAAGAGTTACCTTATAGTACTATAAGTTAAATTCCATACAGTGGTCGCAGAATGATGTTAAGTGATATTTTCATATTTTTTGTGATCTGACAGTGTAGCCAATAAAGTAAAATATTTCTTCAGGGAAAAAGGTGTTTTATATCTTTCTTATTGTTCTGACTGAAATGAGGGCTTTGTTTTCCTGTTTGGACAGACATCTAGCCACCAAAATTTGAGGACTAGTCTAGAAAGAAAGAATAGCTCTTTAAAACTTCAGACAAGGTCATTGAACATCGATTATTGGCTTTATACCATGAAAGAACTTTAAAGCTTAAGAGACGAAGCCAAGAGCTACTTAGTTTTCAATTTTGGAACATCAACTGGGCGGTTCTAAGGATGGTGCCATCGATTGAATGGTAAACTTGTTGAAGTTGCTTTTTAAGCCTAAAGAGCAGTTGTTATAGGAAAGATCAACAAATTGGATGATAGTCCTGTAAGATGGTCACAGGCTTGAGTTCAGCAGAAACAGAGACTCACAGAAATTAGTAAGTTTGGTTGCTGAACTCGATGCAAGAAAAAGGAAAAAAACATGCCCTCAAAATAAACATCAAGGAAAGCAGAAGCACCTTCGGCTTAGCATTATTCTCATGGATTCTTTCTCCAAGTAAAGATTATTATATTGGAGACTGCTGGTTCTGGTTTGGAGCTTGAGAAGAAAAGTGGATGACTAAATTCTGATGGGAAGCCAGATTTCAAAGAAATAGGAAACTATGAGATGTTTCATGATATATTTAAGTTTGAACATACTGAACCTTGAGAGACAAATAATGAAGAACGAGACCTGCAGTCAGCACCAAATAGATGGGATAAAGCTTGTCAGTTAAGTTGACACTATTATATACTAGAGAAAAAGTGACACACAAATAACAAGAATATATCCAAGAGAATATTCTTTCCAGTAGCACTGTAAACTGAAAAGTCTACCATAAGCATGTGAAGCAGAAATTCATATGTAGTTTCACAAACCATATAAATGTTGAAATCTTGGCAATATATTAGGATTATAACCTCAGTTAATTACTTATCCATAATATTTGTTGCAACCGTACCATGATGTTCATGATTCCAGAGTGGGGGAAATTGTAGTATAGTTAAATTCTCCCTTTCTTTGATTCTGTTTTTACAGCTCAGTATCAGATCTAGACTTTGTGTCGTTGACAACAATATAGAATACCTCATCCAGACCAACTCTCTCTTCTCTTTCTAATTGACGATCTGTTACAATTACAGGTTACAATTACATCCAAGGACTTAAATACTCCTGTGAACTGTGCTTATTGATCACAATTACAGTTGTTTTAGCTGATCCGAAACTGATTTCTATAAATAAAAGTGAGTGTCAACAATCTTGAAAACTAAACAAGTAAAATGCTGCTAGAATTCTGGGCTGCACATCGATTTAGCAGAGGCGGGAAACCAATGTAATAGTAGAACTTCAGCCTGGACTTGCACCAGAGAGGTCTCATTAATACTAAACTGATTGCTGAAATATATTTCATGTATCATCATAAACATACTGCTAGCTTAAAATATAAGGAATATCCATAAATTTCAGGTTTACTCAGTGACTGTGTTTGCAATAAGACAGGTAAATCTTTCTTGCTTCTACTTCAGTTGCTGTTGCATGTTAGATCAGGAAGAAATCCAATCAGGAGTATGTAAAGTTATCATTAGGAGTATGTAAAGTTATCTAGTCTTTACACTTTCAAGGTACACCTCTGTGAGGAGACTCTTTACAAAGTCCAGTTCATTCACAGCTTCACTGCGATTTAACCTCGAAGATAAGAAAGCAAAATAACTTATTTGCTTGCTTATTAATTTTCCATCTCTTTCCTTTTGAACTTTGTATCAGGCTTCAATTTGGCATGTGCTTGTACATATCGCAAGCTTCCAAGCCCCCTGAATCTTTTTGAGGTTCATATTGATACATAAATATCATGATGTTGTGCTTCTCCAACTGGATGTGATTTATCTCACAACCTTGAAATCATGGGTTTTGTTGTCAAACAGTAAAAACCTTGTTTTCAATTTAAAATAGTAAAACTTGTTATCAGAACAACAAAGCTATGTAAAAATTATTCTTTCTTGAGAAACAATTCACCCAAATCACAAAGGACAATCAAGGGTTGGTATAACAGTGAAGGTTCAGACCGCATATTAACTAACCAATATTATCCAAATCTTGTAATAATCTTTTTTTTTTTTGGACAACTGCCACTGAAAGACATCCAGATCTGCAGAAACAGCTTCTCCTATTGGACTGCACCTGAAAACTTGTAAGCCAGACAGCACGAGCGATTGCTTTTTTAAGTAATTACACATATAGATAACTGAAAGGCAAAGCAGTACTTTAGGAGAATTAGAAAAAACTAAGGTTATATGTCTTGCATAACATTTAGGCTGATGATTATTAACTATGGATAATGTACAATCAATGTCACAAAGATAATAAATTCACACTGCATATCAAATAAGATCTCTTTACTGATTCTATTCAAACCGTGTATACTACAGCTGTGGTTTCTTGCAAAAATGAAGAAGTTACTGCCGGCTATACTTTTGTCTTATTTTCAAAACTTAATTAAAACAAAGAACTCAGAATGACAAGATACAAAGAAGATAAGTTTATGAAAATACTGTGGAGAAATAAATTCTACTTGTGGGAGGTCTTTCTCCTCAGCATGTCTCCAAATCTTCTAAGGATAGCCTTTTTCTTCTGCTTCACAGGCGGATGCTCCATGCCATCTAATTGAAGCCCATCCAGATAATCAAAATCATCATCCGTGACAATTGAGGAAGCAGCCCTCCTGTCAGAGACATTGCTGAGTGATGCAAACCTCCGATCCTTCTGCTCCGGGGACCCCGCCATATCAAATACAGACCCCTTTAACTTTGCTGGCTCTCCAATTGAATGCCTATGCCTATTTTGAAGTTGTGGACGCTCACCGTTCCATCGACCAGATGGAAATCTGTAAATTCCTGTAGTGCATTTACTATCATTGGTGGATTCCTTCGGCTGTGCTAATGATCCAGTCTCAGACAAAGTGACGGTTTTGCTTGAGTCCCCAGTTGATGTTGCAGCAAGCAAAGTCTTCAGTTCCTTAACACTATCTAGGGCTGCAGCTTCGCTAACCTTAAGGCATTCATATTCTTGCCTTATGCTCTGAAAGGCATTTTCCTTCTCCGACAAGAGGTCCTTAAGCTGGGAATTCTCATTCCTGGCAATCTCTAGTGCTTCTTTGACAACAGTAGCTTCATTAACGGATTGTTTTAGTATATCCCTCAACTTAAAATTTTCTTCTCTTGCAGCCCGTTGTGAATCACTTAATTTACTGTTTTCCTGATGCAATTTACTAATCTCCTCTTCAGACATCTTCATACAACTTATAAACCCGTTCTCTTTCACATTCCAGGCAGCAGTTGACTCCTCCAATTCCAACTTCAACTTTTCAGATTCTTCGGATGCCAGCCGAAACTTCTCTTCCATACTCTCCAACAAAGTTTTCGAGCGTTCAGCTTCTGCTCTCACATTCTCCAACTCAGACTTGGTTTTTGAGAACCTCTCCTTCACCTGATTAGCCTCCGTAGTTACTTCTTTAAGGGCAATTGCTAAATCATCCATGGCCCTCTTGCTCTTGTCTTCTGCTTCCATGGCTAACTTAAGCTCGTTCCTGAGCTTCCTTATTTCCTCTTCAGCACGAACGACATCCGATGGACCATTTTTCTCCAGATGCCTCCCTAAATGCCTACCGCTTCGGCTAGCCGAGACTGCAGAACCCTCCAAGCTTTTCATGCCCTCTTTAAGGGACCTTATCTCAAGGTTGGCTTCCTCGAGCGATATCTTCGTCTGTTCAAGCTGCTTCGTTTGGGACACCAGCGATTCGAGCATCTTCCTTTCCGAATCCTTTGCTTTCTCCACTTCTTTCTCTAACATCTCCACTCTACTCTTACCCAGACCCTCATTTCCATTCATTTGAGACGGCATCCTCTTCTTCATTTCAGCAAGCTCTTGGAGGGCCCGGGACTTCTCCTCCTTCTCCTTCTTCAGTTCCTCCTGTAGCCGACTCAGTTGCTGCGGCGTCTCTGAAACTTTAACGGTTCGTTTCTACATATGATCAAATAAAATCACAAAAGACCAGCATGATCAGTATCCAATCGGTTTCGATAAATGGAGGACAGGCTAGAATCCATAGAAATCTGTACCTCCGGCAAAGATGCGGCCTTCGTCGAGGGCTTTCGATCTAAAACCTTGGACGACTTCGAGTCCGAGGAATCCGATGAAGCAGGCCCTCCTTTGCTTGATTTGGATGGAGAAGTCTTGGAATTGGGGCTAGAAGGGGGGTTCTTTTGCGCCATTCCAGAGGACCCAGATCTTAAACAACCAATAATCAAACAAGAACAGATAACAACGAGCCATAAAACATCCGTAAAAGATCAAAAACCATAAAACCTAGTTCTCGAACACGGTAATTCGATCAACACCAGATCAAAGGTGGTATTTTACCTGGACCTCAAAGCTTGCATCTTGGGAGAAGCCAGATACAGCAACCTCTTAAACCGCTCTCTTTTTTCCAGAAACTCAACAATCTAGAGAGGAAAAAAAGGAAGAAAAATCCGAAAAAAATCAGGTAAACAAATCCCAAACAGCCGTTGCGAAAGAACCGATAGGCCGAAAGAGAGATCGAAGGAGATCTCGTCGTGCGTTACCTGGAATCGGGATTTGCAGGATCATCGATCCATCGCACGAGGTCTTCTATATTAACAAGCGAAGGAGGGGTGCTTTGGAACTTGGAAGTATAAAATGGAAGTTAAAAAAAAAAAAAAGAGGCGTTTTCTTGGTGCTCCGCCCTCTCGGTCTCTGCTTTATCTCTAGTCGTTGGCGAATTCACGAGGAGGAGTTGAAAGGGTCCGCAAATGGCGTTCGAAAAGCCGTCCCGAAGGAGGGAACCGGTTGGGTTCTTCAGTCAACCGTTGATCAGGTGGGGCCCACCCATTTGACGGACACGATATTTTAGAAGCACTAAGCCGCGGCCACATTTAAAGTCAGAGGGTTGAGGATTGGGTGATTTCGTCAACCATTATTCAACCTCCATGGTGTTATCGTTCTACATGTATCGTTTGGTACAGTGGCCTGGGTTGCTACTTGTTGGCTCCAATGATGGTAGAGAAATGATGATGGTGATGAGAAGGAGGAATTTTGATTGGATTGCTTCATATTTAAGTAGATAATTATCTTCAAAGGATCTTTATTGGAAGATTGTTTTTCTAACTTAATGATTTCAGTAAACTAGGGACGGATTAGCTGTAAGAACTCATGTAGCAGTATGATGTTGCCATCCTAGTTAAGCTCCGGCCTGACTTGGTTGCTACTTGGTTGGCTTCAATGATGGTAGAGAAATCATGATGGTGGTGAGAAGGAGGATTTCTGATTGAATTGCTTCATATTTAAGTAGATAGTTATCTTCAAAGGATCTTTATGGGAAGATTTTTCTTCTAACTTAATGATTTAAGTGAACTGGGGATGGATTAGGTGTAAGAACTCATGCAGCAGTATGATGTTGCCATCTTAGTTAAACTCTGGATACTGATAAGCCGTTATGGCAGCACAGGTTTGATCTATTAAGAAATTGTCGTCCTCAGATAATGCCTCTTGACTGCACCCGATGTGCCGAATTCTAGCAGATATAAAACCGGTGGATCGAAGCTGCATCCATTGACTCCTCGAAAGAGAAAAAAGAAAATCAAGAGCAATTAGGGCGATCAACTCCTGTATCCCACTGATCTGGTCTCAGAAAAATTCTGTGGCCCTCCATGAGGATTGGTGATGAAGCTTTATCCCAGGTAATTTACAACATATTTAGGCAGAGCAAGAAAAGTAGCACAACGAGACTGCAAATATTAAAGGCGTAAGCTTAACATATCAAAATGTTTCTGGAACCTAGATTTCCTTTTTCCACATCAGATCAAATGTATCTTCGACCTCTCATTCGCAAATTTTAAATCAAAAAGCGTAGAGTGCAATCTCGTTAGTGTTGTTTCCTGTCGGCCTTTTTGTTTTAAAAAATTTTTTATAAGCCTTGATCTTATCACCTTTTAGTTTTAATCGATCTCCTGAATCAGTTTGTGGATCAGCTTCGGAGTGGCCCCCCTCCTCCCACTGGATGCGATTTATCTTGCAGGACTAATATGGGTTGTGATTTTGTGCTTACACGAATCATGAGAGGGATGAATTGCCATCCGCTGATCTCGCAGGTTTATGCAATTTTGCAAGGTAAATCATATATATTTTTAAAGAACTATGTAGGTAATGAATTACAGAGCAATAGTAGAGCCCTTTCTCAAATTCTCACAATCCCTAAAACTCTAATAAAAGTGAGATTTGAACTCAAATCCTTAATACAATTATTGGATTATCAATAAAATTTTACGGCAAGATAAGCTGCCATATTTATGATTGGATGGAATCTTCAACCTATGGGGAAATGGGGGATGGTAGCCAGATTGGAGACTTGGTTCGAATCTAGCCTAACCCAGCCATCTAGGTTGGAGTGTATGAATGAAGGCTAATGTCAAATATTTACAAAAAATTAAATAGGTCAAGCATGATGATTCAACTTGAAATAAAAATGAAATTAGACTCCCAATCTCTCATTGATCGGTAGTAGAGCTAAAAATAGGTCGAATATTATCCTATCATATCCATGTCCTATTTAATTTAGATAGAAATCTTTGTATACAATTGGATCTGAATATGGATCCGGATATGTACTTATAAATTGGGATATATGGTATAAAAAAAAAAAATCCAAAACCACCTATATCAATTAGACTCCCTAACTTTTTTTGGTTGAGAGAAGGATTGAAAACGAGCTGGATATTATCCAACCATATAATTTCTTATAATTATTGTCCAACGACATCCACTTTCGATCGATTCAGATAGGAATTCTTACGCCTGAATGGATCTATATATGGATCCAGATATATGGTTATAAATTTTGGGATATCTAGTATAAAAAAATCTAAAAACCATTTGTATCCTTCAATCCATTTTGATCTAGATAGGGATCGAAAGTCCCTATGCATAAACGCAAGGGTTCGAACTATTTACCAGCCATAGCCACTTAACTACTGTAACAACATCTGATTTTGTTACATAATCATGATTTATTATATTTTTCCAAAACTTATAGGATTATTATTATATATATATATTTGAAATATATCATGATTTTATATCAAAATTTTAATAATTAAATCTTTTCAAAAAATCAATCCTTTTCCCTTTGATTAAAAAATAAAAATGAATAACTTCATTTTATTCTTTACAATATTTTTGAAATATTTTTCTTCAAAATATTTAAAAGTATCAATAATTCAACATATTCCTATATTTGTATATATTTTTTACAAGTTCTTTAAAAATGGACAATCCATTATTTCCTTTATTTATCCTGCAACTAAAAAGTAACAACAGTATCTAATGTATAAAATTTTTAATATTTTTATATTACATATTTACATAGATAATTTTAATATTTAATATATTTTTAATGAAAATTCAGTTGGATTGGTGACTCAGATCTTGGGCCAAAACAATCTTTATACAAGTTTAAAAACTAGCGTTTGACCATTATCTGGTTACTATGCCTCACACGCAAATTTGACAGTGGATTTCTGTTTTGGGAGAAATCTAGACAGTAAATTTTGTTTTCATTCTTTTATGATTATACGATTTATGTTAATTATTATTATTAAATTGTCTGATTAATATCTTATTTATATTCATATTGAGATAAAAAGTGATGAATGTAATTAATATATGGCTGGTAGAAATATGCATATACTTAATATATAAATATAACTAATATATGAGTTGTATACATATCCGTTTAGAATAAATATAAATACTAATTTTGGCATCCAATTTATATATATATATACACACACACATATATGATATATCTATATTCATATTTATTACAAAAATATAGATACAAATATGAATATCCAATCTGTGTCCTTTGCAACCGAGACCTCATTTCAACAATTACTACTTTTGCAACCAAGTTTATAACCATCTCACCTTGTCCAAACTATTTGAAATTGGTATTACAAACCCTCATTAACCAAGCATTTATATTTAGAAACACCTCTTATGATATTTCAAGTTCTTTTATTTACTTTCTATTAAATTTTTGCAATGTTATCTTGGATATTTTCTTTCTTTTTTTGATATTCTTTAGCACAAACTAAATACCTTACTTATTGGAGCTTTTTTGAATTTTCCTGTACATCAAAATTTTCATATACATGCCCATTAACTTTCTCCATCACTATATTCTTCATTTGTCCAACTTCTACAACTCCAAAAATTCATTTCTCAATTTATCATTCTAAATATGCCCACACAACTAGAGCTAATGATGAGCCAAGCCTCAGACCTAAATTATATTTATTGCCTATTAAAATTTAGTATTTTCTGTGCCAAGCCCGGCACATGATCAGCTAGCTCTACATACAACCTATTTTAACATGCTTGCTCTGTATACAACCTATTTTAACATGCTTAGTTTTCCCGCACTTGACTTAATTCCCGAGCCCACTTTATTACCCAACATTCTAAGTCATATAACTCTGCATCTTATTATTATTCCATAATTCTTCTTTAAGTCCCCATATTAGTACAATTAGAATGTAGAATAAAAATAGCTAGACCCATGTTCAGATTTGAAAGTTACATACTTATCAAAAGACACATACTTAACTACCAAAAAAATAAATAAATTCATGTTTGGTCCAAATAAGAATAAATGTAGGTCAGATATTAGTGGAAAAGAAAAAAAAAGTTATTACCAAAATGATTCACTAAAATCTCTAAATGAGTTCACATATCTATATAGATTTCATTGATTTCTGAAAATTGGATAATTTTTTTTCCAATAAGCTTTATATTTTCTATGTTCTCTTGAGAAGATTAGTCAGGCTCTTCCAGATTAGAATACACTGCTCAAAGCAGACGATTTTTCTAGCCGACTGCCCTTTGCCAAGACTGCCAAATTTGCTGGTTGGCCTTCCTCAGACAAAAAGCCTAGTCGCAATAAACATGAGTGAGAATAGACATGAAAATGTGAGAATAGAACTACTGTGCTCTGAGAAATGCCTCATATTTTCTAGCCACTAGGATTTGCTACTTAATATAATCATATCCATGTCATGAATTCAAATTGTTTACATTTAATCAAGATGTGTAACTTGAATCATGTCTACGAAACATGGACAAAACACAGTAGCTGATTCAATGCATCCAGCTCTCTTTACCTTGCTTGTTCATGCATACCATATATTGATCAGCAACATGCTAGTTCATGAACACTATATTGATAAGATGACACATGAATCTGTATTCAGAGTAAGCATACTAATGGAGCTTTCTTAGACATAACCGAAGGACCCCATCTCATTAACATTTCAAACACACAAATGGGAAGACAACAAATCTTTTGGGCAATTATCATCCTATCCGTTGACATTTCATGAAGAGCATTCACCTCAGTAACAGTAACACAATAATATAGCAAAAGCTGAAAACTGTAGAATTTGCAAGCATCTAAGATAAGGCTCCCCATTTTGTAAGAAATACAACCATTTGATCCCCTACAAGACAGGAACTTTTAACGTCAAACACTCAATAGCATAATTTTAGCATTAAAACATAACTGCAGCAGACCTTCTAATTGGAAGAAGAAAATAAAGAAGAAAAAAGAAAAGGAGAAAAGATGCCAACAAGAAGAGGCACACAAAATAAAGGATTTTCTAGATCACAAGCCAGAAAAAAAACAGACTTGGTACTGAAAATGATAGACAATCGGCAAGCTGAAACACCTAAAAATCACCAAGGGCAGCCGAGAACTAGAATTATTTTTCTCAGCTACTGCTCATCATCATTTTTGGTTGTTTCTTTGATATCGTCTGCCCCATCATCCTGTAGATGATACACAAATAACATTAATCTTGATTCCTCACAAGACAGATTAAGATATGGCAGGTAGAAATTTGAGAATGTCTATCAGCACATGTGAAACACCTGCATATCAGAAGTCCACAAGGTCAGGTTGTCACGGAGAAGCTGCATGATTAGAGTGCTATCCTTGTACGATTCCTCTCCAAGAGTATCCAGCTCAGCAATTGCTTCATCAAAAGCCTGAAAACAGAAATGAGAAACTGAGCTCAATAATTTTCATATATAAAAAAGCAATCAGTATACACTGTAATCATCCCTCTGAATGTTTAGGTTTCTTGGAGCAAGAGTTAGATGAAGTAGAAGAAATGACAGAAACCCTAACAATGGGAAGGTCCTTTCTATCTGAGCCTAATAACAAATAACAGTAAAAAGGAAGACCCTTAGAATGTAGAATTAAAAGAGCAAAACCGGATAAGAGGCCATAGCCTCACAAGGTCATTTGGAACTCAGAACAGTTACATGGGCCAAAAATAAAGCAGAAATGCTACATAACACCTCAATCACATAACAGCAGCTCATCTGTCAAATTTTTGGACAAAATCAAATCTGCAGAAGTATAATGACAGGCGAAGGATACAATCACAGCCAAGAAGATCACATTTAACTTAGCCATTTACCATCCAAAAAGCACATCAAATTAAATAAAATTGTATAGAATGTACATCCTTTAAAACAAAATGAAATCGGTGATAAACCATCATATAGAAATTGTTGCACAAGAGGCATCCCAACAGTTGAGACCTTTGGTGGGTCAGCGACCTAAATTAATGGAGTGATCCTCCATATTGTAATTCAATAGAAACAGACAATTAGATAGATCAAACAACATTGTACTGTCTTCTAACAGAAAACACAGAACAGGACTCAACTGGAAGCTTCATATTTTGTAATAGTTGAAACTGAGAAAACAGCAACCTTTAGGAAATGTAACAAGACTGTGTACACTACAGCACACTTACATATATCTTCAAGGGGTGTCTGGGCATCCGGGAATGGCATGCACATAGAGCACAAAAGTAACTGGTTCCTACACTTTTAGCTAAGATATCGAAAAGCATCAAAAGAGGGAAGAAACATGATAGATTTCGAAAGACTACAGATGAGCAAAAATTAGGATATCGTGACAACATCTCCGAAAAGGATGAGGTTGGAGATGATGAGTATCTCCATCAGCTGATCTTGTGGTAAAAATCTAGTGGTTTGGGCAACCTATCTATGTGCCACATTGGCCCACTCAAACAACCTTGAGAGATAAAAATTTCAGAATGACTTCTAGACAGTTAAATAATCATGGAATGGCTGGTGGCACATTTTAGAAATAAGTAACTCAAGCTAAATTTCCATGAAATTTTGTAAAGCGACAAAACTGAAATAAACATAGCCTTTACATGACGTCCTACTAGATATCCCCACCCAAGTATTATATCGAGTAATGAATTTTAAATGGCCAACTCTATCAACCCCCTAAAAAAGAGAGAAAACAAACAGCACTGCTGACACGCCATGTGGGACTAGGGGGTCAATTCTTTATAGTACAACACCACTGCAAATTGCATCAATTCCCTAGTGCATTCCAATCATGCAGAGGTTTTTTATGGTAATAGTTTGGGCCTCATATCAATTTTCTATATTATCTCCTAAGCATTCATTAATAATGATTCCCCACTAATTGATGCTATATCCTTTAGCTAAATTGAAAAATTTATAATTGAATCAATATCATATATATAAATAAGTTGTAGTCATGGAGCTATGCAAAACAGCTTAGAAGTTTAGAATCGAATGGAGTCTAAACCCAAGAACGAAAACGCTCCCAATTCCGATCAACCGAACAACTAATCAAAGCACAAGGCGAAAAAAGAACCCTAAGATATAATTCATTTCTACGAATCGAAAGCTAAACACCAGGAGCTATCTGCTTACCTGCTTGGCGAGAGTGCAAGCCCTGTCAGGCGAATTCAAGATCTCGTAGTAGAAGACCGAGAAGTTGAGCGCCAGCCCCAGCCGGATCGGATGCGTCGGTGCCAGTTCCGCCGACGCTATATCCTGCCATATCCAACATCCAGATCAACATCCCAAACCCTAATCAAATCCACCATCAATTCCTAAAAGAACCAAAATTTTTCGATCTGTTCTGAAACCCTAACCCTAGCAACATCAGATCTGATCGGATAGAAATGGGATGAGGACCTGAGCGGCCTTGTAGGCGTTGAGGGTGTTCTCGGCGGCGTCCTTGCGCTCGGATCCGGTCTTGAACTCGGCGAGGTAGCGGTAGTAGTCGCCCTTCATCTTGAGGTAGAAGACTTTGGAGTCGGCGACGGCTGCGGAGGGGACGAGGCGAGAATCCAAAAGCTTAAGGATCCCGTCGCATATTTTGGTGAGCTCGGCCTCGATCCGGGCCCGATAATCGTGGATGGCGGCGACGTGGTCCTGGTTGCCGCGGCTCTCCTCCTTCTGCTCGATGGACGATACGATCCGCCACGAGGCCCGGCGGGCGCCGATGACGTTCTTGTACGCGACCGAGAGGAGGTTGCGCTCCTCCACCGTGAGCTCCTCCCCATCCGCCGTCGCCGCCGTGACCTTCTCCATGAACTCCACCATCTCCTCGTATCGCTCCGCCTGCTCCGCCAGTTTCGCCATGTACACGTTCTCCTCCCTCGTCGCCGCTGCCGCCACCTCCACCGCCGCCATCGCCGTCGCACCACCGCCGGAGCTCGATGCCAAGAGAGAGAAGAATTGGCGTAGAAATGGATGAAGGAGCGAAGAAAAAATGGCAGAAAGAGAGCGAGAGAATAGAGGGAAAGCAGCCAAGGAGGTGGCTTTAATTATTAAGAATTAATTAAGGGCGATTATTGGTTTAATTAAATTAATAATTCTTATTCTGATTCTTATTTTTAATTAATATAAATATGAGCGGCGGCGAGTCGTTATCCCAACAGACGGAGATAATCCCAAATTGGCGTACAGAAGAAGTATGCGAACGCACGGATATGTTAATTCAAATGGTTCTACTTAGATATATGGGTACTTCTTTTTTTTTTTTTTTTTCCCAAAATACCGATCTAGTACTGATACACTCAAAAAAAATAGAAAACAACAAATTTCGAAATACCCTTAGCAACTGTGCTGGTCTAAAGAACACCATTAAAGTGATCCATCGCAAAGAAAGCCATTTAGTTTGCAACATCATTCGTCTCCATGTAGATGCGCTTTACATCAGAAAAGACGTATCTTCTCGCCAAACTTCAAATATTCGAAGTAAGAAATGGTATAATCTTACGTGGCCTAATATTAAGCGAGAGTTCAAGCGAGCTAAAAAATAAATCTATGAAAAATTATTAAAGGTTTCATGCTATGTTTACCCAAGAATCCAACTAAAAAGGGGTGTAAACCTAGTTTTAGTGTCACACATAACAGGGAGGTGGTAGATAGGTGCTTGAATGCTAACTCTGCCCCTCATGATTTAGGAAATATCTTGAGTCGAACCTTTTTTTAAAGAGGTCTCGAAGGAGAAGAAATATTTTTTATAGGAGTACTTGTCAAATAAGAAATAAAGGAATGATATGCTTGCATCTGTGGATATATATTTATTATAATTTTTTATAAAATAATTAAACCCTTGTCAACTTGATCAACATTTCAAAAAGAGAAACAAGAAAATCTTGCTATAGTAAGAATAATTGCTTCTATTTTTAATTGTGCATTGAAATAGCGTCCTAATAGGATGATTTTTATTGAAACTTAGAACTTTAACAAAATTTCTAGCAATCTTTATATTTTAGCACTCTTCTTAGCTCTATCAGGTTCCTTCCTATAGACTATGCTACATCAAGAGAGAGAGTGAGAAAAGAAATAGTATCCAACTATATATTATCTTTTTTGCTTCTTTTAAGGAGAAAAGATCTATAATTATATATATCTTCTTGATAATTACTTGATTATAGCTGGGTCTAGTGTGGATTTTAAGTTGGACCAACTCAATATTTCTTGAATGCACTCAATTCTATTGACAAATATTTATTCCCGTCTAGCACTTTTAAATTTAGACAGAGATTGAATTTAACCCTACAAGAGATGGGAATGGATTTATTCTCATGTTGAGCATTTTTGAGACGGATCAAATCTATGCTGAATTTCTATCAAGATACAATTAAAATATAAAAATTCATAAATAAAATACTTCCAATATTGTCAGTGGCACAAACCAAGTTAAGATTAAAGAAGCAAAGAATCCAACATTGCAATATTTAAATGTTTTAAAATTAAAAGAGTTTATGAGCACATAAAAAGTAAAAAGATAGGGCGGGGGGAGATAAATTTATGAATTAGAGTTGTAATTTGAGATTTGAAAGAGAATACACCCAAAAACTAAGTAGGTAATGCTTGGGGCAAAAATTGACTCGGACACACCGATGAAGGTCAACTGTCGGTTGATTTTAGAGCTAAAAATAACCCTTATTAGATTTCTTCAAGCTAGCTCGATGTCGATGCAACATACATTCAATCATACCCAATCAGACTTAAAGGGGCTCGACTTTCACCAACAAAGATTAATTAGAAAGGCTAGCTTCAGTCACTTGTAAACTATACAGGACCCAACTACAAAGCTTGTTTGAATGCTTCACTAGTTAGTGTGGAATTAATTAGGTTGTTACTGGTAAAGGTAAAAAGGAAACACAGAATATAAAAAACTTATATGTATATATATATATATACATCAAAAAAAAGGAAAAAGAAGCCCTAGCATCAAAAATTTAATGAAGTTAGGAGGAAATATAAAAGCTCAACTAAAAAAATAACATTATTATAAATGTAGATAATCTAGGTCAGTTGAGAAGACCTAACTTGACTTGTCTGCACCTCTATTCTCAATGATCAAATGACTAATTGGGCACTTCATGTGAATCTAGATTTCTTTATGGGCAGAGACTCTGAAGAGTCTACTTTATTCTCTTATAGGTAGATTAAACATGGAAGTCAGGGGTTTTTGTGACTCTGTGAGCCGAAACCTCTGTCTAGCGGAAACAAACCACTGCAATTCATCATTCGCACTTTCTACGGAGACTAAGCTGCAGACAAGTTGCGCCACTTTTCATAAAGGAATAACAGCTAGCTTGGCCTGCCATCCCATGGGAAATATGGCCACTTTTTACCACCCTCCTTACCCTTCTTTTTTAAAACTTTGGGCACACCATATGTATGAGGACCTATGCGGACGTGTGTTTAGTCCCACATCGGTTATTCGCCGGGTAGATCTTGGGTATTTATACAGGATCAAGGAACTCAAATAGTACCTTCCGGCTAGCCATTTTGGATGAGATCCTGAGTTGTTACAAATGGTATCAGAGCGGACCCGGCCCATAACCTATGTGGACTAGGGGACACTGCAGCACGGATCTATTGGGGCTGACTATGGGCCAATCGTGGTGTTTGTGATTAGATTTGAATAGATATGAACCCTTAGTCTGACGAGTACATCAGGGCTTGAACGGGGGGAGTATGTGAGGATCCGTGCGGGCGTGTGTTTAGTCCCACATCGGTTATTCGCTGGGTAGATCTTGAGTACTTATACAGGATCAAGGAACCCAAATAATAACTTCCGACTAGCCATTTTGGGTGAGGTCCTGGATTGTTACAATATGTATACGTTGGCCTATCTGAAGTCGGTGTACCTCATGAACTGCCCCTACTTAGGGAACTTGGCCTCCTAAATTTTGTAATGCATGATTGATGGCTTTCTGAAATGTCATGCAATCTTAAAGCTACAACAAATTGGGTTATTATTATTATTATTATTCAAGAAAAAACGTAGGTGTATCATCTGCCACCCATGAATTGAATGCAGAACCTTCCTCCTCCCATGTTAAGAAGAGGTGCAACTACTAGACTATAGCAAGTTTGTCACCATTACCAAGCTTAGTTCTCATTCTTTTCCATAAATGAAGACACATTGTTAACTCAAAAATACCAAGACTCCGATTACCTGAATTCTAACTACAGGTGTGCTTGGAGAAAGGAGAAAGTGTACTTGGAGAGGGCTAAAGCATTTACCAGCTTTTGTTCCATAATGCTGCCAAGCTTGAGGCCTATGATCAAGTTAATGGCAATAAGAATGCTTACTCTCTATTCCAGGGTCTGGCAGGTGTAGCTTGCTTTGGTTTGACTTAATTGTTATTAGAGAGTGCTAGGTTTCCATGATTTGAGCTATGAAATTTTCGATAAGGAGCGTGTTTTGTATATATTTCTCTAATTCCACGTAACTTTGAGTTTGTATCATGAGAATTTGTTAATGGCAACATCTTGGTGAGCTCATGTCCATGGCCGATGGTATGGTTGTCTACGATGACCTATGTGGTTACCGTCTAGTGAGGGGAAAGTAATAATTTATTTCTCGGTTTAATTCCTTTTGCCTTTATATCGCCCATATGATAGGTACAAACAAAAGTTGCATTGGCCCAGCAAATCGAGCAGTGAATCAAGGGGTGATCTTTAGCATTGTCCTATTCAATCTAAATTCAAATCAAATCGATATTTTACTAACCTAATCTTGACCTAGTTGAGTAGCATATAGGTCTAGCCTGATTGATTTTGGGTTAACTTGCCTAAGTTGCACCACCTACTAGGTTGAGCTTATCTAGTAGAAGTTTTGTAACAAATCAGGTACTTGTCCGATTTGAGTTGCACCTTAGCTAACACTCGTACTTAGTTTTTAGGATTATCTGCAAATATTAATATCAATGATATAGCTAACATAAAGTCATTGTCATAATGTCTAAGAGTTTGGTCATGATATTGGAGATCCATTGATGTTTGCATGAGGAAGTCCAAGTGAAGAGCCTAAAGACAGATATTGCTTCTTTTCCTTGTTCATATAAAATTCATAGAGGGTTGGGTTGGGAACAATTGGTCACCAATATCATTCAAAAGGTGTTTCAAGATCTATGACCAATTGCATTCATATATAGGATTTCAACTCAAGACATGTTGCAAGTATCTTCCATTTGCTTTAGTGAGAATTTCTACTTTTAGCCCGTAATATTGTGAATTGTTTCTTCTTGGATTTCATATTATAATTGTAATTCCAATCAACTTCTCCAATTTCCTCAAGGTTTAACTCATGATTTGATTCTCTATTCATGCATAAAACAAAATAATCGAAATGCAAAGCTAAGCTTAAGATCACTTCCTTTGTTCAATTTTAACTGGCTAATTGCTTGGTTACGTCAATTTCACTATATTATAATTACATTTAAGTTCTCTACTTTCTTCCAGACTCCAAGCTAATTATGTTTCTTAAATCATTCTTAGAACAAAATAGTTGCAACGCTAGCTAAGTTTAGGATCACCTCTTGAATTTTTGACTTTGTTTGCTCAATATTAATCAGTTCCAACTAATTAAGCTTATATAATAATATTTTTAGTATTTTTTTTCCAAAATTTAATTTAAAGAGAGTTTTCGAGAAGAGAAAGATCAAACCTTCAAAAATCTAATAAAGACAACTGTATTTATAGAGCAAAGCTCCTGCATCCTTGATTTAGACCGCCCAACTAAAAAATAACTAGCACTCAATGGAATAACAACTAGTAGATTGAACCAACCAAGTTTTCATGCAAATATGGTAATCTAATAAGAGTAAAATAGGTAAAACCAGGTGATAAAACAAAAATCATAAAGTGATAGAATGGGTTAAACAAGCAGGCACATGGTGACTAGCTTATGGCAAGAGTACATGCCTGCATGTGCCATGAGATGGCAATCTCATGGCCACATGTGGCTAACCTCATCAAGTCATACCACATCATGTATCATGCACCATGCTCACACATGATGTCACCATAGAATTTAAAATTTCTAATATATATATATATAGAAACTATAAAATATACCAAGATTAATAATGATTTCTAACAATATCAACTAATAATTACAAGCATAATATGGAATGTGCTTTGCATCTAACGATATATGTGCACAGTATTTATTTCAACCAATACTTTGGCCATGAAAAGAACCATGAATTTCCTTGAGAAATAGAGGTTAGTATATTTATTAGAGTCCCATGAGCGTTACTAACTCATAATAACAATATCAACTCATAATTACATGAAAAATATGGAATGTGATTTGCATATATCATGTCCAGGAGTGCATAATGCTGATTTCAACCAATACTTTGGCCAAGAAGAGAACCATGATCTGGTTGAGAAATAGAGGTTACATTCCTTACAGTCCCATGGATGTTACTATATTTGCTAAGACTTCAAAATATATCCACTAATAATAACAGGGATAAATATGCGTACTCTATCCATTAGTGCATAATTACGATTTCAATTAATGTTTTGGCCAAGAGGAGAGTTGGAGAAGTAGAGGTTAAGTACATTCCTCTCAGTCTCTTGGGTGCACCACTCAATGGCTATCCAAATAGACTAATACCACCATACTTAGCCCCTAGAAAAAAATCACCTTAATCAGGAGCATAAAAAAAATACACTTATGAGCACGTCCACACGTTGTCATGGCCCAATAAAAACCAGAAACACGTAAGAGAAGTATGAGCAGAATCTAAGTGAACTTGACCTTTTTAAGGGCACCTTTCATTAGTCAACTCCGTGATCGATCAAGCAACCAAAACCTCCAAGGCTCCAACATAACTAAATTCTATTACGTACTGTCAAAAAAAGAAAAAAAAAAGAAGCTGCTACCAAGTCAAATGCGTGCTTGTTTAATCAAAACTAGCAGAGTCCCCGGAACCGCACGGTGCATGGATTTTTTTTTTTTTTTAATTAAGACATCCACAGATTGTAAAGTTGGAACCATCGTTTTCCTGACATTTTCTACAAAAAGTCCGACATCTAGTTTTTCCCATTGCGCAACCAAGTCCAGATGCCGAACGCTCCATTTCCCACGTCACCAACCAAGGATTTCAGCCAATGGATCCCCGAGATCCGGCGTAAACCGACACCCAAATCTATGGGTTCCCTATTATTTAATTGGAAACATCTCGGCCATTCAAAACACGAGGCCGGCGTACGTTCCCAAACTAGTGGATCCGGATGAAACCGCCATCGTGGCCGGATCTCGGGGTTAACATTGTTAACGAGATCCATTAAATGGACGGTGGTGATTTGAAGGGGGACGCGGGTCCCACCAAACCGGTGGTCCATGGGGCCGCTGAAATCAGCTAAGCACCTTCGTGGATTCCCGGATGCCGCCGCCGCCGTTTCAACACCCCCCGCCAACCAAACTGGTTTACGGTCACCTATCGTAAGCTTACCCCAATTTTTCTGCCCTACTCCCAAATGGTCCAACTTGTTGGCTGCAAACTGGACAGTCTGGACCCGGGGGTGACCATGGACCGAGGAGGAGAAGCTCCGGCAGGGAATGCGGCGGCGGATAGCTTTCTTCGGAGGACCTGCAAGAAGCCGGTGGCTGGAGGATCCGGCGCCGGCCCTCCGTGCTTAAATCAAAGGAAGGTTTTTTATGGAGCAAGCAGATAGATTACGTAAAACAAAGGATCCCCTTTGAAAAGAAAGAAGTCCCCTTTTTATAAAGGGGGTGTAGGGGTTAATTGTGACCGGACGTGACTGTGCGAATTAATGAGTTATCGTAGTGATTGGACGCGATCGTGTGAATTAATGCGTTACCGTAGACGGGCCGAGATTTTAGGTTGGCTGACGGTCCGTTGAGATTGTGCGCATTTAATCGTTGACAGTTGTTGAGGAGGAGATCGCGGAATTGGACCTTGGATGAGGAGGAAGGGGACTTGATTTTCGGTGGAGTGGAGGGGTCTGCTTTTTCCTTTGACGGGGTCTTTTTTGAGCTTGAGGTCGATCGGGCTCAACTTAGCCGAGATCAAAGCTGCAAGCTCTGGAACCAGATGCGCTGAGGTCGGGCGCCTTGAGAGTTGCTGTCGTCGCGCTCGCCATTAAGTGTCGATGATTTATCCACGTACTTTGAGCAATCCATTTTTTTCTCTAACAGGTCTAAATTTACGTAACCGAGGCCGAAAATAGGTCCAAAATAGATGGGATTTCACGACTTAGACCAGCACATCAGGTCATGGTTTTTGGGCTAAGTTGGGGTCGGTTTCAAGGATTGAGCTAATCCATTGTTCCCTTGGCCTGGGAAGGAGTAAAGGGAGTGGATGATAAGGCGAAGAAGGCTACGACCGTAGCAAATTTCGGATTTGCGTAATAAAAGAGGGACATTACTTGGGCGACCGTTATAAAAGAGAATGATGAATACGGGAGGGGTTTGGACTGAGGAAGCCCCTGGTTAAGTTGGGGCGAGCCCACGGTTTCGAACTTTCCTTAGGTGCCAAAGGTGGTAAAGCCTCTCCATTGGAAGACTTTCCAGTTCAAGACCAAGAATGTCTATAAATCCGTATATTGTTATGGATTCTGATAGAGTTGATAAATTAATGGTGGCGTTTATCCAAGACAAAGCTCCAACCATGGCTATCCACGCCAAGGAGAGGAGCAAAGTTCAACGGCTTTACGACGCCTGCAGCACCATATTCTCCTCTGAGAAGAAAAGGTCTCCCAACCTCAAGCAGATCAGATGGCTGCAAGGAATCCTTGGTGACAAAATTTTTCCTCTCAAGCATGTCAAACTCCCTTTATGTGCTTACATTGATGTTCTTAAATCTCTGGGTTTTTTTTCCTGCTGTTTTGATTCATGGATTCTAGACAACATCGAACCGGTCGATGTCGGAATTGATGGATCCAGCGATGGAAGATCGGGGGTGGATGAGTCGAGCACAGTGAATCGAGATGGGCTTATCTTAGGACAATCCTTGACGCAGATTACGTATGTGCACATCCATGAATGCGATGATTTCTCGGTACGTTAGCTCTTCGATCCATCTTCTAATGCTCGTATTTGTTTGAAGCTGAATGTTGCAAGATCTTGAGTCTTTTTATGAAGTTTTGAATATAAGGATCGGGGATTGGATCCTCTACGATGCACATTTTGTATCATAGAGAGTTTTGCATGGCCGCTACGTCATCAGATCACGGACATGGATGGCTATCAAACAAGGCACGGCCATGTCTGGCTCTCTGTGATGCAAAACATGCACTGAATCCCGACTCCTAGTTTGCTTGCCAACACAACATGTATAGATTTGTCATAGTTTGAATTAGGAAGTTGATCTTCATGAAATCTTCTAGATCTATGATCTATCACGTTTGTGATATTGGATTCCATGTATTGGTTTGTTAAGACACATAAATATTTTCTTTAGTTTGACGTCGGATTAATTGAATCATTGACAACAATAGATTTGGCATCACAATTCACAGATGGGAGTGTTCTGCTTCCCAGCTGGAGCGAAACTACCTCTGCATGATCACCCAGAGATGGTGGTCCTTAGCAAACTATTGTATGGTTCAGCCTCGGTGAAGTCCTATGACTGGTTTGTCACCCCAAGTTCAAGACGAGAGAAGGGTAAGCAACCTTTGAGCTAAGCCCTTTATCTAGCATGCTAGTTATTTTAGAACTCTCTTGCAGTAGCACTGGTCATTGGTCAAGGAATATCCATGCTCACCAAAGAAAAAATCAAGGAATACCCATATCTGATTTCACATAAAATCGCACCTGTGGTATATTGTGTTTGGGTGAACTGATCAAATTCAATCTTGATTTGGTCCAAGATATTATAGTTACAATGATATCCTATTAAAGCTATGCCTAATCTCTTGGGAATATTTCTCCATTCAAGTACTTGTATGTATGTCTTCCCTTTAGTATTCCAGGATTTGTTCATGAATTAGACAAATGATAATGTATATATGATTAGTTGAATTAAATTAAAATAAATCCTTTGATGTATCGAATAAAAGATCGAACAACAACCTACCATGCCAAAGTTTGTTCGCTTGATAAGCACAAGTTTGAGAATTTGAGGCGCATCCATAATCAGGTGAATCATCAAGGTCAGGATATTTTCCTCTAGATTTTATCATGTAGTAATCTATTTCTCGCAGAGTCACCACATGAACTCAAATAGCCATTAGTTGATAGACTATGAGAAATACCAATCATATCATCGTTGTTTTAGTCATGCGTGCCTGCTTAACAAATTAAATGTATGGATAATATTTTTAGTATATGGGTCCTCATAATTTAAAATAAAGCAAGGCATTTATCAATGAACTCAAAGTAAATTAGAGAATAGTTTGCGGAATTCCTTTATAATTAAATTTTATACCATCATGATATTGGTTGATAATTCTTGCTTTAGTAATGATACAAATTTTTCATATTTTACTTGTTATTTTCTTACAAAAAAGAAAACATTATATGACTTTATAAAGGAAGCCGACGATGGTTCTGTAACCCCCCTACAAAAAGTTTATTATGGTTAAGTCCCAACAATTTTGGTGTCCGCAAAAATCGATATTTTGTTAATATTTAAAGTATAAGGCATTCGTCCATGATTTAACACACCTTGACGGATACCCTTTTTATATATTTATCAATAGAAATACTTAATATGTTGAAGCTTTAGAGATTGTTTTGTCGGATGCCACCTAATGTGGCAAGTTGACAGGGAATTTCTTAATTTATTTCCTTTTTGTGATGAAGACACGACTCTGGGCTGCGGGCCCCATCAGCAAGAAGGTGGCTGTGGTTTTTATTGGTAGGACAATCATGCCATGTTAAGTTTTCAAAATATCAGATGAAAGGATGCAAGAAATTATCCATAAACATTTGTTTAATACATCATGTCTAAATGCATGGACCGAGATAAACAGTTTCATGATACCAACGACCATCTGTCCCAATATATTTTATAATGATCGGTTCAGACGCATGTTTAGTCCTGCATTAGTTGTTGATCAGAAAAATATTATATTTTTATATAAGATCAAAAAATTTTAAAAATATTTTGTAACTTTTCGTGTCGTGTCTTCTAGTGTAAGCACGACAGATTCTACACCAACTTTTCCTATGATGTGTGAGCTCCTTGTAGGCTATACCTGAATCTAATACTTTGTGTTATAGTTGTAGAACACTGTGTTTCCATTTAAACCTATATATGAGGGGGGGAAAAAATCTCTTTTGCTGTTAGTTAGGGAAGAGAATGAGAAGATGAACCACAAGAAATTCTAGTATCCAATCTTAAAAGAAGTCTCGCACTAGGCTTCCACGAGTGTATATCCTGTCCCACTACTTGTTCTCACTTTCTCGGATTGTAGACGTATCTGATGTCATTCTTGAACTAAAGAGAACTAAGGCTTTGCCACTTATTGGTTTTGAATTTTCTAGCCTCTTTGATATGTTTCATATAGTATGTCAAAGTTGTTTGCTTTTTATAAGATTCCAGTTCATCTACATATTATTAAAGACACTTCCAAGACGGTCAGCTTAATAAACTTAAGCAAGAGAAAGAGTTGGTTATAGTTTAATTGGGTCAATGTTGCAGGTGGGCTAGCAAAAGTTGTAGCAAATGACCAGGTCCTACAAGCACCATGCAAGGCATCAGTGTTGTTCCCAAGAAGTGGTGGAAACATCCACTCCTTTACTGCCCTGACTCCTTGTGCTATCTTGGATGTTTTAGCACCACCTTATGCTGATGAGCAGGGAAGGCCATCCACCTACTACTCTGAGACACCCATCCCTTCTCTTCCTGGTGAGTCTTCCAATCTCTTGGACTGCTACCAAGTGAATCTGCAACAAAAGATGAATACTCTTATGGAGACTGACATACTTATCATGAAATTTAGGATATTCCCTACTTGAAAAAAGAGATTTGCCTGAAGATTTGGTCGTCGTTGGAGCTCCATACCTCGGTCCTGAACTCATTGTGGATGCAGACTTTTAGTGTCTTGACTAACTCTCTGTGTCATCTAGTTTGTACATGTATTTTTTTTCTCTCTCTTTGAGGAGTATAAATACAGAAAAGTTCAGAACTTATCATCGAAAAAAAAAAGAAGAAAAGTTCAGAACTTCAATATCTGAGTGTAGTTCCCTCCACTGTTTGGAGTTAAACTTTATCATGTTCGGCAGAATGATAGATGCATATAAACTTCTTTCAGCGGGCTGGCATTACATTTTAGAAAATGGTTGTTAAGGTTATGCAGAAAGAATATGTTTTTAGCCTCAGAATAGAGGATTCAGTTAAATTTCACAGTTCTCAAGTGCCTATATCTACAACATACACTTATATATAGAATTTAATAGCATTTATACCTTGTGTTGAGTAATGTACATTGAATGTCTTGTAGAATATGTCAAATAGAAGAGAGAAAATTGTTGTTTGGTAATTTGGTGCATATAAACTAGCATAGTACTTGGAATAGATTTGTTGTGTATGTGACAGTGTCCTTGGGAGGATAACATCAGGTAACAGAAGATAAATCACATTCCTGTTTCATTGCCTAATGGAGTTGTCCTTACAAAGATCTGATTTATTTTTCTACAAACTAGTATATAACCCTAATGGTTGCAGCACCCTCCATTTTGAAGTAGGAAGGAGTTTCTGTTTGCAACTTTAAGGTCTAGCTTGGAAATAATGGGTGTCATATGACATTTATCTAATCTCATTATTAGAATAAATATCAAAAATAGCAATTCAAAACATCTCTAAGACATTTTTAGTAAAGGAGTTTTTGCATATTCTAAAAAGGAACATCAAAAGCGAAAGTCTGTTAATTTAGATGAACACAAAAAATCTTATTGCAAAGGTTCCAATTCAAAACATTTCATTAAGCAACAATGTCACAGATACTTATTAAGTACTTCTTCCCTTCAAATGGATCAAAAAAGCTAAAGATGCCATTATCTTACCCATTATCTAGACTCATCTTCCATTTAGGATTGATGATGTGCATCATATAAATTAAAAAATGGTTATCAATTGGCAAGAACACCTAATCAAATATATTTCATGGATTGGATATTAGACATCTTTTGGTCAGTTGGTTGCATGATGCGAACATAATCATTTCAATGATATCCATTTTACTTGAAAAGATGGTGGAAAATATCTACTTCCAAATATTTTAATCACTTAGAGTAATGATATGGGTAAGCCAAAAATATCAGACTACAAGAAAATCATGTCCAATATGTAACTCTCCTGCTCCTCTCACATCGATTAAATTATCTTTTTCATGCAATTTTTTTTTATCATTGTGAACATTAAAATATCGAGTGCATCATGCCTAACTGGATCATGACCATTCACTGCCATCCAACTAAGAAAAATGTGAAAGGTTCTTTCGAAATCGTTGCTTGGATCACTGGTTTTATGTGATAATCAACAATTGATGAAATAGTATCAGGATCTCAACGGACACAACCTAATCTTTACGTGATGTGCTTATCACCAACTTCCATGTATGACGAGCAATGACCACCTTTGGGCCGAGACATAACTTGACAACAAAGCCCTAATGTGCTGGCCCAAGATTGGGTGGGCCACATTTTGGGCCTCACTTGACTAGTCCGAGACCCAGACGGTGGACCTAAGGGGGACGAATAATTATGTGGCATTATAGGGCGGCGTTGGCATCAGCATTGAAGGGGAAATTATTGCTTGGGAGGGCATTACCTTCGCGAGACACGTTCTGGGTGCTGATCCTCTCTTTCTCGAGGGCGACTCGGCTTCGGTGGTCGAGTAAATATAGGGTCGGAGAGGCGGAGCAGAGAATTGGCCGTTGCTCAAGGACATTTGTAGACTCCTAAGGGAGTGTGACTCCTACTCAGCCACGCTAGTCTATAGGAAGGCAAATGGCGCGGCTGACTGGGTTGCGTCTTTTGCTGCCCACCACTCTTGAGGATTTGTATGAGGGAACCAAGGGCCCCTGCCGGAGTCTTTTAGTGAGCTACTGTTTTTTGACTTTGTTGGTCGTATTTACACCCATTCGGTGTAAGCTACCGTTGTACCCAAAAAAAAAAGAGAAATTATTATTTGAACCTAGTCCATTGTGGACTTAAGATGAATATCCATTTTCTCTCCTCTCTTTTTTTTTTATGTGTAATAGCAATATGTACTAGAATGAATTCACGCAAGGTCCACGATGTACATGATCCACCTAATTTCTTGTATTGAAGAGGCGGGACAATGGTGGTGGTGTTCAGGTGGTGGAGCTGCTATGTTGATGTTCATGGAGTGGGGCATTGGTGATAATATTGAGTGCGCCATGGTGGTCGTATTAAGGGTCGATCTTATTTGGGGTAGAAGGGTGGGGCAATGATGCCGATACCCAATGTTGCTTCAAAGATCGATTGATTCAGTTCCAGTTCTAAATTCTCCAACTTTAAACCAACCAACACTTATGCATCCCTAGTTCAACAAGTGAAGCAGCAAAGAGAGAGGTAAAAGAGAAGAAGGAACTCTCTTATGGAAGATAAATGGATTGGAGATTTGGAAAAAAAAAGAAGAAATTTCAAATATCCTTACCCATTGTTGTCCAAAAGTCTGACAGTAATTAGATTGTAAAAATCTTTTGTCCAAGAATTACATGGAGTTCGGATTTTATTTCTTTCACTTGTGCTACAACTGAATAAGGGTGGCAAAGCTTAACTCGTTTAATCCATTTAACTTGATTCAATCCATTATAGATGATATTAGCTTAGCTGAACAATAAAATAATTAGACTCGGGATTATATTTTTGACGTGCTTAATAAAAAAATCGGGCTTGAGTTGATAAATTTTTGACCTATTCATTCAATCTGATCTAAATCTAATCCTACCCAATCTAATTATCACAACGTGCAAATGAATGTACTAATATGTTTGGAAAATTTACTATCAGTTATGACTAAGTGATTTTCCTCTCAAACATATTTTCCAGAAGATCATTCGAATTGTACAATTTTCATGGACTTATACTTGAATGATAAATTTAAAAGTTGTTTTTTAAAAAAATAGGAAACCGGAGTCCGTGGCAGGCTGGCAGCTTCATCCCATTCAAGTTCATGTCGCGTCTCGAATTCCGGTTCATCCGTAAATGTCACATCCAAGACTCCAGAACATCCAACCATTCCTTCACATCAGGTGCTCGCACGTGCTGGTCTTTGGTTTGGTAAGGGCCAAATCGAAAACCCCAGCCTCTCGGAGAAAAACCCTAGCCGCGCCTTCTTCCCTCTCGTCTTCTCTCTCGGCCCCGCGCTCTCTTCTGATCGCATTCGGACGAGGGAGGTGTGATCCAAGATGAAGGTGGTTCCTCTAACCCTAACCATCAAACTTTATTCCTGCAGCTAAGATTTTTTTTATCGTTTTCTTGGTGTTTTTTCCATACTACTCGGAGAATTTCTACGCCATTTGGTGTTCTCTGATCTATTTATTGTTAATTTTTCCGCTAAAATGCAGTTTAATATCGCGAATCCTACTACTGGGTGCCAGAAGAAACTTGAGATCGATGATGACCAGAAACTGTGAGCATCCGTTTCAAATAATAATGCTCGATTTGTCTATCTGTGCTTTTAGTAGATCCATATACATTAACATGGTTGTTTATGATTTTTTCCCCTATCATCTCCTCTGTTTATATTCCCCGTTATTCTATGTTGTTGTAATTAAAATTTCTCGATTTTAGTGGCTGATTGCTAGTAATTTGTGCTAAGGATTTGATGTAAAGTTGGGCATGAACTCGTAAGACTGGAAGGGTAGGATATTAGAATGAAATAGTTGGTGAACAGTTACTGGGTTTCGTTTTTTTTTTTTTTTTTGGAAAGCTAAGCGTGGTGCATTGTTAATTTCTTTCAGATCGAACGGGTGTCAGACTAATGATGTTAATTGTATGGGCATTAGAGAAACGCCTTTAGAAGCTAACTATAAGCTTCTGTCCAAGTGGTCAGATTGTGTGGCTTTGAGTACAGGATAACGTGCCATAGATAAGCCCGAGTTTTAAAAAATTTGTTAATATTGCTATTTGAGTGAGAACACTCGAGAATTTTCCATATCACTTTTCCTCTTTAACTTGTGTATCATGCAACTCTGGAACTTGCGAAAGAGTGAGCTGTTGGGTTCATGGCTCTGCGTGAATCTGATATTAAGATGTTAGGGTGGTCTACATAAATCTTACCTCTCTACCTTTTTAAGATATCTTAAGGAAATGAATAAGGTGAGAAAACCAATCAACACTAATGGTTGTTTGGAGCACTGCAAAATCCAGACCTTACAAGAAAGGATTGAACACAAAATAATGACTGGCCATTATCCTTGCATAAAGCAATCTGCAATATATAGCTGACCTTACATTGCTTAACCTTTTAAGGGTAACCTCCTTCCCCCCTTTTCTCTCCTTCATCTTCTTCCTGTAAAATAGTTCCGAACTAAGGCGTCTTATGGCGATAAGTTTGGCATCATAGTGGCATTATAGTGGCACTATAGTGTTTATGTGCATAATTTATGTTGTTTTGAATTTCATAGGTCATGAGTTCATTCTTACTGAGGTTGTTTGGATTTACAACTTTTTGCTTTCATGGTCTCAATTTTAAAGTTGAGCATCAGTAATCCAGTTTAATATCTCTATAACTGTCAGGTACATGCCCCAAACAAGGCCTTAGGAAAACCTATATGCTTCAGATCTCGCACCATTATCTTGAATTGGAAATTTCAAGAGTCTGTTATTAATTAGATTTTTATTTTAAAAGAAATACTGATGTCATTTGGGAGTGGTGTTAGAGTGTAGCACCCTCATTATGAGGGAAATGGTTCAGTCATGCTATTGAATGCATTTTGGCAAAGTGAAATATTGAAGCCTAGAATTTTGGGGAGGGTTCATTGGAAACCATCAAAGGATCCACTATTGGAATGTCATAAACATGCTAATTCTCTGGATTTGTTATGTGATGGCCCTTCTACCTTGTGTATTTTCTCCCAAAATAAAATGAGGAAGTCACAATTTTTTCCATTTGGAGCAATAAACCTTAATTTGAAGTAAAAGATTCATATTAGAACTCATGCTCTGGTAAGAGAAGGGTTGGTAGCCTAATTTGTCTTCTACTTAAGCTGCAAGATATTTTATTGAAGTTTTTTGCAAAAATGGTCTTATCTGTTTGCTATTAGACTAGTAATCAAATGGAGAAAAATATTATCGCTATGCTTTCATTTTATTTTGGGCTAACTAATTTTGCAGCCCTAAGTGGGCAAACATTTTAAAAATTCGTGAAATCAAGTGATTCTCATAGTAGTTAATGAGTCAGAACTAGAGTGCAGGAAAAATGCAATTAGGAAGTTCGCTTGCAAGATTATAACTTGCTGATGAAAAAGATGCGAGTTATCAATAACATTGTTGAGTGATTGAATAACTCAGATAATTATTATCTTCTGATTGTTTTTCCTGCAGTTCCAGTGCTCCACATATCTTGCAAGAAAGTTACCTGTTTATTATGTTTTTTAAAATTTTTCTGATCAATGATGATTTATTTATATTCTTGCGTAATTGTACAGTCGGGCCTTTTTCGACAAGAGGATTTCTCAGGAAGTTAGTGGAGATGCTCTCGGAGAGGTATGATCCAATTAGATGTCACCTTAACAATGGATTTTCATACTTATTAACTTCCACTTGATTCACATTGTCTGCCCAAGATCACTCTAGTCATAGATACCTGCTATTTTGTACAGGAGTTCAAGGGCTATGTTTTTAAAATCATGGGAGGATGTGACAAACAAGGGTTTCCCATGAAGCAGGGAGTACTAACTCCTGGTCGTGTCCGCCTGTTGCTGCATAGAGGCAAGTTCATTTCAGTTTCTTGGGTCAAGTACCGACATCGCCATGCAGAATAAATAAATAACCATGAATCCCTTATAAAACATCCGAAAAGTTGCTTCATCCTGCATTCACTAATAAGTGACTATTAGGTGGTTCATATGTATCTTTGGAGCCATGTAAACTTCCCCTTTATTTTTCCTATATTTTTTTCAAGTGCAGGTACACCATGCTTCCGTGGATATGGCAGGCGTAATGGTGAACGCAGGAGGAAATCTGTTCGTGGTTGTATTGTCAGTCCTGATCTCTCAGTTTTGAATTTGGTGATTGTTAAGAAAGGTGAGAATGATCTTCCTGGTTTGACGGATATTGAGAAACCAAGAATGAGAGGGCCAAAGAGGGCCTCGAAGATACGGAAGTTATTCAACCTTTCCAAGGAGGATGATGTCCGCAAGTATGTCAACACATACCGCCGAACCTTTACCACGAAATCAGGTGGGTGAACTTTTTCTCTCATTATTGTTATGTTTCCATAGAATGTAGTAGCTTTTTGTAGGTGAATATTTTTATGCCGACTTGTAAATTGATTTTATGTGTGCTCGTAATGGTCTAAAGATTGCAGCTAACTTTGCAAGGGCTTTTGTTGTTTTATTGGTGGATATTTCTAGAAAAGAAGTTATCATAGATTAAGTAATATGGGCAACACTTGAGTGAAAGTCAGTAATTTAACACTTGGGTGAAGACTGTAGAGATATTTATCAGTCAGATGCAGATAAACAATTCAGAGTTCAATGGAGAATGATCATTACTTATTTTGAGTTTTTTGTGAAATTGTATGATTGGTTTTTTGTTATCATTAATAAATTTCTACTTATGAGGTAACTGTTGCATTTTAGTTGGTGTCGTATTGGGACTTCCAGAGATACTCATTACGTTTTGACAAGAGGTCACTTTGGTACCCATAGCAGATTTCCACCAAAGAATGAATCATTTAAGATTTTGTTCTCATTAACATTAATCTAACAATTCAATGTTGTCATTATTATTATAATAAATGAACACAGTCCTATGAAATCCTGATGGTAGAGTACAGCATGTGTTTTTTTGTTTTTGACCATATGATAGGTGTTGCAGCTATACTGATTTATTTTGTTGGGAAATTGTCTAAAAGCCTGCTCCAAAATAACTGGCCCTGGAGAAGTGTCAATGTTTTATGTTTTTGGGTGTGAGCAGTATATGCAACAATTGTCTAGATCAACTCATCATCTTCCTACTTAAAGGAGGATGATCAGAAACAATATAATGCATCAATCATGGCAATTTGACCTAAACTATGCTGCTTTGGATTGCTCGTGCGTTGGACTCTCATGTCTCAACTTATTGCCTTTATGTAGTAGCTTTAACTGCCATCTTAGGATCCTGTTCATTTAGGTCGATTTAGATTCATGTTTATTGCAAATGTCAATTGGAATTTTCATGTTTGTATGCTTAAGTTACTGCATGTATGTGGTAGGTGAATGGCCTGCCATATAGGATTCTATATGTTTAGGTTGATTTATCTTCAAATTTGTTGCAAATACTATTTCCTTTTTCAGCATTTATGGGAAGAAAGAGAAGCCCCTGGACTACTTTGAAGTTGTTTTCATCACAGAATTAGCTTTTATCTCGACAATTGTATTTCCATCATGGGACTTATCATGGGCCCTAGCCGATCTTTTGTCATTGTTAAGCTTCCTTTTTTGAAATGTATAAAAAACAAAAGAAAAGTTTCCTAACCGTGTTCGTATAAATATTGCAGGAAAGAAGTGCAGCAAGGCGCCCAAGATTCAGAGGCTGGTAACTCCCTTGACCCTGCAAAGGAAGCGAGCCAGGATCGCCGAGAAGAAGAAGAGGATTGCGAAGGCCAAGGCTGAAGCTGCCGAATACCAGAAGCTCCTTGCCACCAGGCTCAAGGAGCAACGCGAGCGCAGGAGTGAGAGCTTGGCGAAGAGAAGATCTAAGCTCTCTGCTGCCTCCAAGCCATCGGTTGCAGCCTAAAAAAGATTTATTTTGATTGAAGGAAAACAGTATTTAAATGATTGAGTGTTTCCATCTATTTGAGATGAATTTTGTCTTTCCGCCGGTTATCTTAGACTTTTGGATTTTGCATTGGATTGAAATATGTGCCTTTAATATTGAGTTATGGACTCGAAAAACTATTTTCAGGTATATTGGGTTATTCCAGTTTGTGCTATGATACCTGTCTTCAACACTCTGAGATCATCATCTGAAGAGTTAAAATCAGAAGAGTTGGTGGTTGGATTGTTGCCCCTGTTTGACTGTAATGTTGCTGGTAGAATCCGAGGCCAGCTGACGGCTGTGTTCCGAGATGAGATTTAGGCTGGCTGTGATTCAAGGTAAAATGCTTTGAACTGGTCGGTGATGGTGTTGTGGCTGTTTGTACTTCCAGTGTACAAATTCAATCTGAAACGAAGTTGGGAGAGAGAGTTTCTGAAATGAGAGTAGTTTCTGAAAAAGGTGGCGCTTGGTAAATACCTCGGAGCATCATGTAATATCCAAAGTATTTAACCTCGGAGAAGATTAATGCACTCATCTCCAAGGTTAAATACTTTGGTCTATCGAAAGTTAGATTGACAGATATCATCATGCAATATTGCTGTTTGCCATGAGAGGTGATTAAAAAAAATAAAGGCCTGGTTTGGTAAGATCTCATCTGCACATACTTCGGAATTTACTTCCCAAGCTTCACTAATGTTTCCCGTTTCGAGCACCCTGCGGGGGGCTGATATCAGATGCTTCGGAATTTATTTCAAATCGCTCTTCTAGATGATAATAAGATTTGGCGACTTTCAGCTGGATTGTTGTGCGAATTATTCGTTTGTTTGGGAATGCGCAGAAGAAAACTGAAGCTGAAGAATAACATGGACTCCCCTCAATTTCTTAATTCTGGAATTTTCATAGTTAACTTACCCCTGTACAGGGTAAAAGGGAAGATTTGAAATGAATCCTTACATATATAAAGAGGATGTCAAAATATTTCTAGAAAAGAGTTTTCAGAAAAAGGTGGTTATGCAGTAAACAGCGACTCTCCTTTCCTCAGGTCTCAACTCTTAAGTCTCTAAGGGAGTTTCTGATTTCTTTTCTTAATGCTTCTTATTCTTCTTTCCATGATGGAATTGAAATAGAACATAATAACCTAAAAATACTCTAACTTAAAGATAATGTAATATGAACATTAAGAAATTGATTCTGTTACTGAAACATGATAGAGGTGATGCTTTTTTATTTACAAATATTTATATTTGATTATCTAATATTTTATCTAAATTTATCGGATTTTCTTTTTCCGAATTCTGAAATTTTCAACCTCGGTGAATAATTCCCAAATGCCAAGTATGTGACTGCTTAAAGGTTTTGTAAATCCGGATGGTTCCAGGTCAAATGAGGTGGCAGGAGCTCAACTAATATACACACATGTTTAGAACTGTATATTGATGCTCTTGTAGGAAATATGAATTTTTTTTTCTCGAAATAGTTTGATATTAGTTGGTTTATGCAACCAAGTCTTCAGTCTAACGAGCAAGGGAGCTTACCAGCTTGGCAGGCTGGAATATTCATCCGTTTGGATTTAAAATTTTGTTTTATGAACTCTTTTAGACTTTGGACAGTCTTCGTTTCTTAAGGCTCCACTTTCCCAAGCTTAATGATTCCTTGATTTGTCACTGCTCGTCTGCTCTCCATGTCAAACAACTTGTTCCTCTTTGCCCTTGTCTTCTTTTTTTTATTTTTTATTTTTTATGAATTGCTCAGCCTAGCCTTGTCTCAATGGGAAGAAATAGCTTGGTTCCTTCCAAGAATCTATCCCATGTTTCAGCGTAGTAAAGCTTCCCAGGGACAAGGTAAGAAACACATCCAAACATATCATCAAATCAAAGCATAATCATCCTTATAATATATAAATGGTTCTCTTATAGTATATGAACAAAGACCATATATTCGTAGTGACCATGTCCACCACTCACTAGCTCCAACAAAATAGTTCCCACAAATGCTCTATTAATCATTATTCATTTCTAAGCCGATGGTATGAGAACACAACTTGTTTGCCTCGACAGTGAAGGGTAGAGTGAGCTTCAATCTAACTTCTTGCTAGCGCTTGCAAGATTTGACCACGAAAGTTTTTGCTTAAAATATGAACTTCGAGGCATTTTTTGTGCTCTATGTTATAGTTTCTGTCGCGCCCTGGTCGGGAGTCTTCTCTTTTTTTTTTTTTGCTAGGGCGGGTGGATTTTGACGAGTATGAATGCATCCAATAAAATCAAAAAACAAAATACCTCGGAGTGCCAGGGGCAACTTTCCATTACCTGCCCAAAAGGTACTACTAGAGTGACTGGTTACTTAAGCAGCCATCTAGTCCGCAGCTCTATTAACTTCACGGAATATATGTTTGGCCTAAAAATCCCTTCCATCCTCCAGCGCAAGTAACAGACTATTACAATTTCCACGGCAGACCAGCATCACACTCTCTCCACCATGCATTCTCTCATAAGTAGGGACAGACTGCCCGTACTAGTGCATCCTTTCTATATTCTAATTCACTGCACAAACCAGCCCGACCTACTCTATGTCAAGTTGTGTTCGGCTTTAAGATCAAAAGTTTTAAGCTGAACCCAAATTGGGTTGGTTGGGGATGAGCTTAAACCCAATTCAGCCCAGTCCAACTCGAAGATAATTGATACATATGTATGTGTGTGCATATGTATTGATGCATATATATGTACATTACAATATAATACCAGATTCATTACATTATACGATTGGGAAAATGTTTCTGTTTTTGTCTCACCCATATTGTAATTGCCTGGATTCAATACTTGGAGATGCACCATCTAGGACTTAGAACCCCAAAATGTTTGGTTGGTACTATTCTGTATATCATCCATCTATCTATACTAACGAGCGTGTTAAGTTACTTCATCTTCTTGGGCGATGCAACATGATAATAAGAGAAGAAAAAGATCCTTGCAGTCCTTCGTGTCTCATCCATTTGGACTCTCGCCTCTTTTTTTGGTGCTCCGGACCAAACTTCTTGAGGCTGCTTTTGTGGGCAGTTTCTAGCTCAATCAATGCTTAATTCCTTATTAGCCAATTTATTAGGGTTATTTTAGCGAATAGAAAGGGTTATTTCCTAGATGCTAGCCCTATTTTCTTAGGACTGTTTTTAAGATTACCGGAGTTCGCCGTGCTAATATTCTTCTAGAAAGGTTTTTATAACTTTTATTTATTTCTTGATTAAAGTAGCATCAAATTTATCTTAATCAATTTGACTAGGCATTATTGTGCCTAATTTTCTATTTTAAGAAAATTTTAAGAGGCAAAAATGAGATCTAATACTGAATCCACAAATCATAATATTTTAGACGAAAAGCTACACAAAAAAGTGGTTGTTGGTAATTCTATATTATAATATAACAGCATAGAAACTTGTAACTTGTAAGGGCGTTTTATCAAAATTACCCATTTTATTTTCCCTTACACATATTTGAGTTTTTTTTCCTATAATTATTTTAGTACACGATTGATGTTAAAATTTGTTTAGATTGATTTGCTTATAACCTTAATAGATACTAGACAAGTGACAATTTATAATAATCATTTAGTGTCAAATGCGCACATACATTTTACAATGAAAGCTTCTCAAAAAAAAAGAAAAGAAAAAAAAATTGCATATATCTGTAATACTAAAAAAACATTTTTAATTGAGAGTTAGAAACAGTTTTTGCCCCCCACAAAAAAAAAAATTAAAAAGAAATCCTAAGTCTGAAAAGCCAAAAAAAAAGAATAGTTGCGTTTGTGGCGGAATTAAAAACCACCCCTAAACACCTGCCGCATGTTCGCGATCGAAGGGCTAAAACCCAGACCCCAAACCCTCCTCTCTTCCTTCTCTCGGCGAGTCTGAGCCCCACAATCCTTCCGCCCCCACCGTCCACGGAGCCTTTCGCCGGCGTCGAGACCGGATCCAGGGAAGCGCGAGCGCGGCGGTGATGGGCGGCGGGCAGAAGCGTGGCCGCACGCAGCGGCGGCACTTCAAGCAGAACCGGGACAACGTCTGGAAACACAACCCCAAGAAGACGCACACCGATGGCCCCACCACCGACGACCCCAACCGCTCGTGGGAGACCTTCGCCAACCAAAACCCCGGATTTGAGGAGTACTACAAGGTAATCCCATCTCTCTTCCCCTCTTGCCAAGATCCATTCTTGGTGCACCGGGCTTAGGTTCCTTCCAGATACTTTTTTTCGGGTTATCTGTAAAGATTTTAAGCTCCATGGGCGTGATATCGATTCTCATTGCTGCTTTCAGCATTAAAAATGTTTTGGTGATTTTCTAAAGTTGCCATCTTGTTTAAAGTTTTGATAGTAAAGCTAATATGTATGTAGTTATGATGTCCAAAGTCATTTTTTATTTTTTTATTGTATATATTGTGAGTAATAGAAATGTGGCACGGGAAGTATTTCTGAGATTTAGTTAATGGTTTCTAGTCAATCTTGGCATTTCGCAAATAAATTTGGAAGCATTCTAACATAGGATTGTCTATGATGGTCTGAAACATCATGGAAATGCAAGTGTCAAATTTAGTTTAATTTCAAACAAAGGTCTAGTGCTGTTAGCTGGTAGCTGGTAGGAATAGGAGTTTGGGGTTTAAACAATGCAAACTTGTGGGCAGGTAGTGACACATATTAACCAGGGCAATGGTTGTCAAGTCAACAACAAATAATACAACAGATCTATGAGATTATATTTTACAAATTGTAGAAGTACATTTTTCATCTGACTGTCATAATGATTTTGAAGATACGATCTGACTGACAAGTCAATATTTGAAGATATGATGAAGATGAAACTAGAAGAGAAGTTGAATGTTTGCCAGGTCTTGTGGTTAGGAGATAATTTTTGCACCTTGGTGCCATTTCTATTAATTGATTCTATGCCTTCTAACCTAGGTTCTTTTTAAACACAAAGAATTAAGGATTTATGCATGAAGTCCTAAAGTGATAAATCATAATTTTGGATTAGTGATGGAGTTTCCCATGACTTTTTAGTGATCAACTTGTTATGAGCAATCATCTTTATAACTATTTTGTATTCTTCAAAGTTGTAAAAGGGCATTGAAATTTTATTCTTCTTTTTATTTTACTATTTTTGTCCATTAATATCAAGGTTCCCTGAGCCGATAAGAGGAGTTGTACTAGTTGGTGACTGGTTTGGTATGATATTGGTATATACGGTACCTAGCTGAGGCATACTAGAACCAGGGGGAGGAGAGGGTGGAGAAGGAGGGAGAGAGGGGAGAGAGAAGCATACCTTATTGGCAGTGGCAATGATACCTTAATCCTAGCCACGGAATCATTGTTGTTGTAGAAGCCTACCCTAGCCATCATCGTCATCATGGAGCCATTGTTGTCGCAACGACGTCGTCGTGATGGAGCATGGAGAGAGAGGGGATAGGACAGAGGAAGATTGGGAGAGGAGAATTGAGAGAGAGAAAGAGAGGGAGAGGAGAATTGAGAGATTGGGAGAGGAAAATCGAGAAAGAGAGAGGGGGAGAGAGGCACATACCTCGTTGGCAGCATCGATGTGACCTTAACCCTAGCCATAGAGTTGCCATCGTTGCAAAACCCAACACTAGCCAGCATTGCATCGAGAGAGGGGGGGAGAAAGATCATGAGAGGAGAATTGAGAGAGGGAGAGAAGAATTGAGAGAGAGGGAGAGGAGAATCGAGAGATCGGGAGAGGAGCATCGAGAAAGAGGGAAAGGGAGGAGAGAGAGGAAAGTTCATTGACAACAACGATGAAACCCTAACCCTAGCCATGGAGTTGTCATTGCGGAAGCCTAACCCTAGCCAGCATTGTCATTGTAGAGTCATCGTTGTCACGGAGCATCGAGAGAGAAGGGAGAGGGGAGAGGAAGATCAGGAGAGGAGAATTGAGAGAGAGGGAAAGGATCGGGAGGGTTTTTATGACAGAAGGGTTTAGTTCAGGGGTCGGATTGGGCCAGACCCACGCAATAACCAATCGGTCCAGTTCGGTATGCCTAAGCTGCCCGATTTGGGATGGTTCAACGGTCCTTGCTTAATATTATTCTATATACCATGCACAAAGTATATGCTTGTTTTTGAGGGAAACAAAGTTTATGCTATATGAGTAACCATTGTTTTAGACAATCATAATAATCTAAATGCATCATGTTATCCTAATCTATCTACAAGGATAGTATTACAACTTGGAGCATCCAAGGATGTATTGATAAATACAAAACTGCTGGATTTGAATGTTCCAAATTGCTGTCAATGTCCCATCAGTTGTTCTTCTGACAATTTGTCATATTAAAAGCTCTTGTTTATATGTATTTTGTTCTTGCACATGACTTTAGCTCTAATGATATTATTTGCTAAATCCATTGCAGTTCTTCGAGAGTTGAATGGTTGTAGCTTGAAAATGTTATTAAAAATTACCAAATTGCTTGATGACATATAAATCAAGTCTTCCATATCTAATTTTTATTTTTATTTAATTTTGAAGGGAACATCGTGGGCCAGTGCTGTATGAGATTTTTGAGACAATGTCTAAGGAAAAAATTGAAAATTTTAATGCTTAATGATTTTCTTGATATTTATTTGCATGGTTGATTGAGTAGTCTAAGATTTAATATAGTCTTACACTCTTACTTTTGGGTTGATCTTAGAAGCGTTTGATACTGGCCATCCACAATCATAGTTTGAATGGTACAGATGCATAATACCACAAATTGTTCCCTAGATTTTCTAGGTACTGCTAGTTTTGTTCAAATTTAATTTTTAAAAATGTCTAAATTTGCTAATAGGAGCAAGGCATTGTGCCTGAAGATGAGTGGGAAGAATTCCTTTCTTTACTCCGGAAGCCGCTGCCAGCTGCATTTAGAATCAATGCCAGGTAATTTTTCATTATGCTTTCTATTTAGGGCTTGTGCTGTAATTTAGTTGATGCTGACTTTGTGGTATGTTCTGCTAAATGCTTTCTAGCAAAGTATGATTCATGTGTAGAATAAGCACGAGTAAGTTCTGTTATATCTTAATTTTCTTCTATCCATTGTCAATCAGGAAGCTAACTAATAAACATTAAAATGTAAACATTAGTGCAAGTTTCTTGCTTTTGCACAGCTTGCTGGCATTTTTCATATTTCTCCGATATTTGCAGATTCTCTTTGTAGAACTTTGAGATCTTAATGCCCACCAAGTTTGTTATCTTTATGGTGTTTGGTGCTGTTGTCGTTGGGTAAAATAAAATTTTCTTTAATTTGTTGCAGTAGCCAGTTTTTTCCGGACATTTTATCACAGCTGGGGAATGACTTCATGAAATCCCTGGAGGCTGAGGTGTCGATCCCTGTATTACATTGCTTGATATCCATGCTGGAGAAGTCATTTATTTTTGACCTCCCTGATTTATTTTTCGGTCATTCTTTACTGTTGGCAGGTTAATGATGAACATGAAATAGAAGCTATCAGGCCTTTGCCTTGGTATCCCGGGAATCTTGCCTGGCATTTAAATTTTTCCAGGATGCAACTTAGGAAAAACCAAGCACTTGAGAGGTAATGCTCGGGAATCTACTTTATTTCTTACTACTAAATTATATTTTTTATTGGGAGTTAACAGCATGATTGCTCGTTAAAAATTTGTTTGTGATTTTTCTAATTTGTAATTATTCATGAAAATAGTCAACTAGTACTGCTGACAAATTGACAATTCCGTTTGGATCATGCATTTTCCTTGTTAAATTTCAGGTTCCATGAGTTTCTAAAGCAGGAAAATGAGGTTGGCAACATAACAAGGCAGGAAGCTGTTAGCATGGTGGGAATTTCCTTCTAGTTTTGCATTAGGATTTCAATTTGAAATTTGACTTGTTACTTTCACATAGAACAGTTTCTTACTCTTGGCAATTTACAAGAAAATATATTTAATATTAAATAATTGCTGCAGGTACCTCCGTTGTTCTTGGATGTACTTCCGAATCACTGTATTCTTGATAGTAAGCCGCTAATTCATTTATCAGTTGATTCATTGCTACTTGTACATTTTTAGTTGTTACTATGCAACTCCTTTTGGAGGTCAACATGTGTTCCCCAAGAGGTGCCTCTTTTTGGCTCATATCTGGAGTAAGGGTTTTAAGTATCACATCTTGTGGTTGTATCCATTAAGGTTTTTGCATATAATGCTGATTGTTGACATGCATCTGCATAAACAATAGGCAATCCTATTAATATATACTATAAAACAAGGTCTTGAGTAACAGATCATGCTGGTTGCATCATAATGGACTAATAAGAAAGTAGTACCTTGTATGCCCTCATGTCATCTTGATACCAAAGGATGTACTATATTGACACTCGGAACGGATTTTAACAATTGGGTGTCGGTATGGGTTTCGAATTTAGTATTTAAAACTTTGCTTTAAAAAGATAGATCACCATGCTAAGATTATTTTTTTCCATTTTTCTAGTTAAATAAGTTTTTGAATATGGGCCTTGGAATTGGTGTCAGTCAGGTATAGGATGATGTAGCACTATACATTGGGATGCTAATTTTTATTTTATTTTATTTTATTTTTTTTTGTTGTTTGTTGTTTCTAATGGAATGTCTAGAGGGTTTAGGGTTTTGTCTTATTCAAGGTATGCCAAACCAAGATGAACCATCCGGTTCACCCCGTATCAAACCGAACTGGTAGGGAATCGGGTTGGTTCGGTCTTAAATTTCGAAATCCTCCCCAAACCGCCCCAAACTGGGCGGTTTGGAGTGAAACCGGTTCGGGCCTTCCTACCTCTTTAACAGGCTTGAATTATGGTTTGTCGAACGCCAGTTTATCCCATATTGAACTGGTAGCCGACTGGCATGAGTCCCGATACCAGTTTGGCGGATCTTGGTCTTATTTTATGGTTGGGGCAGGTTTTTTGAACCGATGTTTGGATTTATGATGCGCATGATCTAAGCTCTCTCTCTCTCTCTCCTTTTCTTCCTCTCTCCCTTCTCTTGTTACACAAGGGAGATCACGACATGTGGCAGTTGCTGTGCGGTGTGCCTGAACTCACGGGTGGTGGGGCATGTCTGGCACGGATGTGTGGGCATATCCGGCACGGATGTGAGGGCATCTCCATATGTCACCACATATCACATCCAATGGTTGCGGGCCACCAACCAGAGACGATCTGGCCGTGCCGGACTCTCCTTCGACACGTGGATGGGCAAGATGGCGACATGTGGCAATCTTTGCATGCTGTACCCAAACGCATGGATGGTGGACTCTTGTGGATGGTGGCTACATGCGGATGTTCGCACGAACACGTGGATATCTTTGGAAGCTACCATGCGTGACATCCAATGGCTAAACAAACTGACATGCGGCACAACCATAGAGACGGTGACGCATCACCCTCCGAAAGCCGTTGGACCCCCCGTTAATGTTATAGTATAGATTATTTGTGTCTAGAGGATGTGCTGGTACAAGGCCTCTCCTTGTGCTCTCAGATTATTTTTAAAGATGTATATATAGGCAAAACTAACATAGCCAAGAACAGAGGCCTCTCCTTAAATGCATCTTGGTTGTTATTGGTGGGTATTTACTAGTCTTGATCGTCAAACTGGTTTGCATTGGCTAGTAAGACTAGTATCAATCAAGACAAACTACTTTTATAATTACCGGGGTCTTGGACTCGCCCCAAGACCCGGTCTGTTAGAGGGTTTGATCAAGGACTACTAGGAAGCACCTAGTCTTTCAACTTTGTGCTAACATATCATTTTAGGTGGTTTTCTTATAATACTTATTTTTAATATACACGTGTATAAAGACATCAAATGGAAAGAATTCCTCCTGGGAATGCATTATTTGTTTTTGACATACATCACAAAAAAATCAAACTGAGAAGAAAAGAACAAAAAAACCTAGGAAAAAAGGAAAAACCTTATCGAACATGCATATTTCATCAAAATGGGTTTGGCTTTATGGACCTAGTTATGATCCATGAATTTTTGATTATGATTTAGAAGTGGTCCTCAAGTTGACATCGACCCTCTATTTTCATCTGCTGGATTCTTGGGCGGTGGAACTATGGGCAAGAGAGGGTCCTTCCATGAATTCTAGATGTCTAGTTGGTTGGCATGGTATCCCAGTGGAATTGTTTTTAAGGTCATTTAACCATAGAGCAACCCTCCAAGGTTGCTCTAAACATAGAGTCCGATGCATCCTAGGGTTGAGGTCGATGACTTACAACCTTCGATGCATCAATAGCTTCTGCTATGCTTGGCTAGCCATGAAGGTTGATGTGGAAGTATATCATAGATATGGGTCGAGAATCCTTTGGTAAATGGAAGCAGCTGTTGCTCAAGGCATCCAATGTGAAAGACAATCAACTCCATGTTGTTCAATTTTCAGCTCTTGTTTCATAGGATGCAAACAATAACATCACCCATTGGTTGTAATTGTGTAGCTATTGGTCCTCATTACTAGAACAGCATCTTGATTGTACAACCAAAGGCTGCGAGGTAAAATATCACAGGCGTCCATCAGGACCAAACAGCATCTAACATAATCTTTTACCGATCGGCAAGGTGAATACGCAAATTATTGACCCTTGTAAGTTGTAACCATGGTTTGATTTTCTTTTGTGAGCCAATTCAAGCTACAGGTTTCTCGATATGGTTCAATTTTGAGGCCCAACTTCTTGACTAGCTTTATAGAAACCAAATTATCTGTGCTTCTGCCATCAATTGTGACAATATTTGAATGTCCTCTGCACCTGCCCTTTGTATGGAAGTTGCTATCCCTCGTCCGCTTATTGGAACATTGTGCCATTAGATCCAAAGGCTCATTTCCTGAGTCACCCTTCACGGTCACATGTGGGATTTCATCTTTTTGTTCCTGAGTGTCTTCAGCCTGATCTGAGTCTTCTACTAACACAGTGATAGCCCTCCTTCCTAGACAGATGCATCATAGCAACTGGGGGTGGCTATTGTGTGCATTATATCAAGGATTGTGCTGACAAAGGGTATTGATGGATGCATAGCCTTGGCTGGTGCGCGTTAGCATGGTTTTTTGGTTATCTTTCGGATTTACTCAATTTTTGGGTGTAGGTTTTGTGATTCTACGCCAAATCCCCCGAGATTATTGATTTTGATTCCGATTCATGCTCTAATTCATGAATTCGATGATCAAACAATATTTAATTGTTGTTTGCCAAATTCCCATGATTTGACAATTAAACACAACATTCCAACCGGATTTTAGAAGGAATAAGGCAAAAGGGTGGAGGGAGAAAATTTACCTAGCTAGAATAATTTTTGAGACCCAAAAATAAAAAATCAAACTTTAATTCCACAAGTCAATCTCACTAGGTAATCTTCCTTTCTCCCTCATTTTGGTCCTACCGTACAATGGTGGAGATTGGTTGCAAAACATGTTGTTTTAGTCATTTTGAGCAATATTGATCACTTTGGGGCTGTTTCGTATTTGCTTGAAGTGATGCACCTTTATACCACCAAGGGCTTGGTATGCTATGTATCAATGGATACATATTGTATCTTGATATTTCAAGCCTTGATCTAAAGTATTCTGTAACTAGTTTGACAGTTGTTGGAAATATCCTGCATTGCTATTCTTTTGATGGAGAGTGGCATATTAAGCATCATAAAAAAAGTCTCTTCAAAGTTCAAACCAAAGATGCAGAACCGTTCCGAATCGAATCAGAGTCGGAGAAGAAGAAGAGAAAGAGAGAGCGACTAGGGGAGGGAGGGAAAAGGAGAGGCCGCGGATGCCTGCGGAGGGCCGGGGGGGGGGGGGGGGCGGGGCGTGGCGGAGGCCGCATCCCTCCGCAGGTGTCCGCAGCCTCTCCTTCTCCCTCCTTCTCCCGCTCACTCTCTCTTTCTCTTCTTCTCTGGCTCCGGCTGGTTTTCTCTCTCAGTACGGGCCCGGCACGGCCCGTATCGACTCGTACCGCCGGGCAACCGGTACGGTGTCCGGTACCGGCATAGTAGACCTTGGTTCAAACCCTTTCTTCTTTCATGCATTTGATATTTTTAGCTACCTCCTCTTTGCTATCCAATGCACTTAATCTAATTTTACTATCTTGCTTTTTGTTTCCACCTTTTCAGAAATTGAAATTAAGACTTATTAATTGGTTTTCATTCGGATTGATGGGGTATGGTTTCAATTTACTTGCTTTGATGTAGCTTAATATGTTTCAAGTTAATATAGACATTTACAGTTTACAAGCTTTAGTTCTTACTTTTTTACGATGCAAGTGCATATGAGGTCTTACTATTTACATCTGCTTGTTTTATTGCAATTTTTCTTTCAGATTTGGAGTCATATATTTCATGCTGAATCTTGTTAATTTTAATTTTGATTTTAAAATACTGCTTACTCATTTTTGTCAACTCAGGTTTATTTTAACCATCTTGATATATGCAGTGTGTGCAGCTCCCGGATCTAAAACTTTCCAGTTGCTTGAAATTATACACCAATCAACTAAACCTGGATTACTGCCCAATGGGCTGGTGCTTTACTTTTCCCCCTTTATCTCCAAGCTATTTCTTATTCATTATTTATTTAACATCCTGATTGAATTAAATCTGAGTGTTGGTTTTTACTGTTGCGATCACTGATTTCCCTGTGTTTCATAATCCAGATAATAGCTAATGATGTTGATGTTCAAAGATGCAATCTCCTCATCCACCAGACAAAAAGGATGTGCAGTGCCAACTTGATAGTAACAAATCATGAGGCTCAGCACTTTCCTAGTTGTGCTTTAACAATGGATCATATGGAGACTTTCAAAGGAGGACAAGAAGAACTGAAAGCAAACATTTTGCAATTTGATCGTGTTTTATGTGACGTTCCTTGCAGTGGTGATGGCACTCTGCGTAAGGCTCCTGATATTTGGAGAAAATGGTAATGCCTTACATGTCCACTTCTTCTTGATATGTAATCCTGTTATTCTTTGAATTAATTTCTCGAGACACATGAACTACCTTCAGGAATGCAGGAATGGGGAATGGTATTCATCGTCTCCAAGTGGAGATCGCTATGCGTGGTAACAAATATAGAAGCTTTATCAGTTTCTTTTTAAATATTCCGCTTCCTTAAACTAGGACTTCCACATCTAGTATCATTAGCTTCTGATAAATTTGCTGTCATTAGTGGAATCATGTGTTTTTAATGACGTACAGACATCTCTTTTGCGTATTAGCATGCCTCTTGGATGTGCAAGGTGTTAAATCAATCATTGTCAGCAACAGGCCACATGTAATTCATGGCTGAAAATAATATTAATCAAATATTGTAAATCATAAATGATAAATGTATAATTATTAAATAATTTCTCGTATTTTATTATTGTCTGTTTAAATAGTCAAAAAAATATAATTTATGTATTAATATCACCCTTTCACATATAAAGGGAAGGTATGGAGGACAGTGGTGGAAAGTTTAGTAATTAAAATACAGGCTTGATCACTACTTGTCTTGAAAGTAGCAAGATATTAACTCATCTTCAATTAATTTTCTTAATATGATAATATGAAAATTTCTAGAAAAGGACAATGGAAAAGGGGATGGAGATTTGACTACCCCCCTATATGGATAGGAATAATTGATTTGTTGGTGGAAAGATACTTGTAAATGCCAACATGGATACATGAGCATGCGGGATATTTACTTAGAATTGTTTCTTAATTAAGCCTGTGAAACTATAAATGAATAATGAGTGAAGGTGTCTTCCATCAACTAGTTGATAGACGGAAATATAAAGCTGTATCTTTTGCATATTGTATGCATGTAACGTGTTCAAGTGGACGGATGTGACTTTCTGTACGACTTGATAACATGGAACATAGAGGCAAAAACTGCTTCTATTTTGATATTTGAGAAAAGTAATTCTGTGTGCATGCGCCTGTGTATTCGTGCATCTGTGTGTGGATGCATGTGCGCGTCAAATCATTTTTTTTGTTTAGTTGAAACTTGCTATATTTGTTGTAAGACCATCATCTGCCTTATGTAGTAATGGTGCTGACCAGATTTGGGCCTAAGAAGTAAAGTGACCTTGATAATGAGATTATCATGTATATTTGATGTGAGTTATGTAAAGCCGTTACTTATTTGCTTTGGACCAGGAAGCTACTCTTTATTTCATTGTGAAAGCATATTGAAAAGTTTTGGTGTTGCAAACTTGAGATAATTACAAGTTATTAGTTTCTGAATTTACATTGGAATTTATACAGAATTTCAATTATTTATTGCTGTTTGAAATTATGGTTAGCGAACACCCATGCTTGCTTTAGACAAGTGTATTAAATGCCTGATCTGTTGCCTTTTTGAAGCTTTTTCACATGAAACAAAGTTTTTTTTCCAAAGAAGATGAGATTGATAAAATTATGACTATCCATTTGTTGAGAACTGGAAGCTGGACGGGCAATAATACTGTTCTAACTACGAACTAGCAAATTTTCTCCCAAAGGATTAGGACTAGAGCCAAAAAGTGATTGCTTATGTTAATAATGATAATGATATTGTTGTTCTTCTCCTCCCACCGAAGGATCTGTGTATGATAAATTTTTATTTCAAAATTTTAATTAGTCCTTGTTTAGTTATAGTAGGAATCCTTATTTTAATCTTAGTGCTTATTTTTGTGTTTTAGTTGAATTGCTATACATAGGTACCCATCCTAAGATGTATAATTTTCATTTTTTCTAACTGAAACAATCATCTTTGCATCATCAGTTGACATGCAAGGGGTGGCAATTTACTCCGTACCGTCAGGTACCTCACCCAACCCGACCTTGGGGTGTGTTTTACCTGACCTACAGCGGATCCAGGATGGGTATGAGTAATGGTAAAATCTGCCCCAAACCTGACCTGGATATATATAACTCTTCCCAAATTTTCTCCCCGAGGCAAAAAAAATTGACTCGTATGCACAAAAAAATAAATAATAATAATAAAAAAATGTAGCTTTATTGGACCCAATCAATCCAGCCCGCCCCATCTAATTCTACTTGTCCTGCGCCGCCTCGAGGCAAGTACGGGGCGATTACAAGTAATGGCCTACCCAATCCATACCGTTGCGATCCCTGGGACACAGCTTGTCCTTTTTCAGCTTAGGGTTCATATTCAGTAATTGCACATCACTGTTGAGGTGCATATATATTTGTCATGCTTTGGTCCAGCTAGAGGCATCCTGATCTACTATGTATCCTCTTTACCCCCTATATTTTATTATAGGGGTTTTCTTGTCCCTACATTTTAATTACAGCCTTGACTCCTTCCACATTTCCACATTTTTCCACTCTTTTTGATAAAATGAATCCGGTGTAGCAAGATAATATTATTTTGTATTCTCTCCCCTCAATTCTCGCTAATTTAACCACTCCAGCAGTCCCTCAAAAGTATTACATAATGAACTTACTGACTAACGCTGATTTGAACTTGCATTTTTTCCCCTGAAGTTAACTGCCGTGGCTTCATTCTCAAATCACTTTGATGGATCATAACTTCTTTTGCTTCATTCTGCTTGGCAAGAACAAATTGCTAAGTCTTTTTTGTAAAAAAAAAAAATGAATTGTTGCTGGATTTGGACAGGAACCTCAGCATTAAGTGTGCCTTATATTATTAAAGACAAGATCTAGCATGACACCACAATAATGCTTCACTGCTTTTGACATAGATCAGCAACTGCTTCTCTGTGCTCTTTTTTATATTGTGCTCTACCACATCAATTGCAGTTGTTTGCTTATTGCATGTCCAAGTTCATTTACTTAATTGTATCATTGGATCTACATCTGAAGCTTCTTTTTTTCTGAAGTTGTCAATATACATACATTGAGTAAACAGAAGCACGATGATGACCATGAAGAAAAAAACTCTTTTATATAATACTTATTAGTATTTTTGCTGGCAAGATTTTTCAAGGCCATGATCATCAAGGTTTAGGCTTATGCCAGTATTATATTGCTGTTTGCAGGTATAGCTTTGCTTAAAGTGGGTGGAAGAATGGTTTACTCTACTTGCTCAATGAATCCAGTGGAAGATGAGGCTGTTGTAGCTGAGGTTATTTAATGTTTACTAGAAAGATATTATGTTACTAGGTGTTATAAAATTAACCATCAAACAAGTCTCATTTGTTAATATTGTGTTAGTTCTCTCATTTTGAACTTTTTGGGTATTTCCTTCCTACTATTTGATTATATGAAATTTGTTTACATCTTACTCTCCAACATTTTTTATTTGCTTATCTTTGTTTAATCACCAGGTTATTTTAAACATATGAAAGTAAAACACAGAAGTTAGTAAGAAAATTTCATATAGTTTCCACATTCCACTCAAATAAATCGAAGGGCTTAAGTACTTGTGAAAAGGCCTACCATGCTACGATGATATCATTATTTATTACGGGCTATACGTCATATGCCCGAGCAATGTTACTATATTCCTAGTCGATCTTATTATGCCTTGGTTAGATGCTAGTATACTTTTGAGCACATTCACTTTTTAAATTTTTACTTTTTCAGCATTTGATGTGCTGTCTTGCTATTTACTTTTATCTTTTAATTCCGATTACTAGTAATTATATCTCATTTTGCAAGATTTAGAAGAAAACCTAAGTTTCCAACCACTTCAGTGTGACTTCATTATAGTAGCTTTCTTGGTGCATAACTACCATATATCAGATGAAGATACCTCTTATTCTACATGCTTCCCTTTTATTCTAAACACTACATTATGTTCGACTTTTTTTTTTTGTTGACTTTTTCGTGATTAATCTTAAAAGATTGAGGGATCAACGATTTGGAATAGCAAAAGACTAAAACTTATATAGTTACTAAAATTTGAAAAATTACTCAGGCTCCAAATTAGTTGGAGATTTGTAATGCTACTAGGACTTGATAATGGGTATACCCTTTGCTACAATTTGCATGCTCATTAAATCAACTTGATTGGTCTAGTTAAATAGGACATTCTTGAATAACATAACTCTTACATATGCTCAAAAGTCAGACACCAAATATATTTCCATCATGTATTGCTAATTAATTTAGCAGGAAGATGCATAGAAGTTTTTTAAAAATTTGTTTTTGCTGATTTTCTATGAAATTGATAGACTCAACTTATATACCTTCATGATATTGTTTGATTTGACTCTCTATAATAGCCAGTGATGAACTCTTTGAATTTTCATGCTGTTGCTTAAATTTCTGATGATTGTCAATCATGTGAGTCCTTGGCAAACTTGAATATTTTGAAGCTGATTTCAGTTGCCATGCCTTATGCTATCATTCGCATCATCTGATTGGTTTCAGTGGTTTTCAATACATGTTCAGTTTATTTTTTACACGTGTCTTTTACCAATATGGGCTTTTTTAAATGTTGTTTACATATGTTTGTTTTGCCTGTCACAGTTTTATATACTTTTTTCTACTTTACTCCTTGTAATGTTGGGTCGTGTGTCTCGTATCTATCTAGATTCTTCGGAGAAGTGGGGGGTCAGTTGAGCTTGTTGATGTCTCGTCTGAGCTACCTGAATTGATCCGCCGCCCTGGTCTTAAGACATGGAAGGTCAGGTTCAAAGTTGGATTTATAGCAAAATATAGCATCATTCTGTTAAATTATCCATTTTGCATCTATTTGATGGTTTTGGTTAAAGACCACCTAAACACATGATTTATGGTATCTAGCACTTTTGTTTTGTGTGTGTGTGTATAACATTCAACATTTTGGATCTTCAATTTGATGGTTTATCATTGGTTTTGAACTTTTGATTCATTAAATCTCTTACCAAAAGTTTAATGTTTAGGGTGGTCCAAACTCCCCCTTCTCTCTCTCTCTCTCTCTTACACACACACACACACACACACACACACACACAACACACACACACACGCACACTTTCGAAGCCTTGATGCATGCATTGCCTGTTATGTTTTGTCCTTATTATACCACTTGCAGCTTGAAGGCCTGATTGTTTCTTGCCTGGATAAATATTTTTTGGATGCTGTCCCATTGAGTTTTCCTATATTCATCAATAAAGATGTTTCTGCTTACATTTTGTCAACTCTATCTTCACAGGTAAAAGATAAAGGTCTATGGCTAACTTCTTATAAAGATGTCCCTATCCATAGGAGGAGTGTGATATCACCAAGCATGTTTCCTTCTAATCAAAGCTGCAGAGGGAGTCCCGTGTCATGTGATGGTGCTCAAGAGGAAGTAGAAGTACTTGGTACTAATACTGGGAAGGAGAATATTACCAATCTGAGAATGAGAGATCAGGATTATAAAAGCAAAGAACATGAAACTCACTGTGGGGACTCGCGAAATAATAAAGTGCAGACAGACACCGGTGAAACTGCAAAGAAATTGGAGGAAGTTTCCAGCAACAAAAGTCCAGCTGCTGAAGAACTAGATGGCGATTCCAAAGTTGAATTTTCAACTTTTCCGCTTGAGCGCTGCATGAGGATCCTTCCTCATGATCAAAACAGTGGAGCATTTTTCATTTCTGTTCTTCAGAAGCTATCCCATTTGCATGGTAATTCAGGTCTATTGACTTGCTCTGTCTTATAATGTTTTCTCAGAATAGCATATTTTAGCATATCATTTTGCTTTGTTGCATGATTGCCATGGCAAAAGTGAGTTTGCTTGACTATTATTTCTTCTTGCACTTCTTCCAGCTAGTGATACAAAGCAGTCAAATAATATTAGGAATAAGGTATCAGCAGCTGTGGGTGAAAACCATAAGGATGAACTTAAGGCAGAGATTAAGCCATCTGAAGATCTACACCATCAAACTGTTGCTGAAGCAGCTTCCAGTGCCAAGTTAATAGGTGATCAGTCAAAAGAAAATTCAAACACTAATAATATGTGTTCCAAAGTTAGAGACTCAAAGGAAGTGGTTGCTTGTGGTGAAGGGGAGACTGGCCAAGTGGGAAAGAAAAACGTCAAGGGAAAGTTACAGATACAGGGCAAGTGGAGAGGGGTTGATCCTGTTGTACTTTTCACAGATGAAACTACTATTAACAGTATAAGATCCTTCTATGGTATCAATGAATGTTTTGCCCTTGATGGTCACCTTGTGACTCGAAATAATGATGCTAATCATATGAAGAGGATTTATTATGTATCAAAATCAGTTCATGATATCCTCCAGCTAAACTTCAGTGTTGGGCAACGACTTAAGATAACGTCTCTTGGCCTTAAGATTTTTGTAAGTGTTACTTTCCCTTGCACATTTTCTCCTTTCCTTCTGAAGGGCATATGAGATTACAATACCCTAATATAATGATAGCTGTTTATCAAACTTCTGAATTAAATTTTACCATTCTAGCAAATAGCCTACCGTGTTTATATTGCAACCTGATGCACTTGTTCACGAAGGCACTTGTGCCTGTTCATCTGAAATTATCCATAACTTTGTTATGAACTTTTATGTATTGTTTTAGAGGTTAGGTAATTGACGCTGATGTTATATTTAATATAAAGCTTGGAAATAGATGTTGGGTCTGTCATGGAAGCATATCCTTACATCTGCCTGTATCGTAAACCTGTGCAGTTGATTATCTGACAAAACTACCTATAGTTTACGTCCTGTAGGATTTATAATAATGTTATATTAAATCCCATAATATGGTTGACTTGACTGCTTCTTTCATAATACTTCTTTAGAGGACAGAAGTAGTGCATTGATTTGTTGACATGCAAATGCTGGTTTGACTGCCTTACATTATTATTGACTTGTGCCACCGTTGTTGTGTGGGTGGTAGGCGATGACAGGTCTTCTTTTGTATGCAAACCTTCTCACCCACAAACATTGTCCTTTTTCTTAGTTGTACCAAGCTTTTCATCTTATCATTTTGCATATTACCCTTATATGGCATTGTCCTTTGTTTTAGTTTTTCTTTTTTCAAAAATGACCTTATGGATTGGGTAGGGGCTTGTGTTGGTGGCGTCTAGAAAAATTTCAACCCAGGAATTCCATTATCTCTGTCAATTATTTTGGTCTCTCTCCCTCCCTCTGGTGAAACTTGATTCAAGAGATGGGACTGTTAACAGAGAAAGACATATAGGTACTCTATCTCCCACTGGAAAGGAGAAACAATGTTTATTCTAGTATGTAATTTTTTGTATTTTAAATGATGTTGATGAGACCTGTATCTTTTCTTATGTAGTTAGGTTTGTCTTTTTTGGGGTTTATTCTCGGGAACGTGTCTGTGGGGTATGTCGTGTCATTTGGATTCTACATGTCATATATTTACGGAACTAAGTGTCTTGTTAGAATTATATTGGGATTTTGCCTGTTATGTAATGTCTCTTGGAGCTGCCCTTTGACTTACCTCCATCAGTAGATCTTTTTTTTTCTTCGCTTTCACTATCTCAATGAAATGAAGTTGGATGGGTTTCATCCATCTTGTTCTCACCCAAAAAGAAAGAAAAAGGAAAAAAGTTATACCTTGATAACTTGATCATCTATATTCAGTTCTCTTAATTTCATTCCCAGACTTACCACATCACGTGCTTTGATGGAATAATTCTGCTGCATTTTTGTCTTTTAAGTCTCAAGAATTTTTTGCATGTAACAATTTTGTTCGACAAAATGCTCCACAGAAGCTTTGCGATTTATTATATTCTAATTTATGGAAAATCTAAATTATATTTCATATATATATATATCCCCAAATAACAATCTCCAAATATTTAAATCATCATTAATTCTCTTATTGTAGGGAATGTCATTAGCAAACATGCATCACACATGCATGTTTGCTAGTATATCATAAAATCACGCATATGGACAGCAGAAGGTAATTCATAATAAATAAACCTAGCATCATATAGACATCATAGGAAGCAAATACTACATAGAGCTACACACACACACACAGAGAGAGAGAGAGAGAGAGAGAGATAGAGAGAGAGAGAGAGATGTATATTAGTTGTAAAAGATCTCCACTATATAGCTTTTATACTTGAGTGCCAGACCATGGCTAAAATTTAAAAAGATGTACTCGAACAACAATGGGCATACTTTTTATGTCCTAGGTTCAAATAAATTTCCTTTGCTTATTATTTAATCCGTGAAGGAATTAAGAATGCTTTGATATTTATAAAGAAAATTTTTCAAGTAATTTTATGTCACTAAAATCTTGATCTCACTATGATGTTTGAGCCATTACGGCAGCTGATTTCATGTGATTACATATTCTCTATGATCAAATCAGGAGAGACAAAAACCAAAGGATGACTCATCACCATGTTTGTTCCGATTATCATCCGAAGGATTACCATTGCTGCTTCCATACATCAGCAAACAGATCTTGTATGCATCCTTTGTGGACTTTCAGCACCTTCTACAGTACAGGACCGTCAAATTCGCAGATTTTGTCGATGCCAGCTTTGGTGAGAAGGCTTCGAATTTGATGTCAGGTTGCTGCGTGGTGGTGCTTAATGAAGGTGACTATTATATGCCTCATATATGCTCATTTATTGTTAATCTTGGAAATATTTGAGTCATTGGTTTAGCACGCTCTATTCATGTGGAAAAGATTGTGCTCTGGTTGCAGGAAACCAAATAACAGATAATATTGTGGCAGATGCCTCGACAATTGCCATTGTTTGCTGGAAAGGCAAGACGAATGTGAGCATCCTAGTCTCGCCATTGGATGCTAAAGAACTACTGGAAAGGCTAGCTGTGCGTTTTGGAAGTGAAAGAGGCACATTGTTGGAAGAAAATGAGACCAATTCCGAGATTGATACAATAAAAAACTCTGAGGATGCTGAATCTACTGACGACTTTGAGATGGCTGATCAGGAAGGTTTGTGAGCAAGAAGTGATTAAACAAATAATAACGAGGCAATAAGAAGATTTTGGTTTGAGGGAGCCACTACTATAGGTATGTACGATAACAATCCAGCTACATATTTGAAGATTCAGCATATTTAACAATATTTTTCCTTAAATCCTGGTCTGTGATGTTTTTAGGTGAAATTTTATTTCTTTCGGACAATGGAAAGCAAAGAGGAAGACCTATTACTATTTGAGAGTATATATATGAGCTGCTGTAACCATAATTTTAGATTCTCCAGTCTTTGTTGGTTTGTAGAGCTTTCAATCTTGGTCTTGATTCCACAGTGTGGCAGCGAAGAAGATTTTGGCCTGTGTAAACTTGTTATTCAATAATTCAATAATGATCTGGGTTCTTCATACAATGTAACTTAGCTACTAATTTTAGCAACTTGTTTCTCATGCAGGGGGTTTTTACATTTTTAGTTGTTACATGACAATTGAAAGTATTGTATGAAAAATTAGCATTTGTAACTTGTGAGGGCTATATGACAGACAGACATTTTTAGTCTCTCTGTCAATTTTTCATGGAATTGAAAAACCTCCTTCCTCTTCCTCTCAAATTTTAAAACCCTAACCTCTTATTCCCGATGAGCCCCATCATGAAACCAGGTTAAGCTCCAGTGCGGGCATTGGTTTGGAATGCCCTTCCCTTTGCTGGCCGCTGGAGCTGTTCCAAGATTGCAGGAGCCCTTCCCTTCCTCATCTCAACCCGCTGGAGCCTGGGGATTGGTTCTGTTCTAAAAAGGCCTATGTGGGAATGGAGAAGGATTTATTAGAATTATAGCTTTTATTCTGTGTTTATTCTTTGGATTTACAGCAAGTTTTTGAGTTCATCCTTAGCATCAACATTGATTAATGAAGAATCCTTGTACTAATGAAAAACTATTGGCTTCTTAGGTCCTTTATTGACATCCAAGCATTTTCTTCCTTCGTAATTAATGCTTCTGTTCCCTTTATCCATTTCATGCTTTATTTTAGATTTCTTAGAATATGGCTCCTTTTGGAGCAAATCCGTGCAAAAGGTTCTCCAAAACCATGAGTTCGTGGTCTTCGATATGGAAAGTTTAATGAGATACCAGCTCGATTCATCTTTTGAGAAGATAACGAGAGTTTCCTGAATTTGCTGAAATTCCGAATTTTCAATAAGCTCGGCTCCTTTGCCATGTTGTTAAAATTAAATTTTGTTTGATATGTTTATGATGTATGTAATAAGCTTTCGTTTCACTTCTGCTCGAGCCACTCAGCATGTTCAAACCAAGTCTCTCTACAAGTATCTCTACCAACTTCATGTGTCTGGTTTGATGCAGCTTGATAAATGTCGTGCCATTGGATTTACCAGAAGCCAGTTAATTACAGTGGACGAGTTTTGCAGGTTTGAGGCTACAAAAACCACCTTTGGTTTAATCATAAAGGTGTTTTTGAGAGTTACAGCCAACCAAACACTACAATCAATGAATTTCTTAATTGTTTCTTCGATTATTTCACAAATTTCTTATGAATTTGTTACTAGCATGTCAATTTTTTTTTTTTTTGGTTCCAATCTTTGGAAGAGAGAGAGACTAAATGGGCATCACGATGTCGCTGCATTCATGATGAGCAACATGCTCTTTTTTTTTTAATAATTTCTGAGCCATATCTAGCTCGCCTCTACAATCCATGTTGGCCTTGGATTTGATCCCTTCATTTTTGTTTGCAGTGGTGTTGTATGAATCCAAGAAGTGATGACACTATCAGCGGGCTTTTCCAATCTACCACATTGCGATATTATAAGTATCAATATCTTCTAACTTCATTAACTTTCATTAATATTTTTTTGTAATTGATGAATGGTTGTAATTTCATTGATCAAGAGGTGGCAAATATAGTTCCATTAACTTTCATTTCTTTTCTTTGGAACAAGACTTTTTCAAGTCTAGACCCGATTGGAGGAATAAAATTCTTTAGTCAAATTATCTGTGCATTGGAAAGAATTTCCACCCTCGTGTGGAACAAGTAATTATCCACCCTACCCCACTATGTGGGACACATTGAGATTTCAGCTGAATTGGAAAACTTCACGCCATTAACTTGCTACCCAAGTCGTCTTTGATTGTTTTCAGGAATAGAAGGGTTGCAGTGGCATCGCAATAAATTCGGAGAAGCTCTACTTGGAACATCAAAGTCCTCATTTCAACGTTATAAACAGCTTGAATTCAACTCGCTAAAGGAACTTTTATGTCACCTCTGGCCTTCTAAACAGTCCTCTGCTGTGTCTTTCTTTGACTTTCTCAACTCAGGTGATTTGTCTTGACGCATGCTGCAAAATTCTGAGAGTCAGAGGTCAAGATCTCTTAGGGAAAGCCGTGCGGAGCCTTCGATCGGTTACGTGCTGCCCTAGCTTGGACTTGCCGAAAAGAGAGGGAAATCCGATATTTTTCTAAACAAGAAGGCCTCAGCTAATCAAGTCTCAAGGGCCTGTCTTCATTCTATTGACAGATTGGTTCAGCTTATGTAATGAAGAACAACTTCTTATGTTTTTTTTCGTTAAAGTTAATCATATTGCAGAACTAACTAGTAGTTGATGTGTTCTTTCAAACTTCTATATCTTGTTCTTTCCTTTTTCCTCTCCCATTCGTCTGCATTTCTTTCTTATTTTTTCAATAGGATTTAGGCGGCTTAGGCCTTCTTTTCAAAATTTATAGGCGTAAGTCTCCAGAGTCCAGCACTGGCATGGACTTTTAAGGGCCTTCCCATTATGTTGCCATGACGTTGTTGGAATATAGAAAACAATGCTGGCCTATTCCATTAAAGCTTCAATAATAAATGCTACTCACCTAAATACATGCCTCATAATGACTGAGACATTCCAACCATTGAAGGTTTACTTAATTAGGACTCTCTCTTGCAGCTGCGGTAGCTTCCAGTTATGAGGATGCCATGATGGAATTCATTTGTTCAGATCTGATAGGGTCAATAGCAAGAACCGGTCAGTCCCGCTTACCAGTAAATAGTCGTATAATTGATCAAGCTTTTTCTTCTTGCTTGTCTCAAAATCTACCATGCGTGATGCACGTAGTCTATGTTCCAATCCAAATATTGGAAGAAAAAAAAGGACTGGGGATCCGTATTAGAGTAGGCCGAGTCTTATCTCTTGTTTTCATACTTTTTCATTCGTATCTTCATAACTTGATATGTAGTTAATGAGGTGATGTCAATCAGTTTATGTAATAGTGGTCGTGATTAGGCAACAGTGAAACAAACCTCTTAACATGAACTCCATAGATAGCCTCATAGATTCTGTGGGCCACCTCTCATTCACACAGCATGTTGCTTAGCCTGACATCTTGTTGGCATAACTCGCAATGAATTAATCAACCAACCCCATAAACTCCGAACTAACCTCTTCAAGTCGCACCAATCCTCGATTCCCACAAACCAGCAGGAACTTTTTTCAATGATTCATAATGCCTTATTAATGACTACCCAATCATTCATCTGAGAGTTTCTAACCAACGAGTGAAAAATACTTTCACCATTATAACTTATCTTTGTAATGAACCTACGGGAAAGTCCAAATGGAGGCTTAGACAATCAAAGTTTGGTTCCAAAAATGGCTCTAGTACTTTATCTGATGTTTAAATGAGAGAAAGCGATCGATATCTTGCAAGTCTAAGGAACCTGAAGTTAGGAGAATGAAAATTACCAGGAAAGACACAAGGCGGCTTGAATTAAGTTTATATGAAGGCCTCAGCGTTCTTTGACAAAGAAGCCATAGAGGACCGACCATTAACTCAGCTCTAAAGTTTGGAGGAATCGAAAAGAATCAAATCAAGTAACCTTAGAGCTGCAGGTAAACATTAAAAATATGTTAAAATTGAATTCTATACAGGAGAGATTCATATCTGGATTTTCTGCATTTTTCAATATTTGATGCAATGGGAGGGAGGGAGAAAATAAAAGGAGAGAGCATGAGTGAGGAAGGGCAGTGGTAAGAATGGACAAAAGGAAAGCCAAAACCCACATAGTCCCTCCATTCTTATTTTAAACCAAGTCAACCAAAAAAATGGTCCACCATTGATGCATGATCAGTCTATCAAAAATCCAGTCAAATGGCAGTTCTTCTCTCTTTTTACACTAATTAACCAGATGATACATAGGATAAGGCCTTATGCTAAGTGCTAAGTCATTATATAATAATGTGTGCTATCTATCCATCAGGAAATATAATAAAAAACATCAATTAAGCTGAACCTAAATCAAGAGCTCCATGTATGTCATTACTCACTAGTTTTTGAAATTAGTGGGAGTCAATTCAAATGAAGCCCACTCTCACCAGCACAACCATCTAACAATTGAATGTTCCCTTTAGATGAAAATGGTCCAAATCTGACCAAGTTGGGATGCAAAATGAAACATCCTTTCATTAATGATTATCCATTCTCTATCATCATCATCATCCCTCTTTGAATGCATCTTGTGTCTAGAAAAGTAATATCTTCAATTTTATATATTTATGGTCTATATGGATCAAATTTTATATTGTGTAGTCTAAGTCATCAAGCCAGCATTAATGAAAATTTTAGATATCTTTAATTTAGACCTGCCCATTTTCATCCCTACTCAATACAAAAACATTTTTCTAAATGGTAGAAGCATACTTTTCTATTTAAAATGAAAGCTTAGAGACGCCCTCATGTACCTTCAAAGCCAAAAAAGGAAAAAGAGTCATTCTTGATATATCTTCTACCTATGATGAAATATAATTGAAAACCCCCTATGAGCACAAATTAAATCAAGAGATTTATATATGCTATTTCTCACTGCTGTCTAAAATCATTGGCCATATATTTTAAATTAGTCCGCTCTCATTGGCATAACCATCTGATAAATGAATTGTACAAAAACATTTATATATATATATATATATATATATATATACACACTTAGAAATATTACTATGAGGCCACATAATTCTAAAATTTCCAACTTCCAAGAGGATTTGTTAACTTGAGTTTCAATAGTCTTGGCATTTAAATGTTCCTTCTAGATGGAAAAGGTTCAAATCCTATCCACACGTAATCCTACACGAAATATCCACTCAATGCTTTTTCATTGCCTACTGCCATCTTAAACCTTTTTTAAACACATTTGAGATGAGAGGTTAACGGACGGGTCTATGGATCAAATTTTATATCATCCAGACTATGTCATTACGAGAACCCATGCCCGCATGGGTTTAGTTCACATAGTTATATGTTGGAAAAATCTTGATTACTTATACAAAGTCAAAGAATCCAAATAATAGCTTTTAGCTAACCTATTTAGACAAGGTTATGTATTGTCACAACTATCAATTTAGCTCTAATGAAAATTTAAGATATCTTTTATTTGCACCTTATTCATGTACATCTCTATTTGAAACACAATGATATTTTTTGAAACATGCTTTTTCAGTCTTTTGTTCACTACAAAACCTCAGGAAAGCACCTTTGGGAGCCTCTCCAAAGCCAACATCAAAAGAAGGGTCATGCTAGATTATTCTAGACTGGTAATCCCTCCATAATCCTTGCCATAAGCACCATGTTAGCTCCATTGAATGGTAACAGTTCACATTTTTTGAATCTTCATTCCACTAGGAAATCATCTTAGTATCGACCTTGGCAACGATTTTTTCTGTCTCCTAAAAATACGAAAGCATTGACTCGTTTAGGCTTCATGTAACATGGAATAAAAATCATCATGGTATTATGGATAAGATAGAAGTGTAAAGAATGACCAAGTATAAGAACAATACCTTTCCAACATCCCACTGCCCTAAGGTCTCGTCTAGTTTAACTAGTCCGTGAAAGCTATACTCTATACCTTTTACAAATATTGAAGAGACTTAATACTAAAAGAAAATAGGGAAATAGGGAGGAGAGGGTGCCCACTCCCATCTAAAGGATCTAAATCCTCTGGCAGAAGACAAATTCCCTATCCATGTTTAAAAGGAAATTTAGGGTAACGAGATATGTAGAATATTGAGAAAATTTGCAAGATTGTTTGAAACACTTGATGTCAAGTTTATGCGAGACTACAAGTGACTCATTCTCCAAATCATAGTTGTTGGTGTTCAAAGAAAATTTAGTTAGAGAAAACGAATCAGAAATCAAAGAAAATAATATAGATATAACCAAAAATTTTAAAAAGTCATTTAAAGAAAATAAGAAATAATGCAAACTATTGTTATATTTGGTTGTTTTAATTTTCGAAATCATTGGCTTGTCTATTATCTTTTGGGAATTTCAGATTTTTTAGAAGTTATTTTGGTTTATAAAATGTGAAAACTAAAAAAAATAAAAATAATAAGAAGGGGAAATCTTGAAAAATCTACTCAACTAAACTAAGCTTTAGTCCCTAATGAGTTGGGGTTGGCTAAAGTATACTTGAATTAAAAATTTATAGTCCCATGGTATGAGGAGTGATGTTACAAATTTTTATTGTAAAACTAGACACTGATCAGTAGTGATCAAAGCATAACCTATAATTACAAAAAAAAAGAAATACTCACTGAGTATTATGATTGTGGCATACATCCAAACTCCAAATGCATCCTTAAATATCCATTGGAGAGGCAACATTATTAATCAATAGGAATGTTAACTCCAAACAAAAGATAGGACCATTAGTCTATAATTTATGAGCTTTTGAGTAAGTCATATCTTTCCTCAAAAGAAAAATCTCATAAATATCTCCATTCACAAATCACAAAATTCATGAATCATTGAATTACTCTTGATTAATATAATTTTAGAATTTTTCAATAATTCATGAGATATTGTTACGATGCTCCTACTCAGTGGTGCCAAAGAACAAGATGTTTTTAAGCTATTTTACTCAAAAAAAGAATTTTTTTAAGCTATGCCAAGTAGGGGAGTCTTAATTTTAGTTTCCGTGCGATAGCTAGTTATTCATGTCCAGGCTAATAAAAAAAACACTGGCATATATAACTCAAAAATGGGTTTATGAGTGTGCTACAAGATATTTCATAGATTTGGCTCTACCACCATTTATCTTCATTGGATTTTGAAAAACAACACCGTGAGGGAGAGTAGTTTGATCGAAGTCTAGGGCCTTGAATATCTAAGTACATGTTTACTTGGGGAAGCCTCACTTTTTTCTTTTGTTTTATTTTTTTGGCTTACAAACTTAAGGTGTTTAGAGCGACCATAGTATAGTTTTACTAGCTCAATTAGCATATAATAAAATAGTAGGACAATTGTGTTGGAAAAACCAACTTGCAAGCCCAATGGAGAAATCTAGTATTGCTATCCTAGATTTGCTTATCCCATTTGTTTATAAAGTTTGGTAAATCTATAAAGAATATGCAGCCCTAGTTAAAGTAAATGTTTATGCTCTTAAAACTCATTTACGATTCGCCTATCTTTTGTCATTGTTGACAATGCCTGAGACACCAAGCTAAGCCCAAGTGTACGTGGGTACCTTCCTTTATAGAATTCAATGTTTTAATTTCTTCAGGATGCTCAAATATAAAAAATCACATATTGAGTTGATATATTTTTTTATCGAATAATCGATCTTTTGTGATTTCGAAGCACCTTAATGGACTATATCGTGCCCACATTTTAGTGAAGCGAATATACATGTACCATGGATCCCTCTTGAAATAGTTATTCCTCGTGATAACAAAATTATATAGCAGTCCTTGTCCAGTTCAATTCTACGCTAGGTCTTCTTGAAATAATATGGCAGCATTATTAGCGGTTGGCGCACAAAATCATAGTAACACTGTTCAACCTACCGACATTAGTACTTGAATTTTAATAAAAGGAAAGTGTTTCAGTTGAAACAACTAAAATGATAAATTATTGTTTGTTCACATAATGGCCGTCATGATGGATTTATGGTTAAATAGAGCAACTTCTTTTAAAATCCTATTACGTCTACATCATTATGGTGAGCTTAGAAACCATCTAAATTAGCTGTTTGTAACATCAAGACAACAAGTATTTCAAACCTCGAAATATTTTCACCAAACTTGGACCATTTTGTATAAAACAAACAGTGGAGAAGGCCTTCACATCTCAACGTAAGAAATTTGAAACTTATCATTTCAAACCTGGTCTCAGTGTCTCAATCATCACGTTACGTCTGAAAGCACTACAATAGATAGAGACCCGTTCTCGTTTGAAGGTTGGCCAACTCGTTATTAAGAGGTGTCAGAAATAATAATTAGTCAGCGTTACGTGTCAACGTTCATTAAGTTGAAAATACGTGGAACGTAGAAATTCGACAAACTTCATACAACATAACATAGTTCCGGATCTCCGTTGGAGATACAATTAATCCAATGGCATGGTGAATCTTTTACACTGAACCACGGGTATCATCCGAGATCAACCTACCTGACTTCCTTTGCGGACTTTAGGCAGACTTTGAGGACCGCCACGGCTATTTATTGGGCTATACCCCTGCAGGTCTTGCACAGCTGAAACTCTCATGGCTTCTCCCCCCAGTGTGCCAAGATGGACTCCAAGCCCAACAAGGCATCTCCGCCTTCCGGCAGCGGAGGAGGATGACATAGAGATGCATGGCTTCAGGACCGGCGTCGATGCGCCGGGAAGCATCGACAGGTCATTCCCTTTCAGCGGTAAATTTGGCCCTCCATCACCTGAGCACCCTCGCTTCCACCGCAGCAGCCAAGAAGAGTTCGACGGCTTGCCGGAAGTGGAGGAGGTGAAGGTGTCGTTCGAAGAGAAGGTGCCGGTTCGGTGCATGGTAGGCCATGAGGGCCTCGGGAGCAACCGGAAAGATCGTGGTGTCTTCCTCACCTGGGAAGATCTCTGGGTCTCGGCATCGGATGGCAAAGGCGGGCGCGTACCGATCCTCTGCGGGCTTAATGGTTATGCAAAGCCCGGTGAGATCTTGGCCATCATGGGACCTTCTGGTTGCGGCAAGTCTACCCTCCTAGACACCCTTGCAGGTGATCATACAGATAATGCCATGTTGTTATCTACACCATGAATTGTTTTCACTCTTGTCCTGACGTCGTTGTTGTTAAATCTTGTTGATACATAGAGAGATTAGGATCGAACGTGAGTCAAAGTGGAGAAATTTTAGTTAATGGCCGGAAACAGAAACTCGCATTTGGGACATCAGTAATGAAAGCTTATTCTTTCATCAAATTAATCCTTTCTTTCTTTTGTTTGCTAGATCTTGTTGATATATATGTAAATCTTCCCTCAGGCTTATGTGACTCAAGACGACGTACTGATGACAACGCTCACCGTCGGAGAAGCTGTGTGCTACTCGGCACAGCTCCAGCTGCCGGACTCCATGTCAAGGGCCGAGAAGAGAGAGAGGGCGGAGGCGACGATCTGGGAGATGGGCTTGGGAGGTGCCATGAATACAAGGATAGGGGGATGGGCTTCCAAGGGCATCAGTGGTGGTCAGAAGAGGAGGGTGAGCATCTGCATGGAGATTCTGACCCGGCCTGAGCTCCTCTTCCTCGACGAGCCGACAAGCGGGCTCGACAGCGCTGCGTCGTACCATGTCATGGATAGGATAGCTTGGCTTGCCCGCCGGGAGGGGATGACGGTCGTCGCGGCCATCCACCAGCCGAGCAGTGAAGTGTTTGAGCTCTTCCATGGCCTTTGCCTCCTGGCTTACGGCAGGACAGTGTATTTTGGACCAGCTTCAGCGACCAGCGAGGTAGGTATCCAGGTCATGCTAAGAATCTTGAGCCTCCACCGGCTTAGCAAAGAAAAATGAGGTTAAGTGAGAGAAAGACCACCACCTTTTTCAAAGCAAGGAGCTTCTTGCATGCTTTTTTTCCCATGGCCAGTTGAATAATGCGTCATTTTATAAGATTTGATATGGTTCTGTCTAATCTTTTCTCGTGATCTTCAACTTCATGACGTTTCGGAGCTTATGAGTAACAAGTATCAACAACCAAAATAATTAAAAAAAAAAAACTAGATTGTGTCTATCATGATTTTAAATGGCGGTAGGTGTCCCGATGTTAGGAACCGTCCCAAGTATCGAGACGGAATGAGTCGCCAAATGGACTAAGATAGAATAGGACAACCGAATAGGACATCCTGTTTCATTAAAAAATTAAGATAACCCTGCCTATGATATTTAGTATATTGATATTCACGCGAGTGTATTCATATATTAGTAAACTATAAATAAAATAATGAAAGTAATCCATGATTCAATAAATCATAATAAGGTCAGAACTAGAAAGGACAAAGTAGTTATCCCTTTATTTTCTGTAATAGTCTATGGCAGCATACGGTTGTGCATAGCATAAAACAAATCGTGTAACTTCCCCATAATTGTTTGTAAAATTTTTGTGGTCAGATGGATATATACAAGTAAATATGTACTAGTAACATAAAAAACTATATACATATATACGTATGCACGTACGTAGGTATCTCTTTGTCAAGGATAAACTTGTTATCTGTTTGACATGCTTGCGTATGATCCCAATTTATGGAATCACTTAAAAAACTAAGTATATGGAAGTAATTTAGACGATGATAAGAAGAGGAAATTTTGTATTTTTACATAGATTTAGATTTGAGTAGTTGTTCAGTGTTTTTGCACTCTCTTTTTTCTCCAGTTCTTTGCGTTGAATGGCTTCCCCTGTCCGCCTCTTCGAAATCCTTCAGACCATTACCTCAGGACAATCAACAAAGACTTCGACAAGGTGGGCAGCATCCCTTCCTACAGCCTTCGATTTTTAAAATAATCTCTAGTTGAAGCCCTGGTAAAATTTCAACAACGTTTTTATGATGCCTTCCAATAGGATATTGAAGAAGGCCCTGAGGTTAAGCCAATGACCACTGCTGAAGCAATTGAGACTCTGGTGAAATCCTACAAGTCCTCCACTATTTCACAGCAAGTAGTTCAACAAATTGCAGAGATACGTCTGATGGTAATTACACTGTTGAATTAGTAATTTCATGTTGCTGTGTCATTCAAAAGTATCTCATAGCACAAGCCTCTGTGATTTCTTCAGAAAATATCTCGAGCTCATGTTCTAATTTTGCTTTTATTACCTTTTATGAGAAGGGTGGAGCTCTGGTGAAGAAGGGAAATCAAGCTAGCTTCTTAACTCAGTCCATTGTCCTTACCAGAAGGTCCTTTGTGAACATGTATAGAGACTTGGGCTACTACTGGCTGCGATTTGCTATTTATATCGCACTTTGCCTCTGTGTAGGCACCATATATCATGATGTTGGGCATTCTTATGGTTCAATTCAGGTATGTTAGCGACTTCCTTTGCAAACTAAAAGGCCATTTCAGTGCATTTTTGCATGTAATATCATGAAATTCTGGTTTTCAAATTTCCAGGCCAGAGGTTCTATGCTCATGTTCACAGCTGCATTCCTGACTTTTATGGCAATAGGGGGATTTCCATCTTTTGTGGAGGACATGAAGGTTAGTTGCTGTCTATCTAGATAAACGTATGCATCTGAATGAATGATGATTCCATAGTTTATTGTGCAAATAAATAAGCTATATATATATATGTAGGCAAGCACATATTATGTACTAACAGTGCTGACTAATCAACCTTTTACTCACACCTGCGACAAATGATTTGGCTCTTAATCATATATTGTAATGATATAAGAACTATTCTAATTACTCATTTGTCATTGTTTTTTCATTTAACTATGCATGAAAAAATATGTTCGGGTCCCGCATGCTTAATGAGTTTTTTCGATTCTAATGTCTTTTTGCAGTCATACTTAATATGCACAGTATGATCTTAAGCCATAAATACAAATCGTTGGTGTAAATTGTATTATGGTCTGCTTCTTTGTTGTTCCAATCTCATTTACATCCAAGTGCATGCTCAACATGAAAATAAGAGTTTTTAAGATAACTCTAGTGCTGTATTCAAACTCTTCTTGTGCTTCCTCTGTCTTATAACCTCAGCAATAATCATAGATTATCACTGCTAATTTTATTATTATTAATTTTCAAAATATTATCACATCATGTGGATCTTTGGGTCCGATATTTAGATCACTTCGATGCTACAAAAGATGCTATAATTATGGATTGATGGTGTTACTTTTTTATGATTTGGTTCTTCATTGCTACAAGAACAAGATACCAACTTTTCTCCGTATTGGCCATTTTTATTCTCCAGATCTTTGGACGAGAAAGACTGAATGGGCACTATGGTGTCACTTCATTCGTGATCGCCAATACTCTTTCTGCTACTCCATACTTGGCTCTCATCTCTGTAGCACCAGGGGCCATGGCCTACTACCTAGTTGGCCTTCAGAAGGGAATAGATCACTTTGCCTACTTTGCTCTGGTGCTATTCATGTGCATGATGCTAGTCGAGGGCTTGATGATGATTGTTGCAAGCATCGTCCCAGATTTCCTGATGGGCATTATAACCGGGGCTGGAATTCAGGGAGTGATGATGCTGAATGGCGGCTTCTTCCGGTTGCCCGACGATCTCCCGAAGCCGGTGTGGCGCTATCCGATGTACTATGTTGCCTTCCATACGTATGCTAACCAAGGCTTCTACAAGAACGAGTTCTTGGGTCTGACCTTCCCCAACGACCAAGCAGGAGGGCCTCCCACCATTAGTGGCGAAGAGATTCTGAGAGATATTTGGCAAGTTGAAATGAGCTACTCCAAGTGGGTTAATCTCGCTATCTTATTCGGTATGGTTATTCTATATCGGGTCTTGTTCTTGGTGATTGTAAAGATCACTGAGAAGGTTAAGCCCATGATTAAAGCCCTACTGGTTAAGCCTCCAGAGAAATCCACCCATGTTATGGAGCTACCGCCCGCTGGTCCGCGCACCATGAGTACCAAAGGCTGAAATAGTTGGTTGTTTTCTTATATAATTACGTTGAATGTCTTCATACCTCATGAGAGGGAAAGTATGTATCAGGCAGTGTGCAACAAATTCTAGTACAATTATGGTTTGCATTAAACTCTTGTATCGAAAATTTACGCTGTAGTAAATTAAGGAAGTTTTTATGAATGGATGGATTCACATACAAGAACCGGCAGCTCTTATGAATTATGCATATACAAGAACACAGCTTGCTTCATTCAAGGATAACTCGTAGCAGGCATTAATCATGGAAGGAATAATCAAAATCTCAAAATTTATAGTTCTGAGCAGCACTCTTAACAATTTTTCGAACAATCAAAACCTCATGCGCATGAGTTGTCAGTTCTAGTGTCTCTCATTTCATACTTTGATTTATAGAATGCCCCATTCTTTTTTTCTTTATCCTTTTTTTAAGACATAGAGTTGCACCATTTGCTGATGCTTCTCATAAATGTTTCAGTCCAACAATTGGCTAGATTTTTTTTTTTTTCTTGTGGGGTAGAAATTGATTAGGTAATTGGTCGAAAAATTTTAGATCTTACTCCCCAGGGACATGAGCTTAGATTGAAATTACAAAGGCAGACCTGAAACAGGCCTTTTAGTGGTCATAACAAGCTCCTCTGATCGACTCATATAACAACCGGTCATCAGTTTCAACGATCTAAACATAAGAAAATCACAGGATACCAACCAGTGTTTGAATTTGAACTAGTTTAGTTGGTGAAATTTTGACCAAATCTGTCAAGCCTTCTTTATTGTTTACAAGTACCTACGTGGGATACCGTGTGTTCAGCCATCCAGCAAAAGTCACCATGTTGGGGGCCAACCAAGCTCAGAACTTCAAAACCTCTCTGAAACAAAGCAACTCTAAACTCCACAAAGCTGTGCAGGAAATTGCCAGGGGAAGCCATCAATTCACTTCACTGGAGGTAATGAAATGATTATGAATGGTTATAAAAGAATGAAAGAAGACAGAAATCTCCAATAAGACATCCGGAGCAAACAGGGAAACTAGAGGAGGAATGATGGGAAACAGGGTTCAGCTCCTCTCCAAGAATCTTGACATCCTATCTCTAGTTCCCTTCCTTGTTCTTGCAAGTTCCAATAATTCTCTATCTATTGCGCTGATGCCTTCTTGGACAGTTGCTTCAAACTTTAGCCACTGATATCACTCCCTAAGGAGTTTGGCTACGTTTGGAATCGGGATAAAAGGCGTTTAGCCACACTTTATATCCTGTATAAACTTACCAAACACCATTATTGGACTTTGTTCAATCCTTTTTCTCCAAAAACAAGGAAAATAAAAATTGTCAAACACTGAATTTTCGTGTCAAGATAAGTTATACCCAACAATTTCGTAAATACCTAGTATTCCAATTGAACCATGTTTAACTTGTACCAAAAGGTACCATGGTGCAAGCTTAAATCAAGTTTAACTTGGTTTTCATCCCTGCATTATGAAGTTAAATGACCCATTTATCCCTCCTATAATAATATTAATACATAATAACACGATACTAAGTATTATATCATATTATCAGTCATATCGTAGTAAAGTATCTTATTATTATTATTATATAATAATATAGTATATTTATGATATTCTTATCAATATATTGTAGTCTATATGACATAATATTATATAATAAAAAATAGGGATTGGAAGGGCCAACTTATTTAACTTCATAAAATCTAATCTTTTCCTCCATTTATCCTTAAATAATATACAAATAATATTAATTATCCTTGCTCGCCATCCGAATATAAAAAATCAGAAAAGTGCAATCACTGGTCTAGATTCCCACCAAACCTCGTATAAACTAAACCACCTGGTATAACCTTTTTTTATCCTCAAAAAATCTATGTTGGTTTCAAACAAAGTACTGTCCTTAATTAAAGCTTCTTCCAAACAGGTCTCAAGAAAAATTTATTAGGTTAGAACATGAATAGTATAGGAAGACACTGAAGCATAAAAACTGTACTATCTTTTTTGTTATAATAGGATCTATGGTGTTATGAGTCAGTTTCAAACAAACTTAATTCAGACGAACATCAGTTTCAGATTTTGATGCTAGGTGAAATGAAAAAATGCTGCAGTTTCAGGTTTAAACTTGTAGCTCAACCATGAAACCTTGATATCATGTTATCCATTTCCTGTTACTACCTGGATTAATAGCCAAAATTTTATGTTGATTTAACGTGATACACGCACTGCTAAAATTGTTAGCTGTCATCTTGATCCTTTTAACATTTTCTCTGCCCATATTACTGCAGGTGGATCATGCATGCACCCCAGAAGAAGTACAGCAGCATTTCCAATCTTGTGGAACAGTAAACAGGGTAAAAATTCTAACTGACAAGTTTGGCCAGCCCATAGGCTTTGCTTATGTGGAATTTTTGGAAACTGAAGCTGTGCAAGAGGCTCTCCTGTTGAACGAATCTGAATTACATGGCCGCCAACTGAAGGTGCTATAGTGGCAGCAGCTTTCCCCTAGTTGAAATGATTATTGTGATCATTTGCCTTACATCTCTCTGGCCTTTAAATGGAGATGCTGCTTTGCAGGTATGTGCCAAACGTGCAAATATCCCTGGAATGAAGCAGTACCGGCCACCGTGATTCGATCCATACTTCGCCTACCGATGTAGGAGGCCATCTATGTTGATCTAGCAAGATGCTTAATAAAATATTTAAATTATATAAAAAAATATAATAATTGTAATAAAATAGTAGCAAGGAAATATCTGACATATGAGGTGTGAGAGGCACGCTAAGAGACGCACTGTCCTAAAGCTGTTGTTGCCTCCCCACGTGCAGGTATTGGCGGTCAACGACGGCTCTAAGATACAACCCAAACAGCTCATAGTGGACCTAATATACAGTGCACGTCTGTAGTAGACAGATTACCTAGTCTATATCGGGTTGCCCAAAACATAAAATAATATACGTAATTGTATAAGAGAGAATGGTAATAGGGAGAGACTATGAGAGCAAGAAGAAGACTTAGTGTGTTTTTCTTTTGTTTTTCTTTTTTGGTGCAAGAAATGGCTCCTATGTATAGGCTTTTTGTAACCCAACCATAATGGTTGAATACTTATGGCCTCATTAAGGCCATAATGAGAGGTAATAGAAAGTTTTGAAACTTCCAAATGAAATTTAAAACTCCTAGAGATTGCAACAATTCTTTTAAAATTTTGGTGGTTACAAATCTTTTTTAGTAACCCCTCTTCAAAACTTTAAAACACATTCAAATTCCAACAATATATGCAGCCATATTTTTACTCGCCGTATGGATATGGGTTAGTTACATGATCCTAGTTTTTAAGTGGGTAAGTTGATCCATGTTCAAGACCATCATTGACAAAACTCTGTTGCCTTTGTTGCAGGAAAGTTCCCAGATTCAGAAGGCCAGTGCGCTATAGACCTTACTACTAAATGATGAATAGGCCCATTAAGGTTATGTGATTATTATTCTATCATGAAGTTGGACGTTTGTCCCCAGAAGTGGCCTATGCAAGTGGCATCGCTCCACTGGATATCATTCCGTTTCTGCCTTTTATGAGTATAGGTGAATGATGAGGAGCTTACTCTGTCTCCTGTTTGTTTCATGCTATGATAGATTCTAATTAGATGCTATGACTTCACTTGTGTCTTCTCTGAAGATATAGTGTTCTGAAGTATGTTATAGTTATGCACTTGTGTTGGTTGGTCGACCAGCAATTTCAGCTCTGATGATTGCACTGTTGCAGTATTTTTGGCCCCGAATGTTTAATTCGTCTCCTTTTTAAAACCAAGTTGCAGCTCCTTGGGTTCTTTTATATCTCTTTTGCCTCTGTGGATTTGCTTATGATGGACTACACATTCTGTCTTTAAATGTATATGATGGACTTGTCTTGCCATCTTCTTTCCCTTGTGAATGAATTATCTTCGTTTGAAAAAGCGAGGCTTGAACCAGTAAGATACTATACATTCTGAACGATGCTTTCAACAATCTTCGTTTGATCTTTTTTTTCTTTAAGCCTCTTAAATTTTTATTTTGGATTTTTTTTCAAAATTTTTTTGTTGAAATATTATATTTTCAGAGAAAGGTCCATCAATCGACTCAACAATCCTCTTAAATATGATCATTTCAAAAATTACTGCTGAAAATTCAGACAATTAATGAAATTTTGTTTTACAAGCAAACTAAACTTTTAACTTGAAATGTAATCTGTAATTAGTCATTGCATCATATATAAATTTCAGAAGATTTATAACCTCTTCAGTATTTTCATAAATAATTGTTTAGCTGATTAAATTTAAAAATATAAATGATAACGAAAATTAAGTTTAGGTGAACGTGTTTTTAGATGGCTTTGTATGCGCATATAAAAAATAAACCCGGTTCTCTGGGTTAATTTGAAATTTATTTAATTTTGGGACTAGACTCGAGTGGAACCTGAGCATGCCTGCTCATTATTTTTGAAAATTTGGTAGCATGCGCATGTCTTTATTGCAAACATGATAGAAAATTTTATTCAAGAATTATATTTATATATAATTATTTTTCAGAGAAATAATTTTTAAAAACAAGCAAAATCTGAAAAAAAAAAAAAGAAATTAAGAAAGTAGGTTGAATGAACCAGACATTGCATCCAAAAACCATCCCCCCAAAAAAATTATTTGATTAGGTTAATTTTTGAAGCATAGGTTTTGGGTTTAGATCCAAAGCACCTAAAATTCAAGTATTTGCTTTGGATCCATGCTCTAAAGCATCAATCGAAGAATTACATCATAATTTAATAAATTTTTGACAACATGTCGCTTGAATTTAGGGATTTTTTGAGAGATTTATGCCTGGATTTGAGAAATTAAAAAAAAAATAAACAAAAGGAAAAAAAGTGGGAGCAAGGTTCTTAACTTATTAGAATGGTTTTTGAAGTTAAGTCTGTCCAACTCAAGGAACTACTTGAGATCCCAAGCTTGCAACTTCTTTCCCTTCCTCTTCTTACATTTCTGTCTGCAAAACCATAGGGAGAAAAACGATCAATGGCTCGGCCCCCCCCGAAAGGAGGCCTTCTTTGCCTTCCACCTAAGCTGCGCAGGAAAGGCCCAAAGCCAATCCCAGGGAACAGTAAAGCTTCATAGGGGTCTCAAGTACCAGTCCTGAACTGGTCGATTCAGGTACAAACTGACCATGGTTCGAACGGAAGCACTCAATTCGATTATTTGATAATCCTCAATTGAAGGGATTGCCAATTGTCCTTGAACACTTTCATGTTGGATTTGTTTAAAGTCCACGCTATGCAAGAACTACATGCAAAATGTTAATTAACAGTTTAAAGGACTCAGAAAGATGGCAGCCAAACAAAAGACCAGGCGTTGAATTCTCCAACAGAGAAATGTTGAAGAACACAATGGCTTTATAGACAGATAGCTCAACAAACTTAGCATCACGAAACTATATATAATACTGTAACAATATTGTAATCTATGCCACTGCATTATCCCATTTATAGCAACATCCTAGCAAAATCAGGCCGTTTGGATGCCTGGGTTTCTTGTCCTTGCAGTATCCCCTAGAAAATGAGTGTGGACTTGTGGTGAAGATGCTGTAAGATCCAGCAATTCCAAGACCAAGGAATTTCCTTATGTAATTTTTTTGAAGAAAAAAAAGTTTCTCATTCAAAGAAGATAGCGATTTTTTTTTTTTTTGGGGGAGGGGGGGGGGGGAAACAAAAATGGATATCTATGCAAAACCTCTGAATTTCTTCTTTTGAAAGATAATTTAGATCTTTTTTAATCAGCTTTTAGGTGGCCTGCATTGACTATTTATGTAGCTTTGGCTTCTCCCTGACACCCAGTTGTCTACCAAACACCAACCCCCAACTTGTGTCACACCAACTAATGATTTCTTAGTCCTTTTCTCCTAATTTATGAATGGATGTTTACCTACCCTCCAAGCTAGTTCGTCATTTGTAAGCTACTCTGGGACCAACATTGCCAAATGAGCTGGCTCAAGAGTCTCCTCCCAGCCTCCTCCTCCTTCTTCTTCTTCTTCTTCTTCTTCTTTTCTTTTTTTTTTCTTTTTTTTTTTTTTTTTGGTGGTGCAACAAGTGCTCGCACTGCTCTCGCATAAGCACAGCCAACTACATCACTATCAAAGCCTCTCTGCTTTTAGTGAATCGATCACACATCTGCTCTTCTCGATGCTCCAAATGCAAAATAATAAATAATATGCACCAGAAGGGGAAGTAGTACAGTACTAAATAGCATGGTTCAAACCAGATACCAAATGTTTAATTCTTGGTGAAGGAAATAAGAAAGTTATCTCAAATGAATGATAGCATAGGCTTCCTAACACGGAACCAAGTTTAATGCAGCCCTGAAAAGCTTAATCTACAAAATTTTATTTATCGTGGCAAGTGTAGACGGAGAACCATCTCTCACATGCCAACCAGGAGGATGCTTTGAGTTTCTTGCGGTAGAACAGGATATATATGATAATATGACACATGTGGCAATATATAACAGAAATGAGTAATTAATGGATGGCTATATTTCTTTACAATGGTGAGATGCAGAGGCAGGATGTCATGATTTTACTCAAAAAAAAAAAAAAGATTGTGACATCATTTGTCTAGCATCTTTTTGTGAAAAGCAAGTTGCCAATTGGATGCCTCAAAAATTTATTAAGTATATTGTGGTTTAAGAGAGAAAAGTCCCTGAGGCCTGAGCCCAAGGATCAAGCTATTTCTATTTGCGTATGTTTAAAACAAAAAAGAAGATGAAATCTCCAACTATTATGTTCCCTGTTACAATAATATATACATCAATATATAATCTAACAATATAGCCAATTTATATTCTTCCCTAGTTTTAACAGCATGTATAGGCATCGAGACGAATGGATAAAGAACTATATGCGTCGAGATTACCATATAAGTTGCAATGTAACCTGAGTTGTAAGAACTCAATTTTGCTTGTTTGGAAGGAAGATAATAATCAATTATCTTCATGAAGAAGACTAAGGAAGAGGCAATCAGTAATTCCAATAATAATAATTTATAAAGGAAACAGACAGTTACCAAAACCACAAAACCAGTGCAAGTGCGGAGAAGCATTTTACAAACGGAAGGGTTTGACAATCTCTCACTTCCCACCAAACATACAATCTATTATTGTCATCGACTGAGCCTTCTTCCCCCTTCCTTATCTCAAATACCAAACCCAATTGTTTTAGGTTTACATGAACACAGTACTTTTGAAAAAAATAATAAAAAAGAGCACATATAATTTGTAAGTTCATATTTAAATAATACGAGCTCAGATAGAGGAAAAGAATGGGGATCCTCTACACCAATCTCCTCCATTCAGAGCCCCATGGAGGGCAAGGAATCGACCTGATTGCGCTGGTTGAGGGACCGTGCTGCGATGATCCTTCGCTTTCTGAGCCGCTCGGCAATTATGAATGCCAGTTCAAGAGACTGGGAGGCATTGAGCCTTGGGTCACAGTGGGTGTGGTAGCGCGAGCTCAGGTCGTCGAAGGTGACGGTCCGGGATCCTCCGATGCACTCCGTCACATTTTGCCCGGTCATCTCCAGGTGCACTCCTCCGGGGTGGCTCCCTTCTTGTTCATGGACATCGAAGAATGCCCGCACCTCGGCCTATGATCAAGCATACCATGCGAGTATTGTTAATTCACAATAAAATTCTCGAGCAAATAGAATTGCATATCTTACATCTGGTACCCTTTCAAGTGAATGAATTAACAAGCTACAACAAGATATACATTGACTAGGTTAATGTTAGAAGATGCTTGTGGGAAGTTTCTCAGCTTTCAATACTTGGGGTCAGCCTAGAATATAGCACTGAGCAAATAATCAGTCAACAGACCCACCAAACCCCAATTAGACCAGTCTAGAATATCTCATGGAATAAACCAAACCACCAATCACACCCCTGAAAGCTATACCCTGTGCTTTTGACTGGCCACCTTCCACAGCTCCTCCCTACCCTCAACCACTCTAAGGAGCTGAAGTTTACCTCTAAAACAAAAACAAAAGGCACCTCTATTCTCACCAAATATGAAAGGCATTGCCTAACAACCGCACCACTTAGTCCAGCCTCTACAAGCCTTTTTCACAAGTGATTAAACCAGGGGCAACACCCATTGGCATTATTGATGTGGTAGGCCAGAACTGGTGATGTTCCACTACCATGTCCGATTGTACTAGACATCAACTAGTTCCATCTGTGGTCCATACAACCACAAGCACATGGCTAACCGGATTGAGGAGGGCAGGGAAGAGAAAGAGCTATAGTAGAAAATCATAGCTATATACCAGAATTGAATCGAAGGGACGAGTCTTGAGGCCACAGGGAGCCTTGATGGTGTTCCCGTGCATTGGGTCGCTGACCCAAGTGACTATCTGACCAGCTCTACGGACAGCCCGGATCAAATGGGGTAGCTTCACTCTCATGTTCTCAGCCCCCATCCTCGTGATCACGGTGATCCTTCCTGGCTTGTTCTGAGGGTTCAAAATCTCAATCAGCTTCACAAGTTCCTTTGGGTCCATCTTGTCGCTCACCTGAGTCAGCCGATCCATCAAAACAACAATTCAGTCTCCATATGGGCATGATAGAATTGAATTACATACTAATTAGGTCTCATTGGTAAAAAAATATCTCACCTTGATGCCAAGGGGATTGGCCACGCCTCGGAGGAACTCAACATGAGCACCATCAAGCTGGCGGGTGCGCTCGCCAACCCAGAGGAAGTGGGCAGAGCAATCATAGTAGAGGCCGGAGGTGGAGTCCTCGCGGGTGAGGGACTGCTCATAGGGAAGGAGGAGGCACTCGTGGGAGGTCCAAAACTCAGTCGTGGTCATGATAGGGTGGTCCACTGTGAGACCGGCGGCAGCCATGAACCCCAGAGCTTCATCCACCCGGTGGGCCAATTCCCTATACCTGTTGTTTCCCAAATGGGCATAACAACAAACACCATCACTATGTGAGCTTCAACCCGGCGTAATTCCAGCTCGGCCGTGTGAGAACCGAGCTGCTGCGCCAAATGCGTCAGATTGAGAACTTTTCTGAATATTTTTCTTTTCCCCATAAATATGGGGTATGAATCACAGAAAAAAAAATTATTAAAGAACATTCCTAAAGTTGCTTTTAACTGGGATGTTTTATTAAAAAATGGGAGAAATATCAAAGACAATAAGATCTAAAGCCAAAAAAATGCTGGTTCTGAAATAGAAAATTTGTGCAAAAAATATCTGCAATCTCTAATAAATTCTCGATTGATTGAACGAAAATTTAAAGAAGTTAAGCACGATATCAATTACAAATTTCTATTTTGCCCATGAATATCAGAAAAGTACAAGTTTTGATTCTTTTTTTGGGGAAAAAAGAGAGCAGAAAACCAGTCATATTTACACGATAAACAGGCCAAAAGAGATTGGATGCCACGGCGGTGGCGGAATTTGATCGAAAAGGACGTGTAGAATATAAACTTCTTCAATTAAAAAAGAGGAAACATGGAAAATTCCAAACTTCAATAAAAACAGCAAAAATAAGGAGAATTCAAACTTTTCAATACAAACATCAGAAATACATGGAAAAATTCAGTCTTTCTCAATAAAAAGAGGGGAAAACCAGCAAGCACGATAAAAGAAATCAATGGACAACGGACAACGGGATAGTTGGTACCTGTCGCCCTGCTCGCTGTGCTCGGTAAAGTCGAGGTTCCACTGGGTGACGCGCTGCATGGCGGCGTATCCACCGGTGGCGAAGGCCCGGAGGAGGTTGAGCGTCGCCGCCGCCTGGCAGTAGGCCCTGATCATCCTCTGCGGGTCCGGCATCCTCGACTTCTCGTTGAACGCGTCGCCATTGATGTTGTCACCCCTGTAGCTCGGCAGCTTCACCCCGTCCTTCTCCTCCAACGGCTCCGACCTCGGCTTCGCGAACTGTCCCGCCATCCTCCCCACCTAAATCGGTCCAAATCCACGCGATTAGCGCTAAATTTGAAGAGATCGGAAGTCTAGGGTTCGGATCTAGGATTTGGTTTACCTTGACGACGGGCATCTGGCCGCCGAACATGAGGACCACGCCCATCTGAAGGAGAATGCGGAAGGTGTCTCTGATGTTGTTGGCGTTGAACTCCTTGAAGCTCTCGGCGCAGTCGCCCCCTTGGAGGAGGAAGGCCTTTCCAACGGCGGCTTCGGCCAGGCGCTCCTCAAGGTGCCGGGCCTCGCCGGCGAAGACGATCGGCGGGAAGTTCTCGATCGTCTGGAGCACCGACTCCAGTTCCTCCTTGTTCGGGTATTCCGGCAGCTGCAGTGCCTTCTTTGTTCGCCAGCTGTCCACCGCCCATTTTGCCGGCCGCGCTGCCTGCGCCGGAGCCGCTACCTTCGGCTTGTCGGCGACGACGGGGTTCTTGGCGGGCTCCGCCGCGTGGACGGCGGAGATGGGCCGGGGGCAGTGCCGCGGCCCGGCCGCCCGGAGGAGGGACGGACACTGAAGTTGGTGCACGCCGCCGGCAGAGGAACGCGGGAGGAGGGATTTGGTGGAGATAGAGGAGGAGCCGTTGGCGAGGGCCATTTTGGGATCGAGGAAACTTTTCTCTTTCTGACCTTTTCGGGAACAAGAAAATGGAGAGCTATTTTTCCTAGAAAGAGAATAGCCCTGGGAAGAGACAGAGAGGGAATTTGGGGGGAATTTATAGCGCGGAGAGGGACGAGTCGCGCGCGGTAGCCGCGGGGTTGGTGAGCAGCGGGGTAGTTGCGGAAGGGCATTCTGGGATAAAAACTCAAAAATTTTGGGGTTGGTGAGAGTGGCGGGGTAGTTGAGAAAGGGCATTCTGGGAGTAAAAACACAAAAATTTTGTTTCCTATATTAGTTTTTTTTTGTCGAATTATTTTCTAGAGTTTTCGTGCGTACAAATAGCGTATCTTTGATAAGGCGAGAAGCATTTCTGCAAGGGTGAAATAAAAATAGACTTTAATTCTATCTCAGTACTTATTCCGCCTTAGATTACATTTGACACAATCCCGGATAAACCAAAAACTTTTCATGAGGGAATATTCTTCGGTTTATCCTCTGCTTGATTAGTGCAGGATCATTCAAATGACTCTATTTTAGCACATAATTGGGCTGCTGTTCATGTCATGAGGAAAGGAAAAAAGTTAGTTTTTGATAGTACTTACTAGCATCTATTTCTCTAATTGAAGGGATATTGAACCAAAAAATTTCTTTAATATGAATGATGGTTGCGTGGAGTGACGGAAAAAGGTTCAGTTAGGTTATGCGAGTTCTAGATCGAGATATTCTCATTTTCACATATTCATATTATTTTTAATTATTTTGCTTAATAAAGATTGGGCATAAGATTTCACCTGCTATTTCTTGCTGCAATCTAATATTTTGTGAAGAAAAACTGAATTTCGATGGAGACACCGGCACAACCTACTTTAGTATTGAGAGAACATTATGATTAATTTTAAAAATTGACTCCAATCAGAGTGAAATCCCCGACTAAATGTTATTTTGTTATACATACTTGAACATTTGTTAATTTCCTTGGCAAGAGAAGATTTCTGCAAATTTTTTTATTTATTCTGCAGTGCCCTATTTGAGCAACCTCCCTCTTTTCGATGAACGGTACTTTTGAGACCTAATCTTTGCTCAACTAAATCCCAATTTGACCAACCCTTTTTATAATCCCTCCTGATTGAGTGGACTTACCAACTCATCACCATGGATTGACCAGGTCTTTAGAATGTGATCTGATTTAAGTGGACTCAGTAATTCAGAGCCATAGATTGGCCAAATCCAGTTTATAATCCTATTCACGCTAGAAGATCATAGCTATATTCTATACCTACTAACCTAAAATCTTTACCTAATAAAGCTAAAATCTTTGGCCAAATCCTATTCACGTTAAAATCTCATGTCTAGATTTTCTTCTACCTCTTACATCCACGGTGCTACCTCTGAACTAAACAAAACTCATTTCTCATAGTCACTTGCCTAAACAAGTAGCCGAGGTTCCGTTGCTTTCAAAAATACCTTGCAATTGCTTTAGAATCCATTGATCCAAGCCATTCCAAGATGAAAGTTCTTTCTCAAGACTATTGGAACCACAAACACTAAGCCGTTGGATATCAACGACAGTTCACCTACCTCAATCCCATCTCAATAATTCTAGGTGGGATTTATTGGTAGAATAGATCTTCCATATGCTGTTACATTTGGTGACCTAGACATTTACTTCTTGAAAAGTTCTATACCATATCAAAACCTAGGTCAACAAATAAGTGCTAATATGTAACCGTCCAGCTTGCCATATGGCATTTGCAAGTCCTTTAAGAAGCTAAAATTATGATAAGTTGGCAAGAATTTAACTCCTTGTGAGGCATCCCGTGATGAACAAAAATTATCTTGGCTTGGAGTTTGACTAGTGAGAAAGGGACAAGTGCTAGAATGGTAAATGCATTGGCAAGTCGAACCAAACCACTTAGCATGTGGAAAATGTATAGATGCCTCCACCTATTCGCATCCGATCACATGTTTCATCTAACTAAATGCAAAATGGTCAAGTTCACGTCTCCAATCAATTTGATGGCATGGAGCACTAGTAGCAACTAGCTACGATGTTTGTTTCGTGCAAGATTTAGTTTTCATATAATTGTCGACCACATGTCCAATATGTCTTATTGGTATTTGAAATTGAATGTTGTTATGGCGATTAATGCCCTAACATTTAACCTACTTCGCTGTTTCGAAAAAAGATGAATTGGCTTGAAATCGGTGGAAGTATGAATGTAGAAAGTAGATTACAAGCTATGATGAGAGAAATAGTACACAATTTTTTAAGGACTTGCCCACCGCAAATAACCTATCCTTAGCATGTAAGCCTAAGCCAGAAGCCATTGAAAATTCTGTCTCCAACGAGCATTGTTTGTGTTGCTGCTGGAAATCGGATCCAAGGGTGATCGCAAATTAGGAGAAGGAGCGTTTGCCACAAGCGGTGGCGGACGGCAGTCTCCAGCAGACCTGTAAGAAGCCCAGATCGGGGGACCTGAGGAAGGCCCTCCGATGCTTAAGTCAGAGAGAATTCGTAGATATTCTAATGGAGAAATCTTTTTGTAGAAGGGAAGAAAGTCCCCTCTCTCTTCGGAGTTCCTCCCTCTTTATAGGAGGAGGTATGGCGGTTATTCGCAATCGGATGTGATTGCGCAAATCTTGGGTTAAATAGATTACCTTAGATGACATGGAAATTCAGGATAGCTGACAATTGGTTGAGATTGCAAGGATTTAGGTTTGATAGCTGTTGTAGCGGAGACTACGAGATTTGATCCCGAATATGAAGAATTTGGTGACCCTTTCTTTATACAGACGCTCAGATTTAGAGATCAATTTGACTCTCGATGGAGTTGGGGTCGGTCTCCGCTTCCGACTAGGTCTTCCTTGGCCTCGAGATCAATCAAGCTTTGCTTAGCCGAGATCATGCTCACCGAGATCACGCTCGCCGAGACCATACCCACCGAGACCATGCTTACCGAGATCACGTTTGCCGAGACTATGCCCGCCAAGACTAGGCTTGCCGGATTTAGGTTTACTGTCGGATTCGGGTGCTTTAACCATATGCGTTGGGTGATCCATTTTTTTCCCCATCAGTTTGTTTATAACATGGCTCTGCTGTGCAAAGGGAGAAATATGGAGAGAGAAATATTTATTGATTAATTGATAAGTGACTATAAGAAATATAAGGGATCAGATACAGTCATTCTTCTTTGATTTTTATTTATTTTTTTTAAATCCACTCCAGATCGAGGAGAAAACGTTCCACTGGAAAACTCTTTGTAGCTCCATTTTTTTTAAACAAACTTGTCTTCCTACATTCTGGCTTTATTAGTGTGGAGCTACAGAAGCAATAAAAATAAACCAGGGATCCTCAATGGCCTGTAAGAGACCTTACGATAGACCGACACAACTTGAGACATATGAAGCACGTGAGATGAGCAGCATGATTGGTGCTTGTGAGTCACCTTTCACTATTAAATTGATGGAGTTGTCATTATCCTTCTTGTCACTCTGACATGCACCATACGTACATACATACAATGTTGATTCCATTTGTCTTCAAGGACTGGTGCTGAAAATTTTGTTATGTTGCGCTGTCAGATGCATCATGGCAACTACCATTGACAATATCATAATCCAATAGACACTTAAATAATGGGCTTCGAGGTGTTCGTAATTTAACCAGAATCATGTGACACATAATGCAATAAGATATTCTGTACACGTTACATCTATAATTTATGACAGGGATGACATTGTCCCTGGGTGGGTAGATTCGTATCATTATTTATATATCAGATTCCGTCTCAAACCATGGATCACGTGTTCAATACGGTTTAGTTGGCTGAGACAGAAGAGAGAGAAAAAAAAAAAAAAAAAAAAAAAAAAAAAAAGCGCCTACCTACCACAACAAGTACAAAAGCAGCTTTTATATAAAATTAAAAAATTAATAAAATTTGATAAGACCGATTAAGTTTGGTACAACCAATCACAAATTAAGTAAGATAAAATTTAGTAAAATCAACTAAGTTTGGTACAATCAATCACAAATCAATCAAGTTTCCAATCAATCATATGATTTTAACAAGTTGGGTGCTAGATTTTAGCTGAACCAAGATGAACTTGGCTACAAAATACACGGGGTTGTCCCCTTATTTATTTATTCTTCCTTTTAAAATGTTATCTCATGCTTTGCAACTTATAGTGGAATGCAATAGGATCGAGGCTTATGGACCGGACATGATGACTCCTAGCATATCTCATATCCTTTTTGCTGATGATTGTCTACTGAAAGTCAAAGCAACCAAACGGTATAGTATATATTTGAAACTAATCCTTGAAGCTTATTATTCATTTTTAGGTCAAATAATTAATATATCCAAATCTCATATCGCTTTCACCCCAACCACACAAAGAGCCATTCATACTCAAATATATCAATATTTCGTATGCACATCAAAGAGGGGGTTTGGAAATATTTGTCTGTGCCATTATCATGTACAAACTTGCTGCCTCTGATTTTATCTTCTTGACATTGAGACATGGCAATGGAAGGCTCTTTCCTATGCTGTCATCCATTTCTCTGTATTGTCCATCTTACATCCATGTTCCACCCTAATCTTGAAGCAGTTAGAGAAGAGTTCTCGGGCATTCTTGTGGGGGCATCACATCATCTGGACCATTGGGGACTTCATCTTTTTATTGAGGGACACGGCGCATGGCTCAAGCAAAAAGAGATCCTGGCCTTCAATCCATGCAAACTAGACGGCATGCATTAATGTGCAAGCTGGCTGCTCAAGTCATTATGCACATAAATTCGAAGGGTCCTGGTATTCTTACACTCAGCCACATGACTGTTCTGTTTTTTGGACCAAATGGAGTGCTGAAAGTTAATTTTGATGATTCTGTTCGGGATAATATTGCAGGCTCGGGCTTCATTTTTAGAGATTGTCGTGACCGTCTCCTTGATAGAAGTGTCAGTATTTGGCCTCTCTGAACATATGGATAGCCTGAGAGGCGCCGCATTCGCCTAAGAGATGACGAATGTCATGGAGCATTCCCATCCCTTTGACAGCACTCTCGAGACTTTGCATTTCCTCGATCGCTGTCATGGAGTCTTCCTTAAGGATGATACAGCTTGCCCTCAGCACCCGTCTTGTATAGAAAACTCTCTTTCAGGCAACTCTGATCTCAGTACTAGTGACAGTACTAGGTTTGGGTGCGCACTAAGTTTGGCTAGAAGGGGATTCTTATACTATTATTTCATGGATTTTTAGTACTTCTATGTCTAGGAATATCCTCTTGTTAAAGGATATTACGCAGTGGAAGAGGGCTATATGGGCATTTGGAGGAGATTGTTTCATCTTTGCTGCTGACCTGCTGCAATCTGATTTGGGTCGCCTCCTCGTTGCTGATGCTCATGGGATTCTGTTTACTTGGGCTAGCTTTCTTTGTTGATGTATGCTTATGGGAGCCGCAGGTTGGATCACTTCATATATCAAAAAGAAAATTCAAATAATTTTATAATATTATAAAAAATATTTTTATACATAATATATAAAAATATATATTTTTTATATATGGCTGGTTAGGAATATTCAGCATGTAATGTCTATGATATTTGTGTTGCAGATTTTTTTTTCACAGGTGAAAAAGATCTTTTTCTCTCACGTGCGTTTCACGTGCAAACCCCAGGCTCATCTCGTCCATTGAGCAACGTAGCTGGTGGAGCCAAGCTGTTCACGACTTACGGGTATCTCCACTCCAAGATTCAGCTCCAGATCTGAAGTGCTGCTTATGATCATCAATCATCATGACCGTTAATCCGGTAGAATCTGACGATCCACCTATAACCAAATCAGCCCTCAGGATTCACCACGTGTCCGCTGGACACCATTGATTCCGGCAAACAAAACATCCCCCCACCAACCCTCTTGTTGACCCTGGTCCAAACCCACGTGACTGCGGTGTCTCCAACCCCTCTCCTGGTCCCCACGCCACCCCGTCCGCCCGGTCCGAAAATGTAGATGAAAAAAAGAAAAAAGACCGAGCCGGCCCCGCCCCAACTGCACTCCACCCCATCCTTATCCCACCACCGCCACCACCACATCCACCACCACTCCCCATGGCCCCCCACCCTCCCCTAAAAAAAATAAAGAAACTTTGGCCCTGACCCTAGAGAAACTCCCATCTCGATCCCTCGACCTTAAACCATGACCGCCGGCGGTGCAACGGAGCGCCACACCGGCCCGCCGCTGGCACCGGCAGTGAGGAAGCCCGCCCCCGGCCAGCCTTGGTCCCACCTGGAGACGGTCCACCTCATCGAGGCCTACGAGGAGAAGTGGTACTCCCTGAAGCGCGGGCAGCTCAAGGCTCAGCAGTGGGAGGAGGTCGCCGCCGCTGTCGCCGCCCGCTGTGGCTTCGACGGGCTCTCCAAGAACGGAACCCAGTGTCGCCACAAGATCGAGAAGCTCCGCAAGCGCTACCGCACCGAGCGCCTCCGCCCCAACGCCTCCGCCTGGCCCTACTTCGAACGCATGGACCGTATGGAGCGCGGGCCCCTCCCCATCTCCGTCCGCCCCCCGCCCTCGACCGCCGCAGCCACCGCTGCTGGCGACCCCTCTAGCGAAGAGGAGGAGGAGGAGGAGGAGGAGGAGGAGGAAGAGGAGGAGGAGCAGACTGCGAGCAACACCAGGAGCATCCACGGCATCCTCCGGGAGGGCTTCTGGGGGTTTTCTAGGGTTTCGAGGAACCCAAGGTCCAGAAAAAGGCGAACTTTTGAGGAGGAGGAGGAGGACGACGACGACGACGACAAGGAGGAGGAAGAGGAGGGGGTGGGAGGGCGAGGAGAGGCGCTGTCGCAGCTGGCGGCGGTCGTGAGGAGGTTTGGGGAAGGGCTGGTGAGGATGGAGAAGAGGAGGATGGGGATGCTGAGGGAGGTGGAGAGGGATTGGATGGAGATGGAGGCGAAGAGGGCCGAGATGGTGATGGAGTCGCAGCGATGCCTCGTGGACGCCATTGCTGACGCTTTCTCTTCCCTAAAGAAGGCCAAGAATTCCCAGGATTTATGAAAATCCCAGGTCCTGCACTCCCCCGACCCTTTTGTCCTTTTGATGATTTTTTTCCCTAATAAACAGATTTTGGGTGGACATAGCTTATCTAGCCTTTCCCCCCCTTTTTTTCCTGTTGTTTTGTTATTTTGCCTTTTTTTTTGTTTTTTGACACCCATGCAGCGATGGGGACTGTGGAAATTGAATAATTTTATGGTTTTATTGTTGGCAATCGGTTTTGATCTGTTGCTGAAGACAGTGTCGGGCCTTTCTTAATAAACACGTTATTTCTTCATGAAAGGGCGAGAGAGAGAGAGAGAGAGAGAGAGAGAGAGTGTGTGTGTGTTAATGAGGAAGGGTCTAAACAAATGTATTTTAGCTGGGCAAAACTCTATGATGGACTTCATAGGATGTTATAGATCATCATTGGTTATCAATTATTTTGTTGATGAGCATTTCTTCTTTTTTTTTTTTATAGAAGAAAACGCTTAGTCTCAGTTTACATATAAAATGTCTAATGATCAAGTGGACAGTAAAACAAATTATAAAATATTGGATATCATGTGTCAACTTATAATATACTTTTCATGGTCCAGGCATCCAAACCAGTCAACTTCCATCCAAAAGATCCATAACTTGTTTTGAGATACAGGGATGCTAGCTTGAAGATAAAGGGGGGAAAGAAAAGAAAACATAAGAAGAATTTGAGGTAGTCAAAAGGAATAAAGGATAGATGCCTTACTTTTTGGGTACTCTATGGTTAGATATGTTTTGTCCTTCCATTGGTTGGTTCAACAATGTCTTTTATAGTGACTTATTAAACATATAATCGACCTTGCAAATTAGCTGTTCGGATCTGGATATTTGATAAACATGATTTATATCAAGGAGAAGTTCTTCTGCTCATGGCCAGTAATCAGATGTTGGATGTTCCAATCATAGCAAAGCCTGAAATTCCTTGATACACTAAGTCTTGCCTCTGTAACCAAAACAATCTAACATTTCCATGCAGGTATAAAGATTTCCAAAAAGAGTATACTCTAGTTTTTCATTACGAAAGCAGGTGTACATAGCATGACATAGTTTTCTCAGTTTACAACATTATATTTGTTAATTGATGGATGAATTAAAATTGTAATATATCAATCTTTTAAAATTTTCCAACTCACACATCTTAGTTGAGTATTCTTTTGCAATTAAATTGTAAATTATTGGCAAATTTAAAGCAAATGCATTTTGATAGAACATAAAACTACTTAACTTAGAAGTATACTAACTTTATTGTGTATCATATATTTCGATCTATTTCGTGTGATTCCGATATATCTCCTTGTAGTTTTTGGAGAGATCAGTTTTTGTTAGATTTACCAGAGTAGCATATTGATGGAGGATATTTACTTTGTCTTGGTTGATTCTTTGAAATAGCTACTGAGTCTTTAGGAACTGCAAGCTAGACTTAGATACAAATCATTCAACAGATGACTGGGGTGCTCATAAGGAGGCTACATCCGATGGAGTTTGTGGTCCTTCCTGTGATTCGTCATTTTTCACTCAGTGTGTTTTGTCATAGTTTGAAATCAGAATACCTACCATTTTCCTATCCACAGAATTGACCCTGCTTAAGCCGAGTATGTAGGCCAAATTCATAGGAAATTCTTCTCCATCCTTTTGGGGAGCCTCGCTAACTAGAGTTGTTCTTTATGATGGGAAATGACTGCTTTGGGTGGTGCTGTTGTTGTAGTTAACTACAACAAGCTTAAGACGCAGACAATTTGTGTCAGTTGTCACGTGAGAAACTTGTTGTTAGATATTGTCTAAAAGATGGAAGAATTATGGCCAAGTAGCAACGGAATAGAGAAATAATTATTGTAAGTTCTAAAACAGCCCAATTAGGTGGTGCTAGTAGCCCTAACTGTTGTTCGACAGAAAGAGACACAATTAGATGGTTTCTGATTTACTTCTACAATCTTTTGTTATTTTTCTATGTTCTTCATATTTCATCAGGGTGATATTAGAGTGGATATGACCACTATTATGTCAACATTTAACGAGAAACGAATGCAAAATAATCACTTTTGCCCCATGGATGGTGTAGGGGAAAATATGTCAGCTATTAGAAGAGAGAAATCTGAAATATTTTAGAATTACTATTAGGGTGAATTGAAAAACTTAGTTTGTCTAAAAAAATCTAGCTCTGCCTTCACATCTAGGATCTTTTTGTGATGAATCTAGCAAATTCTTATCCCATCCAAACCCATGAGATTTTTTCCTAGAGAGCAATGAACTTATAATAGGAATATAAGTAGAAGGTGGAATATTTTAGATTTCAACGGACAGCTTTAAGTTAAAGAACTTTTTGGGTTCATAGGTTGTTGGAACACATGGAGGTTCCAAAATAAAGGGAAGTCAAACTATTGCTGTAAAACTAAGGGCTCTGCTTTCTGCATCTGCAACAAGTTTAAAGATGTTGAAATATTAGTAAAGGTAATTGCTATTTGGTGAGTATGTTACAGTCCTTTCTATCACTTGTATATCAATTTAGAACTGAGATCTAATTTGCTTATTCAGTTTTTCTGACTTTCTTTAGTATCAAATTAGTTAAAAGTTGTGATAATATTTGAAATGTAATATGAAATGTTTGATGAATTGAACCATGATGTGGAACCTATTAAATTTCATATTTTCTTGTTTTCCACTAATTATCTTTGATATTCTACAAAAAAAAAGGAAATTATTTTTGATAGAGGAGAAATTGTGGATGATAAAGCCATGAATCATGTTTCTGTTGAATTAATCTTAAGGGTTCTTGGCAGAGTATGGTGAATATTTGAATGCTTGTAATTATTAAATGCAGAAAGAGTTTGGAATGCTGAGCCTCAGGGAGAAGTAATCTCATTATAAGCATGCTGATGCATGATAACTTTGAAGTTTGATCTTTGAAGTATTTGAATGTTAAGCAGATACAATTAAGATTTAAACTTGCAGGTGATATAGACAATTTAGCATCATCTGTACGTCGTGTGAAAAAAATAAGAGAAGATGATCTCCATAACCAAGAAAATAAGTGCAACAGCATCCAAGTTATCAAGCATTTATTGTCAAGGTACAGGATTCAAGTATAGACATGTTGGAGTAGTTCAGTGAGGACTGTTTGTGAAATCTTTTTCTTTTATTTCTGAGGGACTAATCCAGATTATATCATGAAAAGGTACCAATGGAGGACTAACAACAGTTGGTTAACAGTTCAGGTCTATTCGATGAATTAAGGTTACTCTAGCATTATTTTGATTAGTGTTGAGTTAAATTCCTTCTAGGATCAAATTAGAGTTATACAAACTAGATTTTTTTGTCTTTGTTTTTCCTTTTTTAAAATTTGATAATAGATATGTTTGGCTGATCAGCCCTGTATCTACCTTTTAAGGAACTTTTGTAATAATCTTTTGGGATTATGTTGGCTGGCTGCTTAGGGGATAAATCATAGTTGAACTAAGATTTGTCTGGAAAAAACTGTGAAAAATATGGCCAAATGATTGAAGGGCTGACTGAGTCTTTTTAGTCAACCACTGGGAGTCCTTAATGGACGCATTAGGTGGGGCCAACAGCTCTATGGATTGTTCAATTTGAATGGGGTAATAGGTATACATAACCTGCTGTTATTTTATTTGAGACACTGTTCTTCTGAACTAATATAAGATTTTTTTTTGCTTGTTTCTTCTTCTACCATCTTATCCAACTACATCAAAGAACATTGTTATTAGAGGCAAAATTGGTAACTTCCCTTAGAACATGGAAGGTATGACACAACTGGCTTGTAAAGAACCACGTCTAGTATTATTGTTGAAGTGTCAACCAGTGGCTACTTAAAGTTCTTTACCAATTTAGACAAGTTTTAAGTGAGTATTTTGAGGGTATTATTTTTGGTCTTTATTTATTTGAATACCTTTTATTCTTTAATTTTTTAAAACTTGAAGAAACACTTCTGCATACTTTACATGCTTTAAGCTAGCTGGCAAAGTTTTGTAGGCATCTTTTCTTGGTAGATTCTTGTTCGACTGGAGGAAACAACGACAATTTGAACTTAAAATTGGACCATCTAAGTTGGTGTGGGGACACTCCCTACTTTATTTTGTTTAGTGCTCTTTCAATGACACATTATTAGCCCTTTAAACTATCATCTTAGTGGTAATAACTTCTCTACATTTCCCTACTTTTCCTGCCCTTTTTAGATATTTTAAAAATCAGGATGCTTCAATAGTTAAATAGGTGGCAAATGTATTATGAAATTTGGGTGGTAAATGAATCTTGACTATTGTAAATCCTACTTTATTGGTGAAGTTATCGTGTACTTTTGTGTTGTTTAAAAAGAATTTTTTTAAAGATTTCATTAATGGAATTATGCGTTGCAAGTGATGTGGAAAAAGATCATAATGGTTGGATAGCATCTAGGAATTTGCTCCCACAAAAAAATGTTCATTAATGGTTTTTATTATGTGTTTATAAATATATATATATATTGTAAAACTTTTTATAGCACCATAGTTAAAAATAAACCTTTTTTCATAGCCCGGAAAAGAAGTTTTAAGTCATTGCTTTTGTTATCAGAAAACTATTTATAATTGTATCCAGAGTCAAAAGGACATAGTCCTTTTAGATGCTTCGTCACACCTTTTCTTGGTCTTGCTTGGGATGTATTGATTATTGCTTGCAAAGTTTTCAATCTTGGCACTAGTACCTATACCGATAGCTTACTAATATGGGTCGGGGTCGGTATAATGCACCCCTATATCGACATAGTACACTATTATAGGTGAAAAAATAACTACACCATTGTCTGTAAGGTACTTTTATCGAGCCCCTTACTATATTGGCACCTTGTCGGGTTGGTATGGAATGCCGAGTATCAGCTGCTAGAAGTCGGTACAAAAAATCTTGATTATATGTATTCAAGGTTTGCCATATGCATACCAACCGTATCGTATCGGTATTCGAAGTGATATGTGGTATGGAAGGCGTATTGACATTCGGTACGCCGAACCGGGTACCGTACTGAGCATACCGATATTGTAATAGGATGATACCGGTACGAGGTCCAGTACTGAGACGATGAATCTTGCTTGTATCATTTTTGACTTTTGTTTTCTAAAGGTGGTTTTGCTCATGCGACTTTAACTTCGGAATATATCTTCTTCTAGAGTCATTGGGTAAGGTCTCCTAACCTAGGTGTAAAGCCAAATAGACCACCTCCTACTCTGGTTGGATCCAATGATTGTTTCTAAATAGTCTGAGGAAAAAGGAAAGCATTTTGACTTCACATGTTCTATTTCCCTGTCTGCATTTCGAAGTCAACATGTACAGTATATTTCTTCCTACATCAATACATAAATAGGCATTGTTCTGTCAACCTCCTTCCCATGTGGGATGGCTGCCACTGGAGGACTTGCTAGGTGCACAGGATCTGGGGTTGCAACAACTACAATGATTTTGCCAATAGCTGGAGGTTTGCTAGTGGTTGCTTGCCCACTAGTGAAATCATCACATCTCTCAGGAAAGGATTCCGGCACCTTTGTGCCTTTATATCCATCTCTCAAGCGTACTTAAAAGATGTCTTTATTCACACTAAACTCCCAGATAACGATGAGTAAATATCAGACAAGGCATTCATAGTCGGTTTAGTTTCAGGAGACATGCAATTAAAATTTCTAGTTTGGGGCTAACGAACTACGATCACTATTTGACTACCATTAAACCCAAAATAAAACAAAATGACCTTTAACAAACTCAACTAGGGCGCACTCTGTTGTTTGTTCCACACACCTGTAATAGGTTTTAAGCTCTCAACTAGGGCGCTTTTTATTGTTTGTTCCAGTCACCTGTCATAGGATCTGAGGACTCACAATAGAAATGGGCCATGTGAAATAAATTTCGACTAGGGGAACTTTTAGAACCGGCAACATGTGTATGAATACAATTATGCAAGAGAAAAATTGGTTTCATGATATGCTATTGGTGGGACCAGCTATTTCTGTCATGAATCAGCAGGCTTGTAAAACCCATTGGTTGATCCTTGCATGAAAAACAGGATAAACCACTCTATGTAAAACAATTTGATCATGTGTGAGGACTAGGCAAACCACTTTGTGCCAATGGTATGATTCATATGATGTAACAAAATGGCCTTAACAAACTCATCCAGGGCTCTCTTTGTTGTTTGTTCCACACACCTGTCATAGGTTTTAAGCTCTCAAATCGGGCGCTTTTCATTGCTTGTTCCACTCATCTGTCATAGGCTTGAGCACTCACAATAGAAATGGGCCGCATGAAATAAGTTTGGAGTATGGGAACTTTTAGAACCAGCAACATGTGGATGAATACAATTATGCAAGAGAAAAATCAGTTTCATTACATGCTGTTGGTGGGGCCGGCTATTTGTCTGTCATGAATTGGCAGGCTAGTAAAACCCATTGGTGGATCCTTACATGAAAAACAAGATAAACCACTTTATGTAGAACAATCCGATCATGTATGAGGACTAGGCAAACCACTTTGTGTGAACGGTGATAATGTTTTTCTTGAATTATCCAGGTGGCCCATATTTTGGGTTCCACACATGAATTGTAGGGAAAAGGCTCTAGCTACCATAAAAAAATACCAGAAAACTGCAATGTTGCATCAAATAAATGAGGATTAGGCTTATTAATGGCTAGTAGGGACTTAATGAGGGTCAACATGAAGGGATTGGAAGATTATAAGTGAGAATCTGTGTTCGCCTTGAAGAATCTGTGTCTGGCATGGATTTGTGAGTTGTTCAAAACTCTTAAATAATCATTAAATTCTTTGCTGCAACTTTTAGAGATAAATGGAGAATTGACCTTTCTACAACAAGTTTGATCCAACAGTGACATTGGAATAGGTCTCTACCGTTTTAGGTGCTAGGATAGGGATGTGCAGAGAAAATTCTGCAAAATGTCATGATTCTTGTATCCATGTGCTATATTTTGAGTTTGGTCGAGGATCATGCATATTAGAAGTGATTTCTATTATACAATTTATAATCCCTGAATATGTAATTTAGTCAAACGTAGTTTCATCAAAGCTTAGTAGGTCTAGCGGGGCCTTTTTTGTGGTTGTTGGATTCAGATATGGTAGGTTGGAGAAATAATGAAGGCAAAGTCTGGTGCATCATTCACCAATGACCAACAATCTTTGAAGGCATCCCTGCAATAGTTGGAGGCAAATCTTGAATGTCTTCATATAACCAAGCATACAGCCCAGCTTTTTTTGCTCGATGGTGATGACTTATTCACATTAACTTGTGGCCCAGTTGGCAGATTATAGCGAGACACACCTAAAATTAGGAGGTCTGGTGATGGCATTCTGCTGATTCAATTCAAAAACCATATCTGCCAAATGGTTCGTGGAATTTTGTTATTGGTCTCTGAAGCATCCTGAGAGTATTATAGATATAATGTATCAAACTATATGAGTCAAGTCTTGGAATGAAGGCAAGTATATCAGTAGGGCATGAAACCAATCTTTACGTTTTATTAGATCTGCATGACATTGGAGTAGGGGTGCAAGGAACATATAATTCTCTCTAGACTCATGTAGAGAATGAAAGAATTCTCATTTGTGGGAAACATACATTCCATGGTTATTTTATCATGTCTATACATGCATTTGGCTGCTTTTCATCTGTAATAGAGAATCATAGTAGTTTTGATTGCCAAGGAGGTTGTATGAATTACATGTGGATGTTTGTAATTCTGGGTTATGTAGTAGTTGCTTGTTAGTGAAACTACAGAAAATATGCTGCCATTGTTCACTAACATAACTAAAACCTCGATAACACTAGCTATTAATTTGATTGCTTATGTTACTTGAATTTGGCTGTAGTGGTAGAAAATCAGAAGGGGTGCATACAAACAATGTAACTGGTAAATACAAGGATGTTGAGGTGGCTGTGGAGCAAAACTCAGAATGATGAAGCTAGAGAGTGTTGCATCTTAGAAAGCTTGCTAGTTGGCCTACTGGAAGAAAGAGCTAAAATGAGATCATTTTCCCTGTCAGAAAGGGCAGAAAACTGTAGCAGAGTTTTATTCTTATTATTCTTATTCTTATTCTTCTTATTATTATTATTAATTCATGGGCAGTGTTTTTGTTGGGTGGGTGGGTTCTTGTTTGGGGTGTGCACTAAGTTTACAGAATCCTAAATACAGAAGGGGCAAACACATTTCTGCACCTCGTAAGGTTTTAGCAAGGCTTGTGTTATCTATTTGTTTATTGGCAACCTGATTTATCTGTGGGGCTGGCTCTATAAAAATGCGAACCGATGTCACCACGTTGCTATTACTCCTTGTATGTTGCATGCTGAGGAGATAATCTTGGAGCTGCATGCATGAACAAATTTCAAGCTCCGGAGTTCATATTTGAGGGAATAGATGCAGGTTAAAGTGCTCGTATTTTATAAAACAGTACCTGCTGCTGGGGCTTATGCGGAATTATAGCAAGCACTACCAATCAGTTATTAATTGTTCACCACTGATTCCGCAGGCAGTTTGTACAATTTCTCTATGGAGAATTCCTATCATGAGGTTAGCCAGTTTACAAAGGTACGAACTGAATCATCTTTGCTCCAGATTGCAGCATTACAATTCCCAGTGAGCTGAATCAGGTCTGTGAGAGAGTGCTGCAATCCTAATCAAGAAGGCGTAGACCTGAAACTTTTTGTCATGCCCCCGCCTGCGCAGGGCACGTGAGGCACCCAATGCCCATGTGGGAGCCACAAGAAGGAGGAACACGGGGCTCTCATGCAGGATTTGGAGACACCCGTCTCATATGCTCAGACTCTGGATCGAGTCTTTCTGATGTGGGACTATTGGACGTCACACTTTTGACAGCACTTTGAATATGCTTTATTTACATATGCACATAAATTCTTGGATTTTGATATCTGAAACTCTTTCTGTTTTTCCTGGTCCGCCAATTACCCCTGTTGAGGAACAAGAATTCGATTTAGGCACTCAAAAGCTCCCTGCACTCCAATTTGTAGACGGAGGGGAATGGCAATTGAGTTGATCCTGTCATGATGAGTTTGATATAGGCTAAAGCTATGACGTCAGTGTCACGCATAGAAATTTAAAAACGACGTCGGATTCGCAGATCTCAAAATTATACCGCTTGGTCCGAAGAAGGTAGTTTCCAAGTAAAAATATCTGATGGATTGATTTTTGTACGAGTATAGCTAAGCAAATGGTCATCGATATCAACGGTGGCCAAATAATATTGTTGACCAGCGTCATACTACGGTTTACCAGCTCATATAATTTAATAAATGGGTAGATCTGCATGCTTTCTATGAGATAGACGACCGTTTGATGCTCTCTAATATCATGACCATGGGAGATGGAATTACTAATCAAGGGAATCACTTTGGTCAAGCTTTGTAAGAGCCCCTACAGGTGTATGCTTAGTTTCATATTGTTAATATATTTGGTAGATCTTGGATATCTATACAAGACCAAAGAATTCAAACAATACTTTTCGGCTAGCCTTATCAGATAAGATCCTGTTATTGCAAGCTAACCTAAGCATCAGTATTTCAAGTTAGAAAGCACCAACCTAGTTAGTAATTTAGTATTTAGTAAGATTTGTATTGAAAGCTCAAGTAACTTACTTGCCCCCTAACTAAACTAAGCTGAATCCAAGATAACTTATAACCCTAATGTCGGCCTTGCCCTAATGCAGTAACTAAAAAGAGGCAATAAAAGATCGTTAGGGAAGCAGACAAACAGGTCCCTGTTGGCTTAGTTGATTGGGTTGGGTATGAATTAACTAGTAATATGACCCATTCCGTTCTGAATTCTGCAGCTATTTATTTCATCAACCTTTGAATTTGATATCTAATAGACTAAGATTATGTTAAGCAACGAACAACATAGATTGTTTCATGAACCTTGTACCCATTAACTTATGCAGTAGCTTTTAAAGAAATGAGTTGCGCAGGGAGGAGGAGGGCTATCAATTGCCCAGGGAGGAGGGCCACCCATGGCCCGGCACGGCCCGGCACGAAGCGGGCCGTGCCACCGTGCCTGGCACGGCCCATTCAAGAGGGCCGTGCTGGGTCACGGTTTTCTGGCCCGCGGGCCGAGCCCGGCACGGCCCATTAGGGCCTGGGCTGGCACGGCCCGCTTCTTGGCCCGCGGGCCAAGCACGGCACGGCCCGCGGGCCAGCCCGGCACGGCCCATAAGGGCCTGGGCCGGGCACGGCCCGCGAGCCAGGCACGGCCCGTCTCCATTAAAATACCCAAAATACCCCTCAATTTAGCCCAAAATACCCTTCAATTTAGCCGTTTTTGGACTGTTGGGAGGGGCATTTTTGGAAAAATCCCAAAATAGCTATTGGAAACGGCTATTTTCTCCCCCCCTCTCCAGACGGGCCGTGCCAGGCACGGCCCGTTTGCGCCCGAGACGGGCCGTGCCAGGCACGGCCCATCTCGTGCCGTGCCGGGCCCGACCCGCCAATCGACGGGCCTGGGGCCGGGCCGGGCTTCGGTTTTCTGCTGAGCGGGCCGTGCCTGGCACGGCCCGCTAACGAAGCGGGCCGGGCCAGGCACGGCCCGTTTAGACCCCTGGCCCGGTGGGCCTGGGCCGGGCCGGCCCGGCACGGCCCGATGCCCAAGTCTAGCCAGTCTCCAAGCGGTTTAAAGTCCCAGCCTCAGAAAATGGACCTGGGCCTAAATTTCAGGCAGGCCCTATACCTCAGAAGCCTAAAACTCGGAAGTTCTTTTTTTTTTTTTTTATCTCTTTGTTGTTGTTATTTTTTTCTTCTGCTTTTCCTTTTGTTGGTAGAGCGGCGCAGGCAATGAGTATTATGTAATGCAAGGCAGCCTTCTCCCGGATACTCCTGCTCCCCTAAATCCAATGAAGGTGGGATTTGGAAAAGCTGAATGGGCTTCAAATTAAGCCAGCCTGGAATTAAAGTACTTATAGAGTGGGTTAAGGCTCAAGGCTAAACTCGGGCCCATGCTCGAGCTATTTCGTTGACATCCCTAACACCTATGAAGGAACCACTAAATTAATAAGCCCTTAATGATAGGATTCTGCCCCCCTCAGACTATATTTCTAATATATTTACAAAAATATTCTACAGAGCTATGGGAAGGGCTAACTTTTACAGCAACAATGCTAAAAGACATTTGGTTAGAAGGAGACTACCTGACTGTCATTTTCCGGATCTCTAATTTGTGAATTTCAAGTCCCTTCCATCACCTCCTTTTGTTTCTTAATAGCCACTCATATATTTTGTAAGGGAATAAACCTGCAGATTCAGGATTGAAGGTGTATTTGTCGCATGAAAGAAAGATTCACTTTCCTTCGCATGAATCTATCATTAAATTATGCATTAGTTACTTCGAGATCTATACGAATCGATGAATAATAGAATTCAGAATACTTTGATAACTATGCAATAGGTGATTCGATGGTAACTTCGTGCGAAGATCGATCCTTCTTTTGTGTGAAAAATACAACCCCGATCCACAAATTCATAAAGATCTTATTTGGGTCACCGAAAAAATTCTTCTTCATTGAATATTTTTTCTAAAAAGCTAAAGCCTAGATATATATTTTCTGGTAAAATAATTTTATATGTTATGTTCTTATTATTAGGAGTGGCAATCGGGTCGGGTTGGGTCATAAACGGGTCAGGTCACATGCAGGTCGGGTCAGAAAATCATAAACTTGAACCCGACCTGTTTATTAATCAGGTCAGAAATTACAACCTGAACCTGACCTGTTTATTAAACAGATAATCCGACCCAACCCGTTTAACCTGTTTAATAAACAGGTAACCTATTTACCCAACTCGACCCGACCTGTTTAACCTGTTGTCCAACCTGACCCGTTTAACCTGTTTAGACCTGTTTAACCTGTCCAACCCAACCTGTTTAACCTGCCCAACCCGACTTGTTTAGATCTGTTTAGACCCCTTTAACCTGTTTAGACCTGTTTAACCTCTTTAGACCTGTTTAACCCGTTTAACCTGTTTAGACCTCTTTAACATGCCCAACAGTTAAACGGGTTAAACAGTTTAAACAGGTCAGACATCTAAAACCCATATCCGACCCAATTAATAAACAGGTTAAACGGGTTGACCTGTTTACGACCCAAACCTGTTTATGGTGGGTCGAACATGAGTTGGGTTGGCGGGGCGGGTCATATTTTGCCACCCCTACTTATTATGGGACAGACCTCACTCCACTCTATCTAAAAGCTTAAAAGCATTTTGAAAGAAAAAAAAATTCTGATTTTTACTCCGTAGAAAAGTCACTTTTTTTTATGTCTCATTTGATTTTTCATAAAATATAAAAATTTTATTTTTATAAAAAATATTTTTTTATTTTTTTGAGAAATTTTAATTAAATATAAAATATTTTTCATTTTTTGTTAACCAAATTTTCCTTCTTCCTCTTCCGGCCGAGCAAACAAGTCCAGAGTGTAATCAGGACTATGAAGGGAGGGATCTCTCGAACGGTTCCAAAATTGTTGGTTTTGTGGTTTGTAATGGTTGCTCATGGATGGACAAAATCTTTTTTTTCTTTAGGGGAAAAAAACTTAAAACAAGCAATCTGATGCCTTATATTTCATTCCAAAATCTAATTTGATCCTCACAGGTATACTTTGAAATATATAAATATTATTACTTTATATTTAAAAATATGTGATCACAATCGATGAGTTTGCTGTCATCTCCACCTACTTGGTCGGATGCCCCTGCCCGCTTTCGCCCAAAATCCCACCATCCCCCTAGTCTCTCTACCGTCTTCGGGCACTCCATCTCCGACTTCCCTCCCATTCCCATCTTCCAAAACCCTAGCCCCAGCTTCCATCGAAATCCCGACCTCAATCCGATGCCTACCCTGTTCTGCCAATTTTCATGGTAGATAGAACACGAATCCACCACCGGCGCTTCGGAGTAGAAGCGATGTCATTCGCCACTGTCGCTACATCTGCTCAAAATTCATCAACAGTTCCTCGTCCTGATCGGCTTTACCCGCTGCCCATTCGGAGGAATCCCGTAAAAATCCTTCCTTTCTCCAAATTAACCCCTTCTCCAGCTCTTTTCTCGCAGGCGAGGTGGTTCGTGTTCGTCCAGAAGAGAGCCGCCCCCTGCCGGAAGGCGTCTCGGTGGCAAACTGGTGTCTTGTTATCAGGTCATAGGGATACCCTAACTTAATTTTTCTTCATGAAGAAGCGGTAGAGAAAAAGGCTGAAAAATTTATCTTTTTAGGTGGGAGTGTTGATGAGAGTCCACAGAGAGATGTGCCGGGCCAGCTGAGCTTGAATGAACTCCTTTCAGTCGCTGAAGTGCTCTGCATTGTCCCGCCTGCCATCTATTCGATCGGTTGTCTCGTTGGTTCGGTGCTCCCAGGAGCGGCCAAGCCATTTCAAGTGTCATTGGGGAACAAGTTTTTTGTCTGTCAGTATTTTCTCTTGGTCGGCGCCTTGGTGATTGGAAGTGTGATACGCTGGAGGCAGTGGCGGAGGCTGTATAGGGTGAATGAGAATGGGTTGAATGTTGATTTGGTACGAAGAGTCGAGAAGGTGGAGCAGGAGCTACAGAGCTCGGTCACGGTAGTTCGGGTGCTCTCAAGGCAGCTTGAGAAGCTTGGGATTAGGTTCAGAGTCACAAGGAAGGCCTTGAAGGAGCCAATTAATGAAGTAATACTTGTTTTCCTGACTACTAAATTGTATGTAGATATATTTGCTCTTCAAATGCAGATGTTTCATTGCTCATGCTTTTTGTGGGATAAATCTGTCACACTGTTTAGTGCCAAGCATCCTACCACTTCTTCCTTCTGATCTAAATAGAGCTCCTCACCTGACAGTTGTTGGGTTGATAAATTCTTTATACTCTTATTATAGCTTTGCTGATTATATAGATGATTATCCTGCAAAGAAATTCTTCCTAACTCTAGTTTAGCATTTAGCCTTATCCTTTTCTCATCATCTAACAAGATATCATCTACAAACTGCATATACCATAGTACCTACTGTGTATCACTGGTGAGTTTATTTGTGACAGGTGAAGACATGCAGGCCCAAAGCTGACCCTTGGTGTAGGCCTGTGGTGATTGGAAAATCACTTTTCGCCACTGTCACTTATAACTCCTCATAACTCCTTTTTGCATGTTCCCAGTTATTTGAACCGGTGTTTTCTGTCTTTATAGACCCTCTACCTGTAGCTTATTGGTACAGATCGTTTGGTATAATATACCATTGTATCAACACATGATACACTACTGGAGGTGAGACAGTAACTGTACCATCTTTCCTGGTCTGTAAAATTAATAAATCTCAATCGAGGTAATAAAACATTATTGTCGTTCCTAATTGAAAATTTAGAATCCTGTAAAAATGATAAAGATGATTTTCTCAATGGTGATATAGTATTTGAATAAAGTGCATTGCAAAATTGATTTGAGATTATGGCATTCTATGATTTATAGTATCAATAATTTCATTTCCTGCTTCTTTTCGTTTGAAAGAATCATCTCTGCTAGCTAATACTGCCAAATCATAATTCTGTAGGTGTCTGTAAATGTCTATTGTCCTTGCAGCTCCTTGCATACAAGCCAATTGTATCTTTAACACTTTGTTATACATTATGCTTGTGATCCTTTGATCACTGTTTTTGTTTTCACCTAATTAGAACATCAACATATGTGGATGACCACTGAATGCATTAACTGTTGGTTTCCCTATATCAATCTTTTCAGGAATTAAATTATACATGTTTTCTAATCTACATGTGCTCCTCGTTCTATGACTTTCATTTTATGATTTTGCCTTTGTTGGGAACACTATTTGTTTTATTCGCGATACATGTAGATTTATGGAGGTCATGGCCTCTGTAGGGCTTTATGTATAATCTATCTATTTAGATGGGAATATATGTGGTGCATAAGAGTTATGCCTATTCCACTGCATACCTTGATAGCATTTGTCCTTATAATAGTTAAATGGTATGGCAAAATGGTTTTTTACTTTAGGCTGTAATGGTGCTGCTTTAGGGGAAAAAATCTCAGAACTAGGTTACTACTATAATTAGATGAGAACTTCATTCAAGTTTAGAGGGCTATTATGCAGTTATGGTCCTAGCAATCTGAGGTCTTGGAGGGGTGGACTGGGGATAGAGCTCACTCCCCTAAATCATTGAAGTTTAATTTCTTCAAATTTTATTTACTGTTTATATTTAAGAGGGCAAAAGTCAATAATTGTAGTTACAAATTGTTGAGTTAAAAATGATCATGATGGTGTCGTGGTAGCAATACCTAGTGGGATCAGCAATATAAAGGTGGAAGCATATGAAAGCTAATAGAGTGGGAGTGAGCTTCTATAGAGGATACAAAACCTAGGTTAGAGGTGTTTTGCTTCCGAAAATGTCCAAAATCTGATATGTAGATGCTTTTGTCAACCAATAACGAAAAATAAAATGATGAAATCACGGATACTTCTTTTGGTTTTACCTCATGCACAAAGGACCCATAAAACTTGAGCTTCATCACCATGTTGTCATGTAGGCCTTTTCCCATTTACTATGGAATTTGTTATGGAGCAAAACTCCACATGAATAAGGCTTCATGGAATGATGAGACAAAATTTCTATTGGCGGTGGACCTGACATTCTAGAAATTGATGCTGATTTCGTAGCAAAAGCAACTTTAGGCAATAGAGGGGCCTTCCATGAAACCTATACCTTAATGATCATAGTTTAAGCTTATGCAACCAAGGGGCAAACCTTCAACATTGCACTGCACTTGGAAAGAATCTGGATGCAAGGGGAGGGTAAAACATTTTGATTTTGGGAGCTACAATCATCTCTAGGGCACAGATAAAACCTGAACTTCAGTAAATTAAAGCCTCTATGATCTGCATTTACTCTACCAGGCTATGTTCTGCAAATTCTAATATCATTTGGCATCATTTATTTTTTTAATCACAAAATATTTTCAGAAGCATAAACAAAGTGGCAAGTGATCATTGAAGGAATGCCATGGACCCTGCATTCTTGCTGTAGATATTAGACCTCTCTGAGATTAAATGTGAGATGCCTTTTTTATTCTTACAGTTGAAGTATAATTGATGCATGCAGACTGCTGCTTTGGCACAGAAGAACTCTGAGGCTACTCGAGCACTAGCACTGCAAGAAGACATTCTTGAAAGGGAGCTTGGTGAAATCCAGAAGGTCTTGTTGGCAATGCAGGTACGTCTTCCCTAAGCATGCTTTCTTCTGTATCTCCCAAGTGTTTTATGCATTCTCTAGTGGTATGATTGTATCCTGCCAACTTATGTCCTTCCTGTATCTTTATGTATTTTAAATGTTATGACATTTATCATTCAATTATTCTTACATTTTGGTGGTTTTATAGAAGATTTTTCAGATATCGCTCCTTCAGTTTGAAAATTTATCAAATAATTCCATGAGAAGGAAACCTAGTGTTAGTGGATCTATATTAAATTTTCAATGAATGGGTAATGTTCTTCCCAAGGTCCGGACATCAATACTGAATTGTACCAGTACATAACTGATTCAAATCGTATGATCGGCACAATACAATATACATCCTATATTTTTCTTGCTCTCAACCATGGTATTGCTTGAAACCAGGCTGTACAGGTCGGTGCTAGGAAGTTCTGCTCGGTTGGACTGGTTTGACTGGTTTGGCTCATATACTGGACCAAACATTGGTATTGTACCAGTGCTTTACTGGCATATTACACTACGGTTAGTATAGGATGGTAGAAGTTGGTAAGGCAGGCCTCGGTCCTTCCATTTGTAAATTCTTCGTTTGTGTGATATCCTGTTAACAATAGCTGCCTGCTCTTAATATCATTTAGGAAATCATTGGTAGTGCTGCCACATGATCGCAATGGCATAGTTCAGTTTCTGTGTGATTTTGTGCCTTTTGATTTTAGGAATAACTCAACTAAACCTATGGGATGGACAATATTATTCTATAAGAAGGACAATATTATCAATATAAACCATAGTATACGAAGGCTGTATTTTCTGGACTGGCGCATCCTGTAGTGAATTTATGGAGCTTCATGAATGTACATGCAAGGAATGTATGGAGCTCATGTTTGGGTTTAAAGGCCAGGAAATTAGAGACTAAGATAGCATGTAATTTGTGGAAACATATGAAAAAGTTTGCAATGAAGATGTAGCTTTAATAAGACAGAATGGCGAAGAAGAATTATTTATGCTGTCTCTAGATAATTTAAACAAGCCTTGATGGTTGGGGTTATAGTTGGCAATAAAATCTTTGTAGTTAATGGCAGATTGCCGAAACAATTATCACATAATAAAGGTTTTCAAGAGTCTGATTCTTTATCTGTAGTATTTAGTCCATTTGGAATATATCACTAAAAAATATCTTGGACCATATCTCCTCTACTAGATCTGACTTATGCTACTTGTCACTATCTTTTATGTCAGTAGAGATTACTATATACATCACATGGCACATTATTTTTGCAAATATCCAGTAAAATGACCTTTTGTGGGTTATATCACATCGCTATCTTCAAGGATGCAGCCTATGAACTTGTTTCTGTGGCTTAATTCTTTTTTTTTTAATTTCAACCTATAGTATGTAAAGTTACTATAATACCAAAGTTGGCTAGTATCAAAATGCACTGTAGAATATTAACTTGGAACTTCAGCTTGAATACCTTTCATCTTCTCTGCTTTGAGTTAATTCTTCTACATGCTGATGAGCTGCGTTATTTTTACATTCTTCCACTTAACATTTTTCCATGTTGAGCAATTCTGTAGGAACAACAGGAAAAGCAACTTGAGTTGATCCTTGCAATTGGGAAAGCCGGGAGACTATTAGATAGCAAGCGAGACTCTGTATCGGAACAAGATGGCATTGGAACAAGTAGTTCAGTTCCAGGGAAGGAAGAAGCGAAAGAGCTGGAACTACAGTCAGGAAGACATGGAGGAAACAACGACAAACCCTAGTTTAACTACTCACTTGCACCTTTTCTTCTCCAAAGACCTCAAGAAGCCATTTATGTTTGATGTAACATTGAAAGCAGTGTATTGAGGGAAGTGTTATAAAGAAATAAGGATGTAAACACGGTTCCAATTTGATCTAAATTGCAAGAACCATGACTGAAGATAGTATGATTGTTTCGTAAAAGAAAAAAAAGAGTTGATGCTAAGAACACTTGAAGGCTCCAAGCTGGAATAAGCTATTCAAACAACATACAATATTCACTCTTACTTTTACCACCTCTGAGCTGGAATGAGCATCCATGGAACAAGTATCCTGATTACCGATGTCGATGCATCCATGGCGAGCAAAGTTACTAGCCTCAAAACTATTTGACCAATGTATTTTCGATAAATCTCGCTTGGTGAGAGATCGAGAGTGCAAGACATGATCTGGTGGCGGCTTTTCGGAGGATAAGATCAAGTTTTTGTCCTAAAATGCAATGTTCTTGACTTTGATTTTAGCCAGCTCCATTTCCGAATTGTTAATATGGTGAGCTGACATTTTTCCTCTTGATTAAAGCTTTTGGATTGGCTATTGCATGTTGCAAAACTGATACTCAATTCGAGCAATTTTTGGACATTCTATTGACAATCTTCTCGCATAATTCAGTCGTGATGTTTTCAATGTGGCTCAGAAGACATGATTGTGTCTAAAAATACTTCCAGCTTTTATTGGTAATTTTTTTTTCAAGTTTTGGCAAGTACTCTTAACAACTCGTAATCAAGTTTCTTGCGTGACGAGGATAATGATTAAAATTGTCCAGAAATCTCCAAATATATGTAGTTTTTCAAAAAAAAGGGAAAAAACTAATCCTTTCGTGTAAAACTGATAATGAAGTTTTTTTTTTTTTTAATGCAAACCAGCCGCCGCAAAGCGATATATCGCGAGGCTCGTATAAACAGAAAAGAAAAGAGAACTTCAATATCGTGGTCTTCTTCGGTCTTTTACTCTCTCGGACGCCAATGGAAGCTCTGCGGAAGCTTGAGAGGGTTCAGAGGATGCTGTCGTTCATGGAGGCTCGAGGGCTCTCTTTCAACGATCAGGGCTCCGACCGCTTCCTCGCTCATTTTCTTCTCTTCTTGGTACTCTAAATCTCTCCTCTCGTTCCTTTCTTTTTTGTTTCTCTGCTCCACTCGTGCTTTTTTACTCCAACCATCGGTTGTGAACCCAAAAACCAGAAACCAAAACCTCTACTTGAATCGATCCCGTGATCGTTGAACGTGCGAAATGATTAGGGTTTGATTCGGTTTATGCGTTCATTTGCGAGGAATGACGGAAGAGGGTGAATACCGAGTTTGGAGCATTAAAGATGAGATTTTCTAAACCTAATTCGTCAATTACGTTCGGCCATTCCGGTTTCGTGCAGAAAATATAAGAGAAAGGAAGGTATTGGACAGTTAATTGCATATCAAAAAACAGGAGGCTGAATTATTGTAGATTAATATATGATTCTTCATGGATTTTCTTTTCTATACAAGAAGTACTGAATAAGTTCTACCATTAACTGACCATTAACAAAAAAAAAATTATGTGGGGAAGGACAAGGTAAAGGATATGAATGTTTTGCTTGGACTTTATCACCATATCAAACTCTGGCAGGCAAGTCTTGATGCAGTTTTCTTGCAATGTGCACATTTCTTGAGTTCAAACAAAAGGTGCCCTCTTTCTAATTTGCACTTCTTGTTCTATGATGGTTTGCTAGGCTTGAAGTCTTTGGTTGCATAATCTGTCATAGAGAAGTGTTTGTGTTTGACTCCATACCCAATCAAATTTTGTAAAATGAAATAATGGATCCATTTCTTCACTTGGTAATGCAAACAATGTAACACTACCGTGTATTGCTCTTATGGAAGATGCAAATGAGGCACAAGCCGTGCTTCTTGTGTATGCCTCTTTATGTGATTGTGTGGCTGACTTAGATGGGCTCAGCCATAAGCCTCAGAGTGTTTCATGAGAGCTTGGTCCCGAGGAATGACATTTGTGAAGCCAGCCATTAACCATATGAGCAAAAATTTGGTAAAAAATTGTTAAGCATTGGTTAAATTCAGGATGTTGCAAGATTGTGCTTAATCTTGTGAGGACAGAGTGGTTCAGTTAAATATCTTATAATATGAGGCAGTTCAGTGATTGTTGCAAAATTCTATGTCAGGCTTTGGCATACTGATTTAGCTCCGTGCTTTCTTGTTAATGAATTTAAAAACTTAACCTCCTTCCTGAAACAGAAATCAGAGAGATTTAATTGATGCATGGATGTTAATAAGTTGGACTTGGACCAAGGCTCTCGCAAGTCAGATTAAAAGTGCTGGGCTGCTCCAATTCTAGGCTATGATTTATGAGAGGCACCTCATTTCAGAAGGTAAAAATGTCAGGAATGGTGTGCTGGGGGAAATACATGTACAGTATTTGAATTATAATTGGAGTCTCCAACTGCTTGCTACAATGCACATAAAGGGTGATTTTCAACTTGCCAACAATTGAAGGATTGAGGGATTAAACCTCTCCAACACTTTATACTTCCTGTTTCCTTCATTTCATTCTCTAACTTGGATAAAGGCCTTCATGTTATGATTTTTTCCTCCATGTACCGTAGCCAATCTTCAAGCACCCCATAAGGCTGCAGGTGCATTCCAGAAATGACTCGGGCTTAGGCTTGGATCTTGGAAAAAACCAATATGGGTGACCTTGCACCTGGAACATATTATTTGATTTGGGCTTGGGTTGGACATAAACTCACCTATGTAAGCAACAGACTTGGAGCAGTCTGATTGAAGTCTATAATGTTAGTTGCTCTGAATCCATCTTATTGTTCTTACTTCCTTGCATTCTTGGGACTCAACAAGTGCATTTTAGTCTATTGATTGCACCCTTAATAAATCATAGTTGGCCTTCATAAACTTCTAACTAGTGAATAATGGAAATCTGAAGAAGTTATTTATTTACAATTCACTTACCAATTATCGTTCTACATAGAGACAATCAACATTAGGATTATCTTTCTTTTTCTTTTTTCTGATTTTCACTAATTTCACATTAATTGTACTGTCAATTCTGGAATTACCTTAATAAAAAAGCATAACTTCCTTAATAGAAGGCATGGCAACCCAGGGAAGAACAAGTTAAGATATGTTAAGGGTTAAACTGTACCTCATAAGCAGTGTTATTCAGCATGTTTTTGAGATGAAAATATCATTAAAATATTTCCCTCAAGAAGGATACCTTTTATTATTAAAAAGCAATTTATAGGCAGACCTGGAAGTTATAGGATCGCTTCATGCTTCTTGAAGAAGTTAACATGATATGTTTGCATGCTTGCTCTACAGTTGGTCTAGGCTGAAACTTTAACCATGCTTTTTTTGATTTTTTAATCCATCAATCATATATAAATATATTTTTGCCTAATTAGAAGTTGATTCCATAAAGGTGCAACCATGCGGTACAGTTAGCATGGAGAAGAGGTGCAATCTGATATCTGAGCTTCTTCAGAAGGTAAAACAGTTTGCAGATTGACTTTCCTGTTTTGTTGCTATATATGTTAATGAGATTTTTTTCAGCTGATAAGTATGATGCCTTTGTTTAGCAGATCTCAGCTAAAATTCTGGAAGAAGCACTGTTCTTTGTCACTGGAGAAGGTAATTATATGTTAGAGAACAAACTGAACCATGGGGTTCACCTAAACTTGGTTGTTTTGTACTATTATCACTGCTGGTACCAAGTGTTGATGGTTCATATGAGTAAGATAAAGTTGCCTGCTCTTGAAACGGCAGTGGCTGACTGACATTCTTTGTCAATAACTAAAGAAGCCTTGATTCTCCAACCCTTGCTATTGAATTGTCATCCCTACTAATGTTCAGTTGACTAATAGAAAGGATGTGAGTTTTTACAAATGTTGATGATTTTCTACAAAGGAAGAGCATGATTGTTGACCTTACACTATCTAGATTTTGTGGGGTTGTTCCCTCTAATAGTGTGCAGATGACCAATAAAAGAAGTCAGTTGCTTTTTGGAAGGTTGTTAGTCAGTTGTTGCTTCTATTTGAGTTGTTTATTTTAATTACTACAACGTAGCTACATCTGATGGTTTATTTTACATTGGCAGCAGTCTTGTTTTCTAATTGGGAATTCACCTATTCTCGTTCTAGATATATCGACAGATACAATGACAAAATTTTTAAGAGTTTGGTGTCATTTCTTTGTTTTTGCTTGCTGCTTCCTACTGGTTTTAGTAGAAGTTAGCAAACAAAATAGTGAATTATAACTCTATGAATTAAAAACTTCATTATTTATTATTTTATGACTGTCTAAGATTTCCATTTGTTGGTGTGTTTCTGAGTGAACCCTTTTTTTGTTAAAATTCAAAACTATATTTCACCTCCTCTATTGAACTGGTACTTGATTCATTCCATAAGCTTCTTAAGGGAAGTCTGGTTGAAATGCAGATAGCCAGCAGATTTATATTGAGCTCCCATCCCAGTTTTACTTTGAAAACAAAATAAAATTTCATCAATCAGAAGCTGAAGATATACCTATGATTGGACTTGATGCAATGGAACGAGCAAATTCTACCCTGGAAGATTTTGTAAGTAGTTCATTATCCTTGAATTTTGCATGCTCAAATACAATTGAAAATAATAATAGTAATCTTTCTATGCAACCTCTTTGGTTTGCATATTCTCAGATATTATGAAGATTTTTTGTAGTTGAAAATTGCTTATCAAAATTCCTTAGTCTTGACCGAGACAACTGTCTCGTTCCCCGCAAAGTTTAGTTCTTTTTAACTTGATACTTTTCTTTCTCATGTATGTAGTTGAAAAATGCATATCAAAATTCCTTAGTCTTGACCGAGACAACTGTCTCACTCCCTGCAAAGTTTAGTTCTTTTTAACTTGATACTTTTCTTTCTCATGTCGCTGGTGCCATCAGTTGTTGGCACAGCAATAGCCAAATAAACAATGAAAATTCTCGTCTGCAACAACTGAATATAAATGGCTCATAGCTTAGATTGTGCTTGGAATATCTTATGTGATGATAAATAGTTCTTTAGCACAGGTAAGGAAAAGAAACAAAGTAGTCTAGAATCTTCATGATTGTGCATGTGTTGCCTACAGAAAATCAAAACAAATGTAACTCTACTCTAGATGTTTCATAACATACTCTTGTTGTTTTTTCCCTCAAATCACTCTCATGCATAACATGTCTTCTAAAGCTCCATCAAGTAGTATGATTTTCTTTTTGTCCCTTATTATTGGTCATTGTTCATATAATGTTTGGTTTTTGTGGGAACTAACGTGAGAAATTAGGAGATCCAACAAAGAGAAAGTAGTAGATCATAAATTAACATTGTAGGTCTTCATTCTAGAACTAAATATCTCTAGGTCAAGAAAAATAAGGAAAGAAAAAATATAATAATACTCATAGCATGAAATATGGTATTGAAAGTTTGAATATCTGTTACCATTTTCTGGTTTAAAACCCTAATCTAAAACCTAAGCCATCCAATCTCATTTCAATGTCATAGCTACAGCTGCTGTAACTGAAAGTATAACTGCACAGAGTAGAAACAAGGTAATGATTTTGGTGCTAGTTTGAGTGTCGGCGCACTTGTTTCATGAAAAATTTTGGTAGTCTTAAATAATATGTATGATGTTGGGTGTGGCAATGCACTATTAACTTGGTGCTACTTTGCCATTTATATGGTGCTGAATAAATAATAATATGACAGCATATCACGATGCAACTCAACATGGCATGTGAGCCCTAAAGTAATCTGCACTCAGGACAACATTCCTAGGCAGCAGACCCTCCAATCAAAAATTTTCATTGCAATATTGAAAGATAGCAATGGATAGCATTCTTCTACGGTATTGGTATGACATTATTATAAATTCTGACAGATGTTGTACATTGCTGTTCTTACTTTGCTCAAAAGGTATTGACTAATTGGGAAAAAGGAGATTGGTTGCATACTGTTGCTTCACATTTTAGTCTATTATGTTGAATGTATGATGTAGAATTTTAAAATCTAATGGCTCGCTTGGCCTGTTTACTGAAATTGTTTTCAACTTTCAATATCATTTCTATTTTCTTCGTTTTCTGCTTTTCCCTTATGTGAATACATTGATAATGTCCAATCTTTTTGATAGACTATCATTCTAACAAGCAATTCATTCATTTATCTTTTGAATATTTGTATTATTTTTAGAAATTTTACATAGTTAAATTTGTTGGTGGTCACAAGAACTTGATATTTGCTTTAAATTTTCTGTTACTGATCCTTGAAACATTTTATAATTATTTCAATCTACTGGATGTTTGGTCAAATAACAGTGCAGGTCTTATTTCATGTTTCATGAAATGGATGTAAACAAACCACAGTCTATTTTTAAGTTCCTCCCTGTTCTTTCTTTTACAGAGAGCTACATATATCAGGTACATTTGGATAAAATTTTTCATGATTTTTTCCCTCTCTATTTCTAGAACAAATACATGTGCTAACTGATGACCTTTATTTTTCTTGCTACAGCTAGACACACTAAATGAAAAGGATTTGCATTTGCCATCCCAGGATTTAATTTCTCCAAAAAGCAGATATGATAATTTGGGTTGTATATTGAAGGGAGTAAGCTTGTACATATTCTATGGACTATATTTTTGAATGAGAAATTTATGGCAGATATCCCCTCTACCCATTATAACTCTTGATTTGACATGTAACTGGTGTTCAATATCACCTGGTGCAGGTTGCTGATCAAAGTGTGACCAATGATCTTAATGAAGCTTCCAGACTTGATCCATTCAATCTTCTTGTCCATCTTCTTCAATGCCAAGGGCTACTGACGGAGCGGTCTGACACCTTGCCTTCTCAGTGTTCATTCAACATTTGATTATATCGTGAGAGGGAAATATCATTCTAACTCTTGCTTTGGTCTTATTTTTATCCAGAATAAGAACTGAACTCAGATCAGGTGCTGAATATTGGGCTCTTGAGAGGAAGCTTTGTCGCTTGTTGATGGGAAAAAAGAAGGTGCCTCTGATATCCCCCTTGACTTCTGTTCTTGTTCCCACAGTTGGCTCTGTTCTGCTTAGTAGCTAGAAACTTCTAACCAAGGTAACATACCTGCTTTGGAAACTCTTTGGTCTGGCGACTGGCTTGAAGGCTTGGCCCAAAAAGTTCTAGTCTTGGGCTTCAGTTCTAGACTAGCAGTTGGGCTTGGGCCTAAAGTGTTGGGCCCAAAAATAAATTTGGGTTTGGCCTATGACTGTTTTCAGGTTTTGAGCATTGATATTAATATTTTTTTGATGTGTTGCTATTGGCGGATCAAACATATATTGCTGAGTTTTAGAGATAGAAATTTTGTTGATTCTAAGCTGTAAAACCTATCTTTTGAGAGTTCAAATTGGCTTGTTAATAAGGTTTGGTTGAGTCTATGAAAAGCCTGACGGGCCTTCCGAGCAGGTGATGTATGCTGAATATTTTGAGCAAAAATAAAGTGGTATCTTTGGCCAGATTTGGCCTCCTATCCCTTTCTCTGGTGTTTTCTTTTCTTCTCTCTATTTCCTTTCCCTTTCCTTTTTGATTGAACATTTACTTTTAACTGTTGAATACATGAAATTATTTTCTTGTAATTTAATTTGCAATCTGATTTGAGATATCACATATTTAATTTGTCAAAATCAGCTCTTGTAATCCTTGAAATTGCATAAATTTATACAGTTGCCTGAAATTTTAAGTTTGGGTCAGCATCGAGCTTTTTCTAAAAGCTTTAAAACCTCTAGATCTAACCTTCTTATTCTAGTAGCCTTACCCATCATCTAAATCTGTGGGTAGACCTAAAAGCTTCCTTATTTTCTTTAATCTGTAAAAATGCTCTCTTTGTTTTGTCATGTTTTCTGGAAACTGGACAAGCATTAAAAATTGAGCAAAACATTAAATTCTCTAACCTGTTAGGTCAACCAATGCATATGCAGCCCATCCTCGCGTGATCTTACATCACCTAGTCTCCTCTCTCTGCAAATGCGGGCAACATTTGGCAGATTGATGTTTTATCCAATCATTCTATTCCTATTCTTTCTCGTGGCAATAAATTAGTAACATTCTTCCCAATAAAAGTCCTACATCCATAGGTACCCTCGCTTCTTGCTCTTTTTTGCTGCATCTTTTTCATCTTGATTTACAGATCTCTGATGTGCATAGTAGTTGTCATTTATCATCTTTTGTTGCTTACATAAAGAACTCCCTAGCTCTCTTTTTTTCCCTTTGGGTATTGATTAGTTTGATTATTGGTGGTATTAAGGTTTGGATGATCCAAAATTGAGGCTAGCGGATTTCGTAAGGCTTGGTGAGTTAAGGAGGGAGATGCGGGAAGGATGGGAATGGAGAAAGGGGCAAGTATGGAGATTTTGAGTACAGCATGGGTTAGGATTTAGTGGCAGCTATAATGACACAATGGATTTAGAATGGGCCTCTGGTCAGGCTTCATTCTGATTCCAAGTATCAACTACTTTAGGGTAGTTCATTATAAACGAGATTATGGAATGGCCGAATATCACGAATCAAGATACTTGTATCGCATATATTTGAAGTCCACTTTGTTCTGGTATTGATTTTATCATCTATAGCACTCTCTATATTTTCGTTTCCCATTCCAAGAATTATAGGAATGAAATGATACATAGCCCTCTATATTTGAAATTGGTTTTCCCCTTTGTGCTTGTATTCTTCTCTTGTAAAGATTCAGCCTGACATTTAACTTTGGTTCAGATATTAATTGAAGATGTGATGAGAGCAATTCATCTCAAATCTTTTGATTATCGAGTATTGAATCTTTTGTTGTATCAATTACGAGGTCAAGAGGTAAATGCTTCTCAGTCAGCTCAAGTTTGCCGCATTACTGTATGTGACTAGATTTTATTCCATGAATCAAGGTTTTGTGTTTTGGTGTTATGTGATTAATTTCTATACATACCTGAAGGTTAACACATCTTGCACAACAATGTCACTAGTATTTTAGAACCTAGCAGTTTGTTTCTTATATTTTTCTTTTTCCAGTCAGCAATTGAAGACCTTTTACTCTGCAATCAAAATGTGAGGCATCTTGAAGGAACTATTAAATTTTGTTGTTCTTAGATTAAAGTGGCATAGGGAATGCAAGTGGGGTTGGAAGTGTGGATATTTAGTGATACTTGTTTCTGTGGTTAGCACCTCCAGAAACTTTGCTTGAGCTGCCCAAGTTAAAGGTCTGTCACTGTTGGAATGCATAGTGTTCCAACGGCTCCATGGGAAACTGATATTTAGGATAAATGAGTTAAAAAAGTGCTGGAACTGCCTATTTGGTGTGAGGCTGGCGGAAAGTTTAAGAACGGTGAAGCACCTAATTTAAGGCACACATTTTCCCTATGCTTTTTTGAATGCCATCTTTTCATCAACAGGTAGTTGACAATAGTTGCAGAAAGAACATGTAAGCCCTAGTATGGGGTGGATAATTCCACCAACATTCTAGTAGGGTGATCTAAAAGCATTTATTTGTTCATTTCTTGGGCATAACTAGATATGGATAGTGTGCTTCCATTTTTCATCATATGAGCATTCAGTCTATGAAAGAAATGGAACTATTTTTCATCATTATTAAGTGGGTGGATTGGTTCACTATCTCCCACAATCCATTGTTTTGCCAATGGAGAGCAGGCATGGATGATGTTGGGAAATTTTGTAGGTTTGAAACAATGGACCCTTGTTCCTTCTTTTGAGCAATATTTTTTATGCAAAAAATAGCCATTGCGCGTTGCTATTCTTAAAAGTCACATGCTGTTTCGCTGCAGATGCATGTTAATTGTTTCAATTGGTTCAGGCCTTGCTCACCAACATTTTGTAGGATATTGACTGTCACATGGTCTATTAGGTGCATCTTTTAGCCCATTAGCTTGTTCACAAAACAAAGCATGCCCATGTCTCCAATTTGTGGATGATTCTTATGGAGGCCATGATTATGTGCAATTGATAGGAAACACTTGTCTTCTTTGTAGCCTCACATTACCGCATGAATAAGCATGGAACATCATGAGATGAAGAGCATCTTAATTTCCTAAACCATCATTATCTTTATTTGAGCCTCTTGTTGGATTTTATTGGTCTATTTCAACTCAGAAGGTGAATTCATAGGTGATGCCACCATGCCATGTGTGGGATTCATTAGAAATATCCAATACTGATATTTGGATTTGACAAAAGTTGTTGAGCTCGCCAAAAATTTGATGGTGCAATAAACCCACCTTCTTTAGATTTATCCATCATGGTCACTCTGATAATCAGCTTGTGATTGTCAACATATTGTTTTATATGAATTAATGTGAACTGGTGATCTATTTTGTATCCCTAAAAGTCATCAGAATATTCCTGTGATGTATGTTTATTGGAAAGTATGTTGACAAGGTATAAATTTGTATGCTGACACCCAACCCTACGAGATCCCTTGATGCCTTGGACCAATTAATAGCTGTATCTCTCAACATAACAATGTCATGGTAATTAAGCTAATGCGCCATCACTTGATCTGCATAAGATGAAAGCCATGATATAAAAGGTTGCGAAGATAGTAATCCTTTTTGAGAAAGAAGATAGTAATCCTGCCAAGGCAACAGTGCAGTGATAGAAGCATTGGCAGTAGGATTGGAGGACTTATTGGTATATGGAATGCTTGGCGAAATGGATGGAAGAAAATCACTATTCTTTTGCCACAACCTAGTCAGACAACTAAATATTTTTGCATGTGTTCTTCACTTTTGCTAGTTATCAATCTCTAGCTAGAATGGAGCAAGAGTTCACCAAAAAGAACAAGCTGATAAGTGCAGTTTTTCATCCCACATGCCAAAATTGTTACCATGACTTTCTAGGAGAACTCTCTAAACCTAGGAGATATTTATGAGCAGATAATGAATGAAAGTGTCAATATGGGCTAGAATCACCTCTTTATAATAAGTTTATTTTTGTACTTTGATATCTACTAGGGAAACACAATCCACTTGATGGAATATCATGACTTGCCCATATTCTGTATGAAAGACCATATATTCATGTTATACAATTTCAAGTAGGGCATGATGAGGGATATACCATATGTAATGTGACACAAGAATGATTTTTTCCTTTTGCATAGAACTTTGAGTGAAAGGGATGAATCAAAAAGGCCTAAGTAGTCTAAGTTCTCTGTATTTCTAGCTATCTCTTGACAATTTTGGCTGGTGCATAGATCCTCTCGGGACCAAATCAGAATCAGGTTATTCGTTCAAGCCTTTTATTTTTGGTAGCAATTTTTTTATGGTTTTGCCAGGCATTTCACTTTTCTGCTGTTCTTGCTTGCAGCTATTTTATCACTCCCAACATAAACAATACCAGCAATAATGGTTTGATATGTCAAACTGCTTTGTTGTCAGACTGGTAAATAGACATGACAACAGGAGTTGGAATGAGATGCATATCATGAATGGCTTTTAATTTGATTAAATGCAGATAATTTCTACTCGTCCATATAAGATGTATTGGTCCATTCATGCATGCATAAAAACTGTCATTGTGTGTATGAACTTTTTATAATTTACCCATAAAGAAATGCAGTGTATTTTCACCGTCTAATGTTTGTGTGTGATAATATTTTCCCCTGTAGTGGAAAGTGGGTTTCATTTTAAAGCATTGGCATCCTCTTGTTAAGGTAGAAAGTTTTAATATAAAAACTAATAATAGCACCAGTTCAATGCTTCTATAGTCCCCCACATGCAATATAAGTTCGATTATGCATGGAAGCATGCAAGTCAGACCTTCCACTGACAAATTCCACCAGGTTCATCACCCAGTTATATATATATATATATATATATATATATACTCCTTTATTTATAGTTCTAGCATTAACCGGTCCGGAATTAGGTGTAGCTATATCACAAGCTCATGTTTCTACGATCTCAATCTGTATTTACTTGAATGATGCTACAAATCTCCATCAAAATGAGTCATTTCATAATTGAATAAAAACGAGGAGCCGAAGATGTTAGGGGCTACAGCTACGCTTTTGCAGCACCGAACATGGTTCCGGGTACTCAAGATATTGTGTCTGGAGAGGTAGATAGATAGGACTACGTCTTGCTCGATCAGGACCCTAGCTTTATTGCGAGCCAAAAGACCCTGAAAGAATAACTAAGGAAATACCGCATTTAGAACAGAAGCTCATTTACTCCGCTATTTAGACAGCTCGTTGACTTTACTTAACGTTGGTTTCGGTTCGATCCACTATCCTTTTTGAAGCGGATAGTTCACAGTGCTCATTCTCAAAAAAACCGGAAAAGCCAACTCATCATGATGTTTCCACTCCATTTTCATATATATATATATGTGTGTGTGTGTGTGTGTGTGTGTGTGTGTGTGTGTGTGTATGTATGTAGTTTTTGCCTTTTGCAGAAATTGTAAATGGGTGCATTTCTCAACAGTTCTCTTTAATTTTAGACATGGTTGTTTTGGATGATGACATTTTTCATATCTGCACGAAGTATTTGTTCTTAACTTCTTATATTTATTTTCTTTATCTGCTTGCTATATGGTTCGCAGTATACATTAGCATAATGGACCAAGTTATTTTGCATCAGCAGTTAAGAACTTCCCCCCTTCAGACTGTTGAAATGATGATTTTCTTAAACAGATTAGCTATTCATTTGTATAACGGGAAATTAGTCTTTTATGTTAATTCATACCTATACACACTTTAATAATGTCCTATATTTGTTTTGAAGGTCAATGAGTTGCATATGGAATTCCTATCAGTATCAGAATTCCTGGTTGAGGTATCAGATGACTTGTAAGTAAATTCCTTTCTTTTTTTGGGTACATGCAAGCGATTCCTTTCTTTGATGTATCTGAACATATCGACCATGTGACATAAATCTACTTCTAAATATTCATCCCTTGTTTGACACTATTTGATACCCCAGCTGTTGAGTGACCGGAATTAGTCTAGAATCATTTGAATGCACCTGGTGGAAGTGTTCAGTGCATGTACTAATGCAGTTTTATTTTATTTGTTACTGTACTCATATGTCTAGAATGTTGGAATGCATGCTTATGGCTGGAAATGAGATGGTGCCTGTGTGCATGTTTGGCATTGTTATTATGATTTGGCTAAAACTAAATATGGCCCTGTAGAAGAAAACGAGTGGTTGAGTTTTCATACCCGAGGTGAATGCTGCCAATTGGCATTTTGACCACCTATTACCAAAGCTGGATGATACAAACCGTCACTTGACTGCTTACTTTTTCAACTGCAATTTGTGTATTATTTTTCTGATAAGATTTTGTTATTCTGAGTTGGTGACATGGTTTCATTTTGCTGTAGGTATGATTATGAGGTGTGCTTCTCTTCATAAGATTTCCTTCTGAGTCACAACAACATTGAGAAGTGTCTTTATAACTTGGATTTTGTCTATGTTTGGATGTCATTTCACCTGTATATCGCAGGATGATGTTATAGACAATAGCTTCAACATGTTGCGAATGTTTGTTGGGCTATATGGAGCTTCAGCAGCACCGAGAATGTTGGTGAGTTTTCTTTAGGTGTATAAGATGTTAGAGCTTCTATAAAATGTGTTACTTCCTCCAGACAAATAAACACCACCTCTTAGAGAGCAAAATTTTGAAGTTTGGTTTAGACTTTACCAATGGCAACTAATGTTGGTTTATCCATTGCATATGTTTGGTGGCATCACCAAGTGAGTTTATACATCTTTAACCCTTGACCATTCTTCCCCTGTTTTTCCAGGCAAAATGCATTGCCGAGGCTGAAGAGAAGATGGAGCAATTATCAAAGTGTTTGCATCCTGAACTATCATTGAAATACTGGAGAAGATGTGAAGAAGCTACAATGGAAGGTGAATACTAATTCCCATCCTGTTTGAAATCATGCTATGGATAATCGTTATTTCATACCTTCTCCATTGCCAATTAATCTTCATCATCTTTTTGTTCTCTAGGAGGGGCAACTTCAGGGCATGCCTTCGGAGCATGGAGTATACCTCCTATAATTGTGGATGAGGAATCCTTTCGATTGCAAACTGTAAATAAGAAACCAACCATACATACTAGTTGACTTGAAAGGAAATAGGCAAACCAGAAGCATGAAATGTTTGCTATTATTAGAAGCAATTTATCTTTAGCAGGAAATAGTGTCACTGGCATTAGGCAATATTGCAAATAATATACTATAGAACTGCAAGCAAATCAATTCAGTTTCCAAGGTATACCATGATCCAGACTCAAAACTGATTTCGGATTTGACCAATGCCTGTTTCATTTACATAACCAAGTGGATCTGGTTCGCATGGGTCTGTACTTGTTTAAAGGCATTGTGCAGTTGGTTCGAAAGGATGCAGCATTCTGAGTTCATGCATCAAACTCTTATTAATTTGTAAAGCAGTCGCGGCCACATCTGGAGTTGCCAAGTGCAAACAGCTGAAGCTTGCCTCGATTAACACGCTTGTTCGAACTTTTTCAATTGAGAAACAAGCCAAGTTCAGGGCCCATTCGAGGCTCAACTCATAAATAAGCCAGGCCTGACACTCTTGAACGCAAAAGAAGCACCACGGTCCCTGCACGACAGGCTCGTTCAACCCTGTTGTTTGCAGGAAAAAAACTTTTACCAAACGTGAAAATTGTAGTTATGTTTGGCTCTAGGTGGAACACCTATTTCATTTAACAAGCCAAGTTGCCGAGCATTTCAAAGCTCTGCTTGGGTTGGCTGGTTTGCAGGACCGACCGTACGTCGATTTCAATTAGGTAAGAGACTAGGATTTTAAATCCCGCTCTTATCCACGGAAACTCCCTCCAAAATCAGATTAGAGCTGGGTTTAAATCCATATCAATTTAATTAATATCAAGTGATTTTACCAATTCAACCAATACACTCCATGTCCTTGGTATTTACTCGGTAGCATCGTTGCTGCTGTGATGGACTAATAGCCAAAATGACTACTCATTGGTATACTGCATTGCCATATAGTTGCATGTAAAGCTGAATTATCTTTAGGCATAGCAATACTTAACCGTTTGATCCATTTAAGTGGATTCAATCCTCCATTAGAAATCGGGTCACATTGCACGTCCGATAAAACTGATAGATTCGGCTTTGAATTTTTGATCTATTTAATAAATAAATCAAATATAGGTTGGTAGATTTTGTGAGAATCCGTGCGAACGTGTATTTAGTCTCATATCGGTTTCGCCGAAATAATCTTGAGTACTTATACAGAACTAAGAGACCCCAAAAAATACCTTCCAGCAAGCCATTTTGAGTGGAGTCCTAGGGTGTTACAAATAGTATCAGAGCGAACTCGGTTTATAGTTTATGTGGACTAGAAAATACTATAGCATGAGTTCATAGAGACTGACTACGGACCGATCGTAGTACTTGTGATTAGATTTGAATGGATTTGAATTCTTAACCTGATGAGGACGCCAACACTTGAATAAAGAAAGCATGTAAAAATTCATGTGAGTATGTCTTTAGTTCCACATCGATTATTCGTCGAAAAGATTTTGAATACTTATATAAAACTAAAAAATTTAAAAAAATATCTTCCGTATAATTATTTTGAATGAGGTCACGGTCCTTACAAATTTTTGATCCAATGACCAGATTGGGATCTGATCTTCCCATTGCCAGCACCATTTATTTTGAGCCAAAATGGCTTGCTGAATGCGACGTGGCATTGCTGGGTGCACCGCCAATGGATGGGCCCACATTAGGTGGGTAATGCCGTCGCACCCACGCACGGTCCCGGAGGGGAGAGAGAATTGGTAGGACCACGTGGGTCTCCGACAAGGTTACCCTCTCGTTCTTGCAGCTAAGATTCTCCCGCACCCTTGCGGGGCCCACACAGAGCTGCAGCCCAGACTCGTCCTCGTTTATCCGTGATGCCTTCGGGAAGATAGATTTGTCTCATGAACGAATCAAGCTGTTCATGAACGGCTCCGGAGTCAATCTCAAACTTCATTTAAAATTCAACCTCTCAGATTACTGGAGCATAAAACGAAAATAAAGTGGAAGTTCAAGCTCAGCTTAAGTCATACAGCAGAAAAATATGATAATCTTGAACACTCGTCATCAAGCACTGAATTAAAAAGAACTTATAAATATGTATATATCTTCTGAAAATCTTCCATCAGATCTTCCCTTACAAACAGTACTGAATTAAAATAAAATGCATGTATTCTCTAAAATAGTATAATTCTAAGGTAATTGCATAAGGGATGAACAACCATGTGCCTCGATGGTGAGCCCTAGTAGAGGTAAAAATTTCAGGATAAATGAATGTGACTTCCTAAAGCTTGTCTAAACTTGTTGATTGGCATGGCCCTTGGTTACGTTCACTGCCTCAAAATCCCCTCCCACCCTTTCACTGAAACAGGGCTCCACCTCATCTAGCCTCTGTTCTCTTTCCCTCCCCTTTTTTTTTTTCTTTTTTTTTTTTTTGAGAGAGAGAGAGAGAGAGAGTCGTCCGTATCGATGTTAGAAGTGGATCTATCTAGTGCCTTAATTATATCTCTCTTTTTTCTTCTTTATTGACATCCCGTGGCGGCACGTCGTCACCCTTAGTCTTGACCTGACCCACGCCCAGATCCACGTGCAACGATTCATTCATGTATTTACTTCAATCTTATATAAACTGGCACTGAATTTCTAGCCAGAGCAACTTGGAGATTGACCCTTCAAACCCTTTGCAACCACAATCTTATAGTATTTTACCAGTTCACCTCATGCTCAAAGCCTCAAAGAAAATAAAGTTGAAGGATTTTTCTTAGTTGCTCTGCTTGAGCAAGAGGATAAGCCTACAATAAGATTGCTTTAATATCATCTCAAGATTTTGGATTAGAAACATAGTTACAACCTCTCAGCAAACGAGGTATAAAATATGTATTTGATTTGGATTCTGCACTGAACCACTTGTTTGGTTATGCTAAGACAATTATCTTTTTTGCGTAAATTTTTTTTTATTGAGATCCAACATACGTCGAGGATTTTGGTGTTACTTTGGTTTGAATGCCACAAGTAATGTGTCATAAGCCACGAAATTACTAATATGGCAGGAAAAAAAATGTAAGAGAATGATTACAAAGAAGGAAACTGCTATGATTCAATTGACAAGCCTTGAAACGCACCAATTCATGTAAGCCCACCAGTCATTTCAATGCTGGCTTTTTATGCGTCTAAATGGCATCACAAGGGCATCACTTTTAAAAGAAAGCAATAATAGAGAAAAAAATGAGATCTAGCAAAAAAAAAAGGAAAAACAATAAATATCAAAGCGACCATAAAAGACAAATAGTATACTCAATTACAAACAAAGATTTATTACATGCTAGATGTAGAAAATAAAGTTTAGTGCAGTGGGTATCTTATTAGTAGTTATTCCTCGACCACTTATCCAAGAGAAGTAGGGGAAAACCACTCAGGATTATGGTAATGAGAATGGACACAGATGTCATCCAATCAAAAACAGATTTATTGAATATAGATCTTTAATTCATACATTACATTATAATTAGCCTATATATATATATATATATATATATATATATATATATATATACCTGATAATGAAAATGGACACAGATGTCATCCAATCAAAAACAGATTTATTGAATATAGATCTTTAATTCATACATTACATTATAATTAGCCTATATATATATATATATATATATATATATATATATATATATATATATATTCCAATTTCACAGGTCTAAGATGATACAGAGCGTACAAACATAGGCTAATTATAAAACTTTCCCATGCATAACCTGAAAAGTTAAATAAGCTTCCAAAATTTCATTCTAAAATTAAGTCCATGCATTACCCAAAAAAAAAGAGAGAGAAAATATACCCAGTTCCTGAACAATAATGGAGCCAACCAAATCCATATCTTTAAATTAAGCAATTATGGGGCGTAAGTAAAGTTCTTGACATATAGTTGCATAGTTCTCTCTCTTTTCTTGCACGGCACCAATTCCATTACCTACCAGTGGAAGATACTGCTCTCATTTGGAGTTGTGAGAGAGACATACTCAGAACCAGCTAGCATTTTTGTCTCTCTCAGAAAAACAGCTTAGCCCTCTCAGTCCTGAGACCCAAAGGACAAGGCCCCAAGGGTACCACAACTGGCACTCTTCCCTGCCATTTCGGTAGATCTCCTCGTGGCCATGACCCCACATACAATGACCCAAACCCTGCCACAGAAAATAACAATTCATACAAACAGCACCCTCTCAACGGGATCCACTGGAACAGTGGAGTGAAAGAAAGTGGCTATAGAACTCTATTCAAATTGCTTTGATTCAGTCCTCTCCCCTGTAGAGATTAAAAAAATTAAAGATTCAGATACCTCAGAAAGCACTTTTTCATCACTGAAATTGGTGTTTATCCGGTTTTGACACACCTCCATCCCCAAAAGATCAAGCTATAGTGCGCAAGTCAGTGCATTCTGAGCAAGAATATGAAGCACATGGCGAGTACTGATAACTTGGTTGTATTGATTCATCTCTGGATGACAAGCAAACTGTTTCAACAAATGACTCCCAGCCTGCCTCACCCTAGTATGTCAGGAATAACTTCTCATATACAAGTGATTTCACATTACTCACTGAACAAATACAAATAATTATCCACTAGAGGTATCCTTAGCAAGGAACAAAGAGGTCCAAGCACATTAATTTGCTTCAATTTGCTTCATGTAAGCACTCAAGTTTACACTCAAAGGCATCCCATTAAACATTTCAAAGCAAAGATACAATAGGATTTATAGTAGATCTTAGCGGTTCTAAAAAGCACCAGCTGGATAGCAGCAGCAGCAGCAGGAGGAGGAAAAGGAGGAGGAGGCAGTCCTTTAAAAGCAAGCAAAGGATACTCATGGAGATGGAGGCCAATCAAATCCAGCAAAGGCAAAATTTAGTCCACCACCATAGAACCTAACTACCAACCCTGCCAGATCTTGCTCATCATCCCAAAAGTTATCGTGATCGCTCTCCCCTTCGTAGACATCAACCCCGTCCTCCATGAAATCCCACGAGTACACGGAGGAATCCGAGTAATCTGAGCACTCATCATCCCAGAAGGTCCTCTCGTAGCAGTCCACAATATGAGGTCCCAACACCTTCAAACTAGAATGCCTCTCCTTCAGGAACTTGTCATCAAGCTTCACATCCCAACAGCCCCTCACATCGAGGTACTCGAGATCCCTGCACTGCGAGAGGATCTCGAGGACCCCGCGGGTTGTAAGGAGGTGGTAGGCCATCTCGAGATGGCGAAGCTTAGGCATGGTACAAGCTATGGCATGGGCCTCATCATCTTGGCAGGCCTTGTCCGCCGCCTCCAGTGGGTGCATCCTCCTGCGGAGGCCCACAAGGGCCTTGCAGTGCTTGCCAAATGCCTCAAGGGTACAAGCACCAATCTTTTTACAGTAGCTCACATCCAAGAAAGTGACGTTCGACAGTCTTGGTGCAACATGTTCAACAATGGAGTCACTTATTTCACTCCTTGGCAGCTCTAAGGTCTGAAGGGAACCAGCACTTGCAAAACCAAAAAGAAATAGAAAGTGATGAAAGATATTCATAACAAATGACCATCAAAACAATTCTCAGTATCAGGCCTTCGCAAGATGTTGACCTAATCCCTTATTTAAATTTTAAAGCTGGTTTAAAGTGTGGCTCTCTTCAGCATTAAGCTATGATGCAAACCATGAATTGCAGAGCATATCAGAGGAATTAGATGCAAAACCTATATGCATCGTTGAAAGCTACAACTTTGACTGAAAAGCGCCAAGAGATGATCCCAAATATTTGCTCTTCCCATAGAGGTTGTTCCCATGATCATGAATTGAGCTTCCTATAACTATGAAAGGGGGATCTGATGACAGCCTAGTGCTCCAAGCGATCAGAATAGAAGACACTTGGACAACTGAAATAGATAGATCGGACAAAAAAGCGATGCTAAAACAACAAATACATTTGATGAAAGGGATATAGCCTATTTACATCTTAAAAAGTCATCCACATTCTCAATTTTGAACTATTTAGGGAACCTGTCCATGCAGATCTTTTTATTAAGAACCACAGCTGTATCTCATATTCCTGTAAATGTTTATTTCATTAACCTTACCATGAAATGTGAAATCCAAAAGCACCAAAAAAAAAAAAAAAATTTATACTCAACTGCTGTGAACCTAGGGACAGATTTGTCTAACATCTCCACAATGTGAACCTGGAACTATCTCCTACTAACTTTTCTGAGTTGCTAGCCAAATCAGAAAAATATGAGAGCCTACAAACAAAAAGAAAAATTCTGCCAAAGTTAAGATTAGCACTGATACATCATTAGAGAGCCAGCAATCTAGAGCAACAAGAAAAGATAAAATTTTGATAAGATGGGGTTGCTTGACTTGCCATAATGTGATCCTTGAGGTTAAGTAATTCAGATGATTTGTTCAGCCACTAACGTCAAGTTGTAGAAACAAGAGAACAGGATAATTTTTACTCAGAGGAGTTCTACTTACTGGTCTGCAATGAAGGAAAAGAGGGAATCACTGGGGAGTCCAGAGACACTGAGCCGGCGGAAGGAGTCACAGCTCCGGGCAATGAGCATCTGAAGCATTCGTTCCAAATGCTCCGGCTTGCAGCGCTGGCTCCATTCCAAGATGTCGATCTCTTGCCAGCAGTAAGGCCCGGAGGCCGCCCGGTGCCAAGCCTTGCAGACCCTGGGGACCACGGTGAGGATCTCCTGAAGCGAAAGGTTTCGAAAGATCAAGCCCAGAGCATCAGGAATCAGCTCGTCCCATCCCCTGAATTCACTGCACTCCCCCATGTTTTTCACAGAGGACGAGAAGCACCACCCTGCAGACCTGCCCAACGACCGAGATCGATAAGAGAAATAGAGTCAAGATCTAGAATAAAGAAATGATTCAAAATGCAGCTAATTCCGATTCCAATCTACCGGACTAAGACGATATTAGAATCCAGAGAGCCAAAGAAGAGAAATGAGTCAAAGAGATTTCAAGAAGACGGAGAAAAACGGGGGAAATGGTAACCTCTCTTCGTTCAATGGATCGCCACCCAGATCAACAAGAAGAGCCGAAGAAATCGAAACCAAGAAGCAAGAATTGATGACAGGCAAGATCTAGGAGGCAAATTGGTTCCATTTGAATTAGAAATAAGAAAAGAATTCATCTTCGGTGAGAAAGTCATGAACAATCTCCCAAAACTGGCTCTTTTAAGCTCCCATCGTTTTGGCAAATAAAAAAGATTGAAAAGAAAAGAATTATCATGCAGAAAAAAAAGAAGCAAGAAATCAAGCATAAATAGGATAAAATGGATGGGAGGAAAAAAAGAAATCTTTGAGTGCTCGATAGTAGGCTACTCATAAGAGAAAGGGGCGAAGAGATCGAAACCCAGACGCCGAAACGGGCAAAGAAAAAGTGGTGCTCGAATTACGGAAGAAGGGCCAAAAAAAAAAAAAATGCATTTTTTTCCGTCAAACTGCCACCGATTCAGCGGAAGAAAAGTAAAAAAAGGAGACAAAAAGCGAAATATCAAGAAATCAAAGACCCACAGGGGAGCATTACTTCCAGCACAAGAGAAGAAGCCTCCCTTAAATCCTACTCACCAAAAAGCATCAATTCTGTCCAGAGAAAGTGCGGAAAACACTGTCAAATCCTCTTTGGGCCACTGCCCATGACCCAAACGACAAAGAAATCGGAAAAAAAAGGGCAAATGAGAAAAAGAAGTGCTCTTTAGCCCCTTTTTTTTGTTCTATTTAACGGACAAAAGAAACCATATATGAAGAGATACCCAACAAGAGAAATACAAGAGCTCCAACTCGGCCCCTTCGTTTGATCTGCAACAAACAGTAAAGGGAGGGGAGGCGAGGGGGAGAGAGAAAGAGAGAGGAAGGAGGAGGAGGAGGAGAAACCAGACTTATATAAGAAAACGAGAGAAAATGCTTGTTTTTTTCTCTTTTATTTTGATGAGATTGTGTGGGAGCAGTTGCTCGTGGGCGCGAATCTTGTAGCGGCTTTACTAAATAATATAATAATAAAGACGGGAGGGGAAAAAACTACTTGCATGCAAACAAATTGTTAATATTATGCTGCTGTTGCTGTTCCTTTTTTTTTTCCAAAGTAAAATTGCTGAAATATTGAAGCATTTCTCACATCAGAAAAAAATAAATATAGATATTAGTTTAAAAAATGAGAAATGAAGCTTTCTTGTTGGACCATCTGATTATTTGGTATACTGTCCATTGGCTGTTATATCCATAAGATCCGGTGGGGTTTTCGAATCAGGTCAATTTTTGCCCCTCCTAAGCTTAGTTACCAGAATTTGACATAGTTCATGGCCATGCTAAGGATTCTAGTTTGCGAAAATAGAATGAAAAAAATGTGGTTAATAAAAAAAAAATATTTAGTTGATATTTTTAAAAAAATTGAAAAAGTAGTATTTTTTGGGAAATAAGATTTCATGTTTTATTAGAAAAAAAAATCTATGAAAGACATGAAAGAACTACTTTGTTACTAATTAGGAATTAAATTTTTTTTTCCAAAACTATCCTTAAATCATCAAAATCTATAGATAAAGTTTTTAATAGATATTTCACACAAGTTTTCCAAAAAAATAGATGCCCAACCAAATATAAGCCATTCTAAAATACATCATTTTTTCGTGATCAACCAAACATGCCACAACTATTTTCTCAGGCATATATTCTCGGAAATCAGCTTCTTAAAAAAAAATATTTCAGTGAACAAAAATTCTTTTCACGAATCAAACGAGCCTTAATTTGGTTGGTATGCTATCTGCCTTCGAGAATTTAGTTAAAAAATATTGAAGAAAAAAAAATCAAATTGTTCATTCTTAAGAGGAGGTATTTAACCTTAAATAAGTCATCTGGAAGCTTTGGTTGGTTAAGAGAGAAGATATATATATATGGCTGTAAGTTTTATAGGGAGGGATGAGTATAGACCACCTTCACATTCAATTCAATTCATTCAATTGAATGCTCTATATTGGATGGCATATCTAGTTTGATCAAGTACTCAAGAAAATATGTTAATTTGTAAAACCTTTATATATATTTTTAAGCAAGGAGGTGAACTTGGATTTCAGAGTGGAAGATCCCAAATTTAATTCATAATAAGATGTTTGGACTAAAGCTAATCCAATCCATTATGATTTAAATTGGATCAAGTCTGACTTACAAATTATTTTATTAACCCATCGAGATTTTAAGGTCCAAAGAATAACCAAGAAATGACCCATTAAAAAATATAAATTAATTATCTAATCATATCTTAAACATGTAAATAGAGGCTTGTTTCAATCATCACATTCCTCTACTTAACAATCAGTAATAAAAAATATACTAAAAAATAAATAAACAAAAAATAAAAATGTCAAAACGCATTTTGCACGAGCTTGATTAAGAAGCACATATAAATTATTATCGACAACATAAATTGATGAACTATATAAAAGGTTATTAACAAAAACAAATTATTTTTAAAATTTTAATAACAACCATGAAGCAATGTATTAGTTTCCGGTCGGTTCAAGTTCGGATCACATCACTTAGCAATTCAAAACCTAATCCATATCTGAAAAGTTTTTTCTTTAATCAAAATCTAACTCAAATGATGTCGGTTTACATTGGACTAGATAAATTACAGGCGCATTAATCCCACTTGCAGCCCTACCCAGGCCACTTAAAGGGTGTGGGGTTGAGCCCTTTCAATAATGGGCATACCATGTATCTTTAAATAGATATCTGTAAAAATCTTCAGTATGATATACTGACCGTAATAACAATGTTCTTTAAATGAGCTGAAATTCTTAAATTATTGTGAATGCCTTTTCCCTAGCCAGGTGATTAATTGAAATGTCCTCACATAATAAAATAAATCGAGAACCTTTTTAGTATTGCATGGATTTCCCATCTCATGCACAAATTACTTATGACTTGTTGAGATACTTTCATGGATTCCGAATTATTGATCCTATCTTCTCATTTTTTTCTCATTTCTCTCTTTCTTTGATTGGTTGACTTTGTATTTCCTGATGATGGTATTTGTTGCAATCTGTTTTTGTGATTCCAATTTTCATTTTAAGCAGAATATAAAAATATTATAACAATCTTTTTTTTTGTTTTTCTAATTTTAAGGTAGTTAGTATTTTCAAATGTATAAGTTCATTTTTTAAGAATGTAGGCTTGTTGGAGGGCAGGAGATCTTCTCTGAGGATGGTGGTGGACAAAGCAGTGCTTCAGGCCGGGGAGGTCACCTCATGTGCTGCTATGTTCTCTCTTGAGATGGCTAAAGATACTTGGGGTACTCATTCCGCTGTTACAAGGCCCAGATTCGCCCTTGTTTCTTGGGTACCTCCACCCCCTGGTCATCTCAAGGTGAACTTTGACGGCAGCGTGGCGGTGGTCGAAAGGTCCAGAGGTGTCGGATTTGTGATAAGAGACCACTGCGGTAGACTAGTTGTGGCAGGGGATCGCCGCACGCTAGAACTCACGGTGGTCGGAGCTGAGCTTCGGGCGGCCTGGAAAGGTATATCATAAGCGAGACGGGTGCTCGATGCCGAGCAGATGTACATCGAGGGGGACTCCTCTATAGTGATTGACTAGATATGGGGTGTGGACAGGTATGGAGATGATCATCCACTTATTCGTGAGACTCGCAGGCTGGTTATGGAGCTGGAAGAGTACCAGGCAGTACATGTATTTCGGGAGACACACATCGCCCCCATTATACTTTTTACTTTCTTCTGACTTGGCAGGATGTACTCACGTTAGAGCTATATGAATTGTCATTTTTACCCAAAAAAAAAAGTTTTCTCTTTAGCCAAATTGTTCTTTTTTTCAGTTGTTCAACATTTTCAATTATATTAATTTGTCCATCGAGAAGATTTTATTAGATAACATTTAATATTTTCCTTTTAGGGTTCGTTTGGTTGGGGTATATTGGATTACAAGATAATCTAATGATTCTTAAAAATCATTTATCTAAAAAAATAATCGCAGAAAATTTTTTTTACCATATTTGGTTGGTAAAAAAATTACTTTGAAAAATAGCATCAAAAAAAGATTAATATGTTTTGTTAGCGGTAATCTTATACAGAAATATTTTCAGATTTATGGCCCACTTACATACACGCGGTCAATATTGACTATTTCGAATATTGGAATACATTTACATGAGTTATGCACATAGTTACATAAATAATATTTAATTTAAATATTTTTAAATTAATTATACATATATTAGAAAATATATTTCTTATTGTAAATAAAATTTAGTATGTTTAAGTATATAAATAAATATATTAATTATGAATAAATCCTATGTGAGATTTATTTATAATTAATATATTTTTACTAATTATTTATTGATAATTAATATTCATTAATAAATTTTTTAATATAATTAATATTAATTATATAATATAATTAAATATTGGTATAATAAATGAGGATATGTTCATCAAAAAATAATATTTTCAAATTATCATTGCTCAGAAAGCCAGTATGGAAAAATAGATACCACCCTCATGATGGGATTTATTTTACTTCATCTCTCAGAAAATTAGCTGGAATCCACCATTTATTTTACTATCTCGATTATTTTTTTATCTTTTCAAATATAATAATTTGATATAAAATCTATTTTTTCATACTAGATTACCTCCCCCAAACAGGTCTAGGAAAGTGTAAAACATTTCATCTTCACCAAATGAGTGGTTGTTATGAATTTTGTCATCGGTAGAGCTGCATGCCAAATAGCTGGCCACCAAAGAATGATTCAAGTGATTTTCTTAAGTGTATTCGTACACGTATTGTATGAAGAACTCGTTAAAGAAAGAAAGAAAAAAAAAAGAGTGATTCAAATGCACATCAATGATTCAGATGGAGAAGGATTACCCTTTTAAGCTGCAGCATGCAGTGGCTCATCTTCATTTCTTGAGGAGATGCATAAAATCTATAACCTCTGAAACTGTTACACAGACATGGAATAATAAACCTCAACGAAGTTTAGCCTTTGGAGATCTCATTATTAAGATGGGCAGTTAGCAGTTGGCAATAATAAAGAATACATTATGGTCATATTAGAAGACGATAGCAGTTTGCGCTGGACCAACCCGATGAAAACCACGAAACGTTGGAACCATTCCCAAACAATGGAGAACAGTCATCCAAGTAAGTTCAGCTTTGTCAATGTCGGAGATGAATACGGAAGGACCTTTTCTTCGGCCAACTGCGAGATATGATTCATGTTAGGTGCCTGCGTCCCTACGTGCATAAATTCTAGTGCACACCTTTAGTTCCTAAAAAGTAAAATCAGAGGGATAATAGCATCCAACGCTGATTGAAGTCTAGCTAACAGCTTGAAGAAAAAGATGGCTTCAGGCTGCCGCTGAGGGCATCATTCGCAAAAACCCAAGCATTTAAGCTACTGAAACACTGCCACGGAAAAAGAAAAAAGAAGAAAAAAAAAAAGTGACTGAAACACAGCAATCAAGGAGCCAAAAGCAGAGTAGTGATCCCCTCAGGCTGATGGTGCTGCCTTGCGTCGCCGTTGAGATGAATGTGAAAGTGTCACCCAGTACACGTTACTCATTGAATGGGGCCCCGCTGCTCTTATTTATCATCTTTTCACCTTCCCAGCGTTGGCAGGTGAGATGAATGGGATGCTTGCGATACCCGAAGGGAGAATAAATGTGCTGCCCTGCCTGCCAAGCAACACGCCACATTGTAAGGTCATCTCGTCAGGAGTGCTGCCGCTTCGCTTACAATCCCCGTACACAGGAGTGCCAATTTATATGTAACTCTTTTAACGGATTAGAAATAAGTTACGGTAAAACTCATCCGCAATCCGTTCCAAATATATATATATAATTATTCACAATTCTCCTCCTCATATAACTATTTAGGGCTCGTTTGGTCCAAAAAAAAAAAAAAAAAAAAGTATGATCAACATGCCTCTTCTTTGGTTAGAGTTTTCTAAAGAGAGAGATGAGAAAGTAGTATTCCCATAGAAATATGATTTCCACATTTCATGAGAAAGTCTTTCTCATTAAAAACATAGGAAAATTACTTTCCCATGAGATGGAAATCACTCCTTTACTTTTTTCCAAAAAGGTCTTTCAGTATTAAAGAAACATTAAATACCTAATTCTTATTAAAGATAAAATAGGAATTACACATAACTTTTCAAGAAAGTGGATGGTCAACCAAATATAAGTACGATAAAAATATGTCACTTTTTCATGTTTAACCAAACATGCCAAAAGTACATTTCCAGTCATTCTCTTACTAGAAATCTTCTTTTCAGGAATCATGTTTCTATAAGAAAAAATACTTCCTGCAAACCAAACAAACCCCTGCATATCCCCTTCTCAATGTTAATATATATATATATATACACATATATATATATATAATAATAATTAATTTTTATAATTTTATCTCATCCAAGTTGATCATAAGCTAAACTTGAATGCAAAAAATATCAAATTTTAAATAGAACCAACTCGAAATCCTATTAAAAACGAAACCCGTTAACAGCTCTACCCCCTCCTACCCAACCCATCCCAAAGCAAGTACAGAAGATAATGAACCCTCGGACCCATATCCGAACATCTGCCATCCCTACCTATATGAAACACAATAAAGATCTAATTTCAAAAGCTTCAATAGAGACAAAGATCACCAAAACATTCCAAGTTCAGATTCATTTGAATGGCTTCAGTAATCAACTCACAAACGTCTCAGATGCGTGATGGTTATATCATTCCAGGCCCACCAAGGTACTGGCATATTTCTTGGAATACATATACATATATGTCCGATTAAGTCCATTCATCACTTTCTGAAAAAAGACAAGACATGTTTTTGTGTTGTCGTTCATCACATGCAGAGCCTAATTTTGTTTGTCGCGCATCATCGTATACTTTGCGCAATGCCATCGGTGCTTTTTGCACAAACCATCGGAACCATGGACGAAGAGGGCCAAAAAACTGCATTTAGTTTGCTAATAGTTGGTACTCATACATGCAGCAGTGTATATCAATGTTCCCATCTCAATCGAACATTACCAGAGAATAAGTTTGTATCCAAATAAAGCAGTAAAGGATATAAAGAAAAGACCAAAGCTTCAGTAACCAAGATTCTTTCATCTGTTATGAGAGGAGAGGTGCAGGCATGCATGCATCCATTGCACATGTAACCCATTTTAAAGGAGGAAAGGGGAGGGAGGGGGGGAGACGCGAATTCAAAAGGATAGTATTCATGCCCAATTCTGATGCTTCACAGCCACCCAGTCACATGAAAGCATGGTACTACTATACAAATCAATTTTGTTGTACGTCCAGGAAACACCTGGAAAACCTGGAGAGCGTTCAGAACCTGCCTTCACATAACATCACAAATGAAGATGACCTCACTCCCTGTAATGCAGGCACAGAAATATAATGTATTAGGGGGAAGTTAATAATATAAAGCTACACAACAAATCAAATTTATACGCAATACAGGAGGTACAACACAGGTAGACAGGTCCCAAAGAAACCACAAAAAAAAAAGCATTTGGCTGTTCCCGTGCATCCATAAGGCCTCCGTCATCAATAAATCAATATCTCATACCGCCAAAAACAAAATCCAAGACTTCTACAAGCATGCATGCACGCATCCATAGATACGTGCGCGCGCGCAGCACATAAAAGTTGGCTATACATTTTAATGTTAAGTCCTTGAAAAGGAGTTATCAATTCAAAATCAATGATGGATTATTCAATTCAAAATCTAAACTGTTGAACACTAGTCATAGTACAAGCATACCAACAAAACAAATTTTAAATATTTTGATGGTCCATAACCAAATTATCATGTGGATGTCAAACTAAGAAAATTCTCAAAATACACACTGGTTATGAAATTAAGCTTTCTGTGATCATGCTTTACAAAAAAATTGCATAAAAGGCTGTTATTTAAAGCACTAGAAGAGATGTTGGCATAATTTATTGGAGGATTGACATCAAGTGACAGACAACCATCAACATGCATGCAAACTTTATACAGAGCACCTTCTCAATCTAGCATTAAACCGGCATACCTCATGGAGAAAGCATTGGTCCTCAGGGGCCATATCATCTTTCTCTCCCTCTCTTGTGTCTTACAAAGGAATTGATGATCACCCCCCAAATCATTCCAATCTCTCTTCCCTAGAAAGAAAAAAGAAAGAGAAGCGCCATCTAGTTCTGAGAAGGGCATCGAATCTCTACTTCCCTTTATGCTCACCAAGTTATACAATTATCCAAGAACAAAAAAAGAAAAGGAAAGGTATCACCATATTCCAATGGAGAGGTTATCCTAGTTCTGATTTAGGTCAAAATCTATAAAGACCAAAGGGGCCACACAAACAAAAGAGCGCTTACAAGATTCCCACTTCAAGAAATTAGAACACAAACACCTCTGGATTCTTCCAACGGAAATCTATCCTGTCTATTTCTCCTCCTGCATTTGACAGGGGACATCATGTGAATCTAACAATTCTAGATTCACCTAGATGCATCTTTACGACAGCTTCCATCACTCCTCAAGTGACCACCATCATCACTGCCTTCTTTTGCTACTCTCCTCCCTCATCTCTTCTCCCATGTTTTTCGATACCAATCAGTGACATAGGTCATTGTCATGCAGATGGCAGCATTAGCAGGGTGGGAGGTAAGGGAAAGTAGGATAAAGTTAATGCAGAGAGAAGAAAAAAGCGGAGAGAAACCTTTTGAATCAGCGACCATTGAATTTAGAGGCCATGCAGTATACCCACCTTACACATTATTTTTTTCCACCAACATGCATGTAGATCTAACATTCCTCTTAGAAGTAACTTGCTTTTTCTCATTCTTTTTAGCTTTGCACTCAATGGTAGGCATTAGTTTTTAGATATTATTCATTTACTTTGTTTCAATTAACAATTCAATTTTGATTGAATAAAAGAAATCATTATTGTTTCATGTAATTGTTTGAAATTGTTCATGCTATGACATAACTTGCACATCTTTAAGAATCCTGATTAATTGATATTCTTTCTTTTGAAAACATTTTGAAGACCTATATTGAAGAACCCTATGATTTTAATTTTTCAGCTAACACTCTCAATAATTTAACCATTCTTGAGGGAATTGGAATGCAAAAGAAAAGGAGATTCAAGGAGAGTAGAAGTAATTGCTCCACGGTCTACAAAAAATTGATGACAACGATCCTGATTGGCTCTGGTGTTAAAGGATACTCAAGTTTTCAACTCATAGACTACACTATCAAAATTCTTACAAATGACGATATGAACACTTAGAAATACTGATGATACGTAAAACTCCATAGTTGTTTAGAGTTTAATTTTGGAGTTTCCCTTTTTAGGTTTAAACCAAAACATTATAGAGCCATGACCTGGGATTAAGGATCCCATTTTCACGACATTATATATGATTTTGAGAAGCTCTACAAGATGCATCGTTAGAATATATTGGTTGCGACAAGGAGACTCATTTAAAACAAATTATATCAAACTAATGGTGTAGCGAGGGGCATGGGGGTATAAAGGTCATAATATTTATATTCTATGTCATATGATCGGTTCAAGAGCTAGGATTAGTTCAGTAAAAATCAATGGTGTTGTAACTTCTTCAAGTTCAGTAAAAAAATCCTGTTCTTTTGTCCTCTTTCCCTTGGCAAAGCTCAAAAATTCACCTTAAATAAGGATTTATTATACCCATTACAAACCCATCACACCACAATTTCTTTATGCAAAATCCAAATATAAATTCTGCATCTGATGTCATATCATATAAAATTGCAATGTGATCATCCATATCATTTCTTCGATGTGGCAATGCATGTCCAACAAGGCATGGCAAAAACAGTACGACAAGTGGCATCAATGTCATAAGTAGCCAGCACACCGTAATGATGCTCAATTGATCACATCAAAAAATGCATCATAAGATATTTATGATTCTAAGAGAAAGATATAGCAATTGAAGCTTTAGGCATTGATTAATTATCAATGAGCACAAAATCAAAAAAAAAAAACCTACCACGAACCTGTAGTGACTTAGGCCCTGTTGGGGGGAGCTTTTGGAGGGCCAAAAAGCACTTTCTGGCCCTCCAAAAGTACTTTTAGCTAAAAAATGGTGTTTGATAAATTTTCCAAAAAGCTGTTTCAGCTTTTGCGGGAAGCTGAAAACAGCTTTTGGAGGGAAGCTCCTTGGAGCTTTGCGAAAACGCTGTTTTCAGCTTTTTCGCAAAGCTGTATTTTTGACCAAAATACCCCCATTTAAAAAAAAAAATTTCTCCCAAAAACCTCTCTCACCGTCTCTTCCTCTCCCAACCAACCCCACTCCCTCTCCCCCGCCGCCGTACCCTCTTCCACTGCCCCGCGTCGCACCCCCTCCCTCTCCCCCGCCCCCATGGTGGGGAGGTGCCGAAGAAGAGGAAGACGAGTGGTCTTCCCCTTCCCGCGGCCGCCGCCGGCGATGATGCCCCTGTCACGGAAAGGCCCGGCGCCCTCCTCCTTCCCACGATGGGGAGGGGCCGAAGAACAGGAAGAAGAAGGGGGCGCCCTCCCCCTTCCTGCGGCCGCCGGCGGTCACAACCCGCCCCCCTCCCGCGTCCGCCACGGCCCGGCGCTGTCGGCCTCGCGGGAGGAGAGCATTTCCCAGGTGGCCAGCCGCGGCCGCCGAGACTGCCGCGGGCACTGCCAGCCACGGCCCGGCCCCGTCCCATGGCCGCCGGCGGCCCCGGCCCGGCCCCCTCCCGCGGCCGCGGCAGCCTGGCCCTCTTCCAGCGCCGCCGGCTGCGCAGGAGGAGAAGAAAGGAGAACGGGGGAGAGGAAGGAAGGAGAAGAAGAGAAGAAAAAAAGAAAAGAAAAGGAAAAAGAAAAAAAAGAAGAAAGGGAAAGGAAAAAAGAGAAGAAAAGATAATTTTAAAAATAAAAAATGAATAAATAAATAAATAAATATTTATATAAATGAATGAATGAATGAATAAATAAGATAATAAATAAATATATTTCAATATTATTAATTATTTACACTAATAATTATAATATTTTATACCTTTATTATTGTATTATACTATAAATATTATATTATATTACATTACATTATAATACATTATTATGTTATTTTAAATAATTTAATATTATGTTATATTATGAGAAATTAATTTATACTAATAATTATAATATTTTATACCTTTATTATTGTATTATACTATAAATATAATATATATTACATTATATCATAATACATTAATATGTTATGTTAAATAATTTAATATTATGTTATATTACCAAATATTAATTTACTCTAATAATTATATTACTATTATGCTATATTATAATAATATTATTTTATATTACAAAAATATTATATTATATTGTATATTTATGTATTAATATATGTTATGTTTTATTACGTTTTGTTGTATAATACTATGCAATGTCCTTTATAGTAATTTTGTCATACAAAAGTACTTTCTCAGTTTGTTTACCAAACACAAAACAAAGTACCACAGCACTTTACGAATGTAGTTACCAAACAGCAAACAGCTTTTTATAACAGCTCTACTTCAGACAGCTCTACTTCCAACAGCTCTACTGCCAACAGCTCCCCCAAACAGGGCCTTATTCATCAGTTAGAGGCATCATCATCATATTATTGTTTTCTTTACCATTTGGTCAAGGTCTAGGATTAGTTATATTAAAAATATATTTAAAATTTAACTTTTTCATTAATTGGATTGAAGTCATCATGGCTTATATACGTAGTGGTACAGCTATTTCCAAGACAAAAAATTGTTCATAAAATTATTGAAAATTTTGCTTCTTTTGTGTCCCATCCCCTTTGCCCCTTTTTATTTGCTTTCCTTGCACCAAGCTTGACAATTCAACACCAGGGATAAGAATCAATTCCCCAATATCCTGTGCAATAAGAATCCTCCAGACAACCACCTAACCTAAAAGAAATGAAAAGGATGCAAGATCTACACAATAATCATAAGCTATTAAAACATGCAATGCATCACCAACTCCACAGAAACTAAAACCAACTTTAAGAAAATGTTCTCTCTACAAATTTTGTATAAACTCCACATTCCATCCATTTAAATACAATGTTCTAAAACTTGGACAGGACAGGCTGGTTCGACTGGTTCGACCGGGAACCGGACAAGTCTCTGGTTCGATTTTTTAGTGGCTCGGAATTAGGAAAAATCCGGTAAGAACAGGCTAGTCCAGTTCAAGTTGGTCTCTCTTTTTTAAAGTGGTCAATTAGAGATTTAGGGTAGTTACGGATGGCCCCAACACTCGACTCGACTACTCGAGCCAGGCAGAGCCGAGGAAGAAAAGAAAATTTCTTCGGCTCTTCCAGTCTCCCCCCTCGCACTCTTGGATTCCCCCTCTTCAGCTCCTCTCTCTCTCTCTCTCTCTCTCTCTCTCTCTCTCTCTTTCAATTCTTTAGTTCTTCTCTATGCATGCTAAGCTCCCGATGATGAAGAGGCGGCCGGCAACGAAGGTGAAGAAAATACGGATTTCCACTTTCTAGAATCCAGATCGGGCACCATTCCTTAGATTTGTATAGATCTTCTCTTGCATGATTTGAGGTTTCCACTTTCCAAGTTTCCAGCATGTTAAATAGAAAAATGGCAGTTTCATGGCTTTTGGTAGGATTGGCCAGAACCTTCATTTAGTTCTAGTTTAGTTAAACTGAATCCATGTATTTAATCTTTGTTTGAGCAAACAACCATTTTATATATGCCTTAATGTAGTTTTGTGATTCAACTTGAATCACCAAACAAATTGTACGAAGAGATTTGAATAGTGCAACTCATATTGGATAATTACATCTGAGTTTTTTTTTTCTTTTTTTTTTTGGGGGGGGGGGGGCATAAGGAAGAGCAAATGCCAAAAAAAAAGAGACATTTACAGAACTTCTACAAGACAACCCGGTAAGTCCCTGCACATGAAAGTTAGATTACATCACACTGTTGAACCAAGCATCATGTATACTAGACATAATGAGCCTTGGTGATCATCAATGACTGCATCCCATCTGAAAGAGTATTATTCCCTGGGAAATCCAACACCCAAGGCATCAGCTTCCAACAGCAAGGCCAATTCAGAAGGAATAGGATCACCTGAAAATTTGAGCTATATGCCTTTACTTGAAAAGTGATAGTTTTGATGATCTGAAAATGTTAGATGTGTTCATTAGTTTGTGGGAAAATTTCAGCTATATGCTTTTTACCAGAAAAGTGATTACTTGCACCATCTTTTAATGATGTCACGCTTTTGAAATTCCCTACCTTGTAAGGTTAAATGGCAAATGTGGCTGAAGATATACATGATTTGTTCACACTTTTCTTACTTGTTGCTTCATGTTTATTGTTACATATTTTATGTAACAATACTGTTAAATGTTACTTGTATTTTGTAGGATTGAAGGAAGAGAGAACATGACCCATTCACTATGAATGCATAGATAAGGTGGACTTTTGAGTAGTTGAAGAAAAGCCCAAGCCGGAGCTTGATTATGAAGAACTAGAAGATATGCTTGATAAAGAACAAGAAAAAACAAATGAGGGAGAGAGTTCCAATACACCGAGAGGTTAGTGCATTGAGTATTTTATTTGATATTTTGGGATTAAATAAATAAAATTTTCGTGCAAGCATTATATTCATTTTTGGTTGCTTGTTGAAATGTGGAATGCGTAAATGAGCATGATTATGATGATGCAATTCCGATTCAAGGAGTTGATTTGTTATTTTTTGGTGGCGGTGGAAGTGGAAATGGTGGTGATGGCAACGATGATGATGATGACGACAATGATTGGCTAGCCCCATCCCCCGAATTTGAGAAGTGATTTGGTTCCGTCAGAAGATGTTGGCTTGATATTTGGATATTTTATACTTACATGACTTTGTAATTTTGGTTTGTAAAATGATGTTTTATTGTTGTACTTTGAAACCTTGGATAGTTTCTGATTGTACTTTTGAAGTTTGGATGGTTTATGTTGTGTTTGGAATCTATTAGACATGTTATGGACTTAATAGTAATGTACTTTAGAGTTTGGATGTGTTTGAAGTTTATATTTTGGAGTGACTTTATAATTTGGATTTTAAAGTGATGCCTTATGATTGTACTTGGAATGGTCTAACTTTTATAGATCATTTGATCCTTAGACGACTGCCTATTTTGTTAGGATTTTATAGTTGATTACTTGGAACAAATGCTGCATATCTATTATTATTATGAAGCTTTAAGGTATATATATAGTACATATTTGTAGTTGTTACCAACTTGATTTATATGGCTTGAGCTTTATTTGGTGTAAGTTTATTAAAAAATGAGGTAAAAAAATTACATATTTTTTGGATTATTTTTCTCTATTTTTCCGATTTTTTTCTTTATTTTTCTGATTTTTTTCTTTTTGTATTTGCACTATTTTTAAAATAAAAATATATCATGATGACATCACCGGTAGCCCGGCCGGTGAACCAGCTAGAGGACTGAGTTGTCTTCAAGTCCAGTTTTCAAAATATTGTTTAAACGCCATAACTAAACTTAAGTAAGATGAATTTTGCTCACTAAATTTGTTCTAGTTAAAGTTTTTTGGCTTTTATTTTATTTTTTAGAACTAGTTTTAGATTAAAGTAAAATATGGTAATTTAAGTTCTAATGCCACATTAACTTCGTTTTAGGTTGAGCTGGCCCCTAATTAAAAGAGAGAGGAACTGGCAAACTATTCCACCCTCCTAGGCAAGAGACAAACAGGCACCACATCCTACAAGGCATCCTTACAGCCACCTCTATTTCCCTCTCTCTCTCTTCTAAAACCTAAGTTCAGCCACTTGTAGAGAGGGCTCAGTAGATTTTCTTTCCATTATTTTTTGTTATTTTAAGACATCTTTGGCAACATATGGAGAAAGAAAATATTTACAAAAGATGTTCAATCTCAAAAATACTAAATCAGATCTGACAACAAGTCAATCCTAGACCCATTCAGATCAGCCACGATCTATGTTGGGCTGCATCAACATGTCCAAAATGTCCACATTATAAAATCATAAAATATCTAAATTTTCAGGATTGCACTGCTTTATGCCATCTCAAAGTTGACGTATAAATCTTGTACCTCTGGTTTGCATCTACAATACATTCTGTACATTTATTATCTGTCCCAAATTTTAAAAAAACCACTACTTGCAATTTCCCCAACTTAGTCTACGTGCCCTCCTATCATTTATCAAGTTGCTGAGTTACCTCTTAACTTGCATTGGCTTACCTTCAATACCTGAGTTATAGGTCACCATACTCAAATGATGGATTTTACTTAAACATTTGCATTTTGGGCCCCACCCACCTAGCCTGGTTTGCCCAACAGCCCTTGCTTCCTGAAATACACACAACCCAACTTTACACCACCCTTGCTTAATTACACAATAATATTTGATAATTTTAAGCACTTTTTTGGAAGTTTTGAGAAAATAGAAGAGATTGCCTCCCCCCCCCCCCCTCCTCTCTCTTCCCCAACCACCATCCACCCATTGCCTGTCTCCATCTGATCCCCCTCCCAGCCCCCTTTTTCTTTGCATCCGATCTCCTTTCTAGTCCCCCATACCTGTAAATACCTAGTCCCTGCCTTGCCACACCAAGATTGGTACAACCCCTACGTCACACCACCCTCACCACCATCATCTACAAACATTATCCACTACAACCCTCTTTACATCTCTCCCATATACGACCAGCAAAACTCCCCCTTCTCACCCTTCTCCCTCCCTACCTCCCCCTCCTTCTTTTTCTCTAGATGGGTTTTCTAGGGTTGATCTAGGTTTGCCTTGGCTAAACCTGGGCTTAGATAAGAAAGGTTGTCAAGCCTCATGCCAAAGGGTTGGGACCCAAAATTGAGTTTTGGTACAACTTGGCCAAGCTGATGCACAACTATAACTTCATTATGTGTTTAATATCTTAAACTATCTAGCATCCTTGATAGGAGCAGTCTTCCTCTTAACAAACAATTCATTATCACAGTCTCATTCTTGTTCCAGTTTTGCAAGTTGATTGCTTCTAATCATGTTACAAGTTCTCCCAATCTCCATAGTTGGTTACCTATGTTTAAGTAGCTTTCCTTGCACACCAAGCAAACACCAAGATACTTGCACAAGCATTTATTAATTTATCCTACACCATATATTAGACCCTACTTTGATGAATTTAATCTTCTTTGCCCGAATATTCAAACAACTTTACAACAAATCATTTCTTTTACATGAGAATCAACCTCACATTCCTCTTTTTTCTTTCCATTTGTTTTATTTTCTCAAGACCCTTATCACAATATTCGGCTAGCATTTCCTATATGAGTGGCTTTTATAATCAAACATCTCTCATCAACAATGATCGTATAAAAATTCTAGGATTGTCTAATTGTAACCTCCTTCTACCTCTTTTTAACATAGATGAAGGACTTTGCAAGTCAACCTCATGATGCACATTAATTTTGTCTGCAAAAGTATACTAGTTCCAACCTTTTCCCAACTTGTGATTTTGCGTTATCAATGTCATTATTTCATGATTAACTAATTCAAAGCCCCATGATCTATATTCCAATGTTATTGCTTGCTAGTTTTCTTTAGCACTCGTATGATTACAATCTTTTGTTGAGTAATTTATCCATATGGAATATTTGCTAATCAACAAACATCCTGTCAGTGGCATCATGTAAGCATAGCTTCATCTGACTAATTGCCTTCGGGCATCAAAAGCACTTTTGAACTCATCTATGGTCATGCACTCTTAAGCATCATCTCAAGTCTTCTTCAAACAAAGCATCATAACCACCTTTTCTGAAAGCCGCCCTCATGCTTTGTTTCTACATTTCCGAATGATCCTTTTTATGATAATTATGTTATCGTGGCAGAATATTTCTATGACAACCTTAAGTTGACTAAGGATTTCCAAAAAAGTGTCTAGCATTTGGTACATCAGCCATTCTTAGTAAGGTCCAACGTTCATTTGACACATCTAAGGAGCACTTTCTTGCCTTCTACATCTCCTTCTGCTCTGAATATTATGTTATTATTTTTTACAAACCAGAACAAAGATTATCTAGCCCACATCCTATTTTAACAACTTAGTTCTTTTTGCAAGCTCAAGAACTCATCATTGCTGGCAACTTATGCAAGATCATCCAAAACAAATCTTTACTCATTATGAGATCTTAACATGATTCTGAGCTCATAGACTGATGTAGGGGAACACAAAAACAATCAAAACAAATGCCATAATGAATATTAATGAGCCCAAATCTACGTTATATCATAATCACAAAGAATAACTAATTTTATCATGCGGGTAGAAGCAATTTCACATGTGAAAGAGCATAAAGTTTCCACAAAATCAAATGCCAAAGGAAAGATCGAAACGGTAGGAACACAAAAACAATCAAAACAAATGCCATAATGAATATTAATGAGCCCAAATCTACGTTATATCATAATCACAAAGAATAACCAATTTTATCATGCGGGTAGAAGCAATTTCACATGTGAAAGAACATAAAGTTTCCACTTAATCAAATGCCAAGGGAAAGATGGAAATGGTAGGAACACAAAAACAATCAAAATAAATGCCATAATGAATATTAATGAGCCCAAATCTACATTATATCATAATCGCAAAGAATAACTAATTTTATCATGCGCGTAGAAGCAATTTCACATGTGAAAGAAGATAAAGTTTCCACTCAATCAAATGCCAACGGAAAGATGGAAATGGTACCATTTGATGAGCGAACCAAAGAGAAAATGCTGCATGATGGGCACCTTCTCAAGCACCTCAGCCTTATACATCTTCAGCATTCCACTGTTCACCTTGCTCCATGTCGGGACCGCACTGATATCATCAAGCATTGGGGAGTGCTCAGCAAACACCCCCTTCTTCACCTTCTTGACAAAAGCCACACAGGCCAAGTACATATACTCGTGGGAGAAGTTATCAAGAATGTCCTGGTTGTGAATCGACTTGGGCTTCATATACTTGTGATCAATAAGCTGAGCTGAGCCAAAGATAAAGGGGAGAAAGTGGTAGTCGTCGAGGCCCCAGACACCGTGAGACCCAGCGGGCTCGAGACAGTAGGTGATCTGGAGCCTGCGCATGAGTTCGAGGTAGGCGACGAAGACCCGGGTGACGAGGGCCGGGTAGTCCTCCTCCCTGATGAGGCCGAGGCGGGCGAGGCAATAGAGGAAGGCGGCGAAGTTGGTCTCGTGGCCGGTGCCGTAGTCGATGCGGGAGGCGTTGCCGAAGGAGTCGAGGAGGTAGGGGAGAAGCTCGTCAGCGGCGGGGAGGAGCTCCTCGGAGGTAATAAGGGGGAGAACGAGGGCGGGGGCCTCGGCGGAGAGGCGGGCGTGCCAGGAGCGGTAGGCGGGGTTGCCGTAGCGGGCGGAGTGGGGGAGTGGGGGAATCTCATCGATCCAAGAGGTTAGGGCTTGGAGGAGGGAGAGGAGGGAGGTGACGGTTTGGGGGAGGGGGGGAACGGGGTCGGAGATCTTGCGGCCGCGGACAGAGTGGGAGAGGGCGGCGACGAAGCCAAGGAAGTGGCGGCCGGCGGCAGAGGAGTGGAAGCGGCGGATGTCGTCGGGAGAGGAGATGCGCTTGGTGGGGGTTTCGAAGTGATAGGGAGGGGTAGTGGGGGGGACGGGGAGGGGCTGGGGGACGGGGGCGAGGATGATGGCGTTGGTCTGGGTGGGGGCGTTGATCGCCGGCGCGCGGATAGGGCGGTATGCCGGCAGGTTATAGGCGTCGGTCCAGGGCGGCGGAGAGGAGATGGAGGCGGTGGGGCCGCCACAGGCGGAGCACACCGACGACGGCGGCGGGCTCGCCTCGGCCGCGGTGGCGGAGGTGGAGCAGACGGCGGCGCATGAAGAGTCGGCGGAGGCGGCGGAGGAGGGGGAGGAGGGCTCGGCGTCGGTCATTTTTTATGGGAGGCGATGCGGGGTTCGGAGGGAGAGGATGAAGAGGAATCGAGGCGGCGGGAGGGGGGAAGGGAGAAGAATCGGGGCGAAGAAGAAACGAGAGAGGGCGAGAGAGAGAGAGAGAGGAGGCGGGATGGGTGCGGGCGGAGGGAGAGGAAGAACCGGTTTCTTGCAACACTGATCAGGACCGTTGATCGTTGACCATGAGCCCAATGTAGGCGGTGGCCAACCCAGGATTTTACGTGGGCTCCCAAGTCAAGTACGAATGGGCCTTCGCACTTTACAAAACACCTCATCCCCAAATACTAAGAGATGCTTGTAATTTGTTATCATAGTTGCTGGGCTGGCCCATATTTTGCTTTTTACTTGTCTCAAAGTATCGTTTTGCACTTTGACATCTTAAAGTCTAGTCTTGTTTTTGCAATTCAGTCAAATTTACGAATTGGCATGTAAGTTGCACTCAAACATCTCAAAAAGGCAAAAAAGAATGTCTTGATTTGGTGATCTTATTATGTATCCCAATTTTTTTTATTTAATGCATAATGTTTAGCTGTAAGTAATCATCTTGTGCATAACATATTTAACATCTTTCTAAATACTTTTCTCTCTAAATTAGCATTTCATATGTAACATAGGTCAAACAAATAGTCGTAATTGACATAGACATGTTCTGAGGAATTCTCTGCATAGGATTTTATTATACATGCATTCCATGCCCATATTCTTCCTATATACCATCTCATAACTTTTTTTTTCCTCCCTTCTTGCCTCAGTGTTTCAATTATGAAAACCTTAATATATAACAAAGTAGATTATTCTCAAAAATTATGTACCAAATTAAGTATATGGAATGCAAATTGGCCAATCCTTCGATATATTGAACTAGACTGCACCGTACAAGCAAAGCTTCCAGCTTGAACTTGGGATTACCAGTGAGACAGGCACTTTTTTGACAGACTAATTCTAGGTTTAGTTGCACTCTTAAAGATCCTTGCGGATTTTCTCTATTCTTTAGAGGTACACAAACTGACCCAACCTAAATTTTGTTTGGAATAAAATCTATGGAGTCAATGCGGACTGGCTCAAATTGCATCTTTTGTTTGTCAGGTTAGGCCTAGATTGGACATTAACCCACCTCTTATATCCTGCTAGCTTCTAGCCATTTAACTTAATAAAGCAAGTGGAGTGTCCATAACTCCTCCCTTCTCTCAAAAAACTTGATCCACCAAAGTTGCATCCTTACTCATTTAAAGGCTACAATACAATATCATTTCTACTCCTAAGTTCTTCTCTCGTACCTTTTAAAATTTATTTATTGCTGGAATGTTTTGATTAGACTCATGGCTCTTGCCTAGACTAATCTCCACTCTTTGCTAGCCCAAGTTTGATTTTGGGCAACTCCAAGCCAAATTGAGACCATTAAATGTATCTTGCACGAAAGTTCCTTCATGCAAATCCACCTTTAGATCATTCACTAGTTGGTTTAAGATATATGTAGGTGGATGAATGACAAAATTCAAAATGTTTTGAGATCTGCATTGTGGGTGATCCAACAGTATATTCACACGTAAGAATACAAATCCCTCTTTCATGCGAAAGATGCAAGCTTGATTTAATTCTAAACAAGTCTAGCCTAATCCAACCTCTTCCTCATATAGTATATTATTTAAAGCTTTCTAAATGGATCCCAAGAATTGCCCTCTATTCTCGTGACATAAACTTACTGTGGTGGGGACATCCATTTGAAACTCTTCAAGCTGTCTACATAGTGGATTCCCACGGTACTACAGCTTTTAGAATACGGTGGTTGGCAGGAGGGAGTCTAGGAGACTAGATGCTTCTTCTCCGGAGAGAAAATTAATGAACACAAGGTGAAGAAATTATGAAGCATTAGGATTAGCCTTATTTAGGTTTCCTTGTTGATTCATAGTTACCCTAGGTATTGATACATCCAGGATGCCATGTTATCAAACCACCTTTCCGCTACTATTTTTTGTTTTCAAATGTATCGGCTGGCCGGCTTCTCATTAAAATGATAGTCATAATGATCTACTGCTAATAAATATCATATTTTGTGGGCTCATATGAATTCCTTATTTTGCTCAACAGTTCTGACCTATGATATGGTTCAGATTCTACGCCCGATGCAATTTTAGTAGGGCAGATGAGAAATGGTGTAACCGCTCGTCCGAATATCTCACGACCATATCGTCATGGACTTTCGCCCTCCTCTCTATATAAACCAAGTCAGGGGACCTTCGGGTGGGAGAGAACTTTGATCTTGCTCTTAGCTCGTAGCTCATACTCTTATATTTTATTTGTTCCAACAAAATTTTGCCTGATTTAAGCATCGAAAGATTCTCGCCGGACATATTTCGGCAACTCTTGATGGCTTTCTTTGCTCGTAGGTCGGATCCGATGCTCTGCAGGCTAACTCCATCCAAGCCGACCAACCACCGTATGCGCCAACTCCAAAACAACTCGATCAGGCCAGATTTCGGGCAGCAATAGCTTGCACCAATGTCTCTTATTCGTACACAATTGGGTCTCAGTCATGCAGCCTCTGTGAGCTGGGGTAGGAGCCTAGTCAATTAAAGACAAATAGGCCAAACCCCACCTCAATAACGTAAGCTCTTTTTTAGCCCTACATGCTCCTTCTTTCATCCTCCCTTAGCCATCCAACAAGCATGTGTCTTTCTGTGAATCAAACAAATGTATATAGTTTCTTCATCCGCAGCTGCAAATCAAAGAAGGATGCGTGTTCCCAGGCCAAGCGATAACTTGAATTGCAGCTATTGCATCCTTCCTTGATCGGCTAAAATATTATATAATGTCTTTCAAAGATGATATACCTACAACATCATTTCTGAAACAGATTCTTACCCTGCTCCCCCTTCTCATTCTTCACACATCATGGCACCAAGCAAGATTGTATACTGTGATGACAGTGCTGGCTAAATTAGATGACATTAAGGGAGAAATATGTTCAATCACTTTGAAGTACTCCAGAAATACTTGTTTCTTGGTGTTGAAAAGTATCATATTGGTCCAGGACATCAAAAAGCATCATTCAATGTTAAGCTGTTGGTGGTGATAAAATATTTGGAGAAAAAGAGAAAAACAAAAAAAAAATGATTTTATTTCTCTGTTTCATCTCATATTCGGCACATCTGAAGAGTTATTTATACTTGCGCACAAACTTCATACGTAAAAAATAATATAATCTGATATAGGATCTCACTAACAATAGAAAACTAATATAGATTGACACAAAATCACGCTGATAAAAAAAAATATTATGAATGATGTACGTTATCATTTGATGTTAAGTCATTGATGAAAAATAAGGCGAACAAATTTACTCTAGGCTAGACCATCAACTGGCAAAGCCAAACTATTCTGGTCCTCACCAAGAACACGTGTACCAGCAAGCGTACGAGTGGGATCAATGATTGAATCTATTATGGTCCACAGCGTAAAATGTGTGTCGAAACCCTGCATCAAATGGACACCTTGTTGCTATTTGCCCTCTTTCTGCATCCCGTCCAAGAGGCCGTATACTTCCCAAATGCGTGGCTAGGCGCCTATACCGCTCTAGCTTCCGTGTCGGCCGGCCGTTGTCTTCTGAGCCCAAGGCCAATGCTCGCCGACTAGGCTGGGGCCCGTTTCCCCATGGTTAGGTGAAACGTTTCACGTCCCAGCCACCAGATGTCGTTTCACGTGCATTACGAGGCTTTCGTTCACCCACATGGGCAGGAGAAACTTGGGAATTAGAGCTAAAATTCAGTGATGTGAGTTCAAAGCTAAAGAACGGGAAGGAGAGAATGTAATCCGTCACCGCTGAAATCCGGCCTCCTGATCCCGACGCCCAGCAAGCTGCAAAGCTGGAGATCTTGATGGCTCATCCATTCTGATCGGTAGGATCTGTTGCTGGAAATTGGACCCGGGGGCCGCCGCGAAGCCGGGGAAGGAGGAGCTCCGCCGCCTGAGAGGGCGGACGGCGGGGCGCCGGCCGGCCGCGTCCTCCGCTGGGGAGTGGAAGAGAGCAAAGAGGGGTGGTGCGTCCAGTCCTGTCCCGTCCTGCAAAAAAGTCGGTGGCCGAGCTCCCCGGCGCCGGCCCTCCGATGCTTAAGTCAGAGGGAGAATATGTGGAGAGAGCAGGCAGGAGAGTATATGGAGAAGACAGCAGGAATATTTGGATAAGATGAAGAAGATGAAGAGGATGATATCCTCCATTGTGTCTGTGTTGTTTGCTTCTTTTCACCCGGTCCAGGAGGGTTCTGTCCGGGGGCCCCCCCTTTCCTTCTCCCAGGTTTTCTTTTATAGAAGGGGATTACGTTATCTGGGAGGTGGCAGGGGAATTTGTCTCTTTTCGTCATAATTGGGCATGATTTGGCCAATTAATGGCGTAGTGGAGAACGGGACCGAATCAGACCGGAACCAGAGAGTTGTCATGGTCGATCGGACCTGTTGGAGTGGTTGAACCGCCGGCTGTGGTGGGCCCGGGGTCTGTGGATGGTAAGTGCATTTATTACCGAATGAACCGACGGTCAGGGAGAGCCATACGCTTTGATGGTTCAGCGATCCGGAGATCGTCTTGAGCCGTGTTCATTAAATGACTGAGTGCATTGGAGACTTGAGGGAGTCTCATGCATTAATGGCAGGTCGTGCCGAATACCTGCGGAGATCTTATACCTTGATGGCTTGGAGATAGTGGCAGGTTGTAGTAGAGTCGCGTGTATAGCCGCCGGACCTTTCGAGAAAGCTTGGCGGGGAGGAGTATTAGTTAAGGCATCGGCTCGGCAAGGGTGCCGAGCCGAGCTGGTCGCCCAGAGGGGCGTCCTGTGGCGGGGTTGCTTCTAGTACTTCTGGTCGACGCCCTTTGGGCGAGCACCTTCTAGCCGAGCGCCTCTATTTAGCGCTTTGTCTCTGGTTGGCGCTTCCTAGTTCGAGCGCTTCTCTGGTCGGCGTCTTCTGGTCGGCTCTTTCTAGCCGAGCATCCCTACTTGGTTATTTTGGTTGGGCGCCTCTTGGCGCTCTCTCTGGTCGGCGTCCTTTAGTCGAGCGCCTTTCCGGTCGGCGTTCTCTAGCCGAGCGCCCCCGTGGCGGTATGACTTGGGGTTTTTCCCCCAACACTACCCCCGACTTCCGAGTTCCAGTTGGCTAACAGCTGGAGCGTGGGAAGTAGCTTCAGTTGGGTCATTACGGATTCCGAAAATCCTAATTTATTGCGTATTTTGAATTATCGAGCGCTTTGAGGTGCCTTTAATAGGCGGCGTCTCTTCTTTTCCGAAAAGTCTCATTATTGGGACACTTTTTGCGAAGCGTCCTCGCGTCGTGGGCTCATGATGGGGCCGCACGATCCGATGGGGCGCTTCGGCGTCCGAAGCGCTAGCCCTAATTAAATGCGTCGTTCTGTCTTTTGGACCGACACGCGTCGCCATCTAAACAGGATACAGCATTTTTCTCACTGATCCGGGCCGTTGGGGAGGTCTATTTAAACTCTCCCCTGGCCCTCTGTCCTCTTTCTATTGCCTTCGGCTTCTAGCTTTCTTCCTCTCAGCCTCTCTCAGTCCGAAGTTCTATTCTCCGGCGTTTTCCCCAGGTCGTCCTTCTTTTTTAATTTCTTTTTGCAATGGGTTCTCTTCCCAGTGAGGTTGAGTCCACCATGAGCATCCTGGAGGTCGAAATGACCGAAGAGTGGTTTTTCCCTCTTCAGGGGTTCCGTTTGGAGCCCGCCAGGCGAAGGGATCGGATAACCGATCCTCCGGTAGGCCGGATTGGAGTACATCTGGAATCACTCTGGGCCGGCCTCCGATTTCCTCTTCACGGCTTCGTGAATGAGTTGCTGACGGTGTGCCAGTTGGTTCCGACGCAACTCACTCCGAATGCCTGGAGGACAGTGGTCGGTTTCCTATCGCTGTGCTTACTGCAGGGGATTCCGACCTCTGTCAACGTTTTCCGGCGACTTTTTATCTTTAAGTCGAATCCGGGAGACGGAGAGTGGCTGTATATCGCCCTTCGGGCGAGTCGGCCACTTTTTCATGGTGCCCCCTCATCCATTCATGGTTGGAAGGAGAAATTTTTCTTCCTTGGTTCTGCACAGTCCTGGGGGTTTGACCCCAGGTGGGGACCGGCTCAGCTCAAGTCCATCAACAAACCCCCCAGACTTTCTCCACGTGAGCAGGGGATCCTCGACGCCATCCGCAGTCTCGGGGACGGCATCTTACTGAACGGCCTCATATGTGAGGACGCTTTGCTGAACGTGGGCTTGAGCTCGGCGCGTCCCCACGGTAAGTAATTACAAGATGTCTTTTTATTTCCTTGCTGTTCTAATGTTCTAATTCTTTTTGCCTTGCAGATATCGCAAAGATGGTGACGAAAAGCGAAGTCCTCTACGCCCGCTTCCAGAAGAGGGCAGCCGAGCTCTCGGGCGAGCCCACCGAGCCGAGGAAGAAACAGAAGGTCTCGGCGACCCCAGCGCCCCCGGCGCCCCCGGCGGCAGCGGTGGCCGAGGCGGGTCCTTCTCGCCCCGCTCACTCCGAGGCGGGCCCTTCTCAGCCCGCGCGCCCCGAAGCTGGTCGGAGGGAAGGCGCAGATTCCGGGGGCTCGGGCTCCAGAGGAGCCTCGGTGGCGCCCCCATGCCCAGCGCCTTTAGCGCAGATTCCTGGTCGGCAGGACGCTTCAGTTGCCGACCAGGGGAGGAGTTCCGCGGGTCCCGTGCTTGCACGCCCCGCTATAGTTGTGCGGCGGTCAAATCAGCCGCTCGTTCGACCCCAACCCCCTAGCTCCGAGCTGGAGAGCAGTCAGGGAGCCTCGGGGTCGGCTCCATCCAGGTCAGCTGATGTTGACCTTCCGGGCCCATCAGGCTCGGGGGAACGGGTGCCCCTCGCACCCACCTGGTCGGTATTCGAGGGTGATTCAGCCCTCGAAAACCCTCGAGTAGCGCGTGAGATATTCCGGGTCGCGCTGCTCCCAGCCGACCGGGCCGCGATGCAGTCCATGAGCTACAATGCTTTCATGGACATTACCCGCTGCAACGCCGTCCGGGTAAGTAAAATTCTCCACCTGTGTAATCTGTATAAGTTTTCTACTAGTGGCGCCTTATGTTTTTCTTTTCGTCTCTTTTACAGCATTTGCACGAGACGGGGATGCTGATGCACCTAGTCCAAGAATACCGGGAGAAGGCCCGGAGGTGCCAGCGCGGTTATGACGAGGCCCAGGCGAGGTACCTAGCCGCCGAGGCGAAGTACCAAGCCGCCGAGGCCGAACGTCAGGTGCTCCAGGAAAAAGTTGGAGCATCCGAGGAGGGGGTTCGAGCTCTTACCGCAGAGCTCGACGAGAAGAAGGGCGCGCATGCACTGGCGAGGTCCGAGCTGCGCGCCGCAGAGGCTCGGTTGGCCCAAGCCGAGGAAGCGCTGGCCTCCCGTGAGCAGGAGGTGGGGAATGCCTGCGTTCGCCACTTAGAGCTCGAGCGGGAGCTAAAGGACCTCGAGCGGAAGGCCACCTATCATGAGGCTCGGGAGCTCGAGGCTCGGGAGCAAGCCCAGAGCGCGGTGGCGCTCTTTCGCGAGTCGGAGGAGTTCCGCGACCTCCTAGCAGAGGAGGGCGTGAATGGGCTAATCCAAGGCTTCCGGGATTTCCGCAACCAATTGCGGCGGCTCCTCCCGGATTTTAACGTGAACCTGCTTCAACCGGGAGCAGGGGTCGAGAGGGGTGATGCGGCCGAGGCGATCCCCGAGGTCACCAAGGTCGCCTCCGAGGTCGCTCCTGCTGCTGCCGAGGCCGCCGAAGAGGCCCCGACTGGTGAGCCAGCTACTCCTGGTGCTGCTGGAGCCGAAGTAGTCGAGCTCGAGCCTTAATGTAATTTTTGTTATTTTGTAAAGTCGGGATGGCCCCCCATACTTGTAAGGGCCGAACCCGAATTTTTGTACTCAGCCTACGGGCTTTTTGAAATGAATACATATTTTTGGAAACTATTCTGTTATAGTCCCAAGTTTTTCTGCTCGGATCTATTTTAGGCTCCAAGGACATGGGCTCTATGGCATCTAATTTCGCCCGCCACAGGGTTTGGGTTTAGGTTCAACTCGCCGAGCTTCATTGCTCAGTTTTTTGATCAGCGGCATAACAACGCTTATGCCAAAGGGATTTGGGCTCGGAGAGTCTTTCCGAGCTTAGTCCAGAATTCGACCGAGCCTTAAGGCGGTCTCTAGGACTTAAATTTTAGCGAAGTTAGTGAACTCTGGGTCCGAGCCTTGAGTTATCGGGGCGGACCAGATTCTTTTCCAACAAATGGGTTGAATACTCGTCAGCTCGTGACGGAGATTCACCATAGTATAATAGTTTGGTGTCGTGAGCATTCTTTCGCCGAGGCGATTGAAAATGCTCTTCTGCTCGGAGTCCATTCTTTAAGGACGTTGGCAGAGATCCGAGGACAATAGATAATGTAGAAACGTTAATGTAGAAGCATAAATGGGTACCTTGTACCGTGAGCGTCCCTGTGCCGAGGCGACAAAAGACGCTCCTCTGCTCGGGGTCCGTTCTTCGAGGACATCGGCAGAGAAAAGTCCAAGAATAGAATAACGTAAAGACATTAAATAAACGGGTACCTTGTACCGTATGCGTCCTTGCGCCGAGGCGACTGAAGACGCTTCTCTGCTTGGACTCCGTTCTTTGGGGACGTCGGCAGAGAAATCCAAAAGCAGAATAGATAATGTAAAAATATTAAATAAATGGGTACCTTGTACCGTGTGCGTCCTTGCGCCGAGGCAACTGAAGACGCTTCTCTGCTCGGACTCCGTTCTGGTACCGTATGCATCCTTGCGCCGAGGCGACTAAAGACGCTCCTCTGCTCGGACTCCGTTCTTGTACCGTATGCGTCCTTGCGCCGAGGCGACTGAAGACGCTTCTCTGCTCGGACTCCGTTCTTTGGGGACGTCGGCAGAGATCCAAGAATGGATAAGATAATGAAAAAATATTAAATAAATGGGTACCTTGTACCGTATGCGTCCTTGCGCCGAGGCGACTGAAGACGCTTCTCTGCTCGGACTCCGTTCTTTGGGGACGTCGGCAGAGAAATCCGGCGATGGAGAACGAGCCGAGCTCGTCGGCTGAAGCCGGCGGACAGCGAGCCGAGCTCGTCTTGGTCAATGAAGACCGCATCCCAACGCATCGGGAAATCCCGATAAACCGGGGCATCTCGACGTCTCGAGGCATCCCGGCCGAGGTCGGGGTAGGAGCACGAGCCGAGCTCGTCCGGTCAGAGGACCGCTACTCATAGTCGATGGAGCACGAGCCGAGCTCGTCCGGTCAGAGGACCGCTCCTCAGTAGTCGATGGAGCACGAGCCGAGCTCGTCCGGTCAGAGAGGACCGCTACTCAGTAGTCGATGGAGCACGAGCCGAGCTCGTCCGGTCAGAGAGGACCGCTACTCAATAGTCGATGGAGCACGAGCCGAGCTCGTCCGGTCACTTAAGACCGCACCCCGACGTCTCGGGCCATCCCGACGAATCGGGGCATCCCGTTGTGGCGGGGCATCCAGACCGTGGTCAGGGTAGGAGAACGAGTCGAGCTCGTTGCCGGTGGAGAGCGCGCCGCGAACTCACGAACATCTTCAGGGAGCCCGCGTAGGTACTTCATCATCCCAAGGCACCGGGGCATCCCAACCGTGGTCAGGGAAGAAGAATAAACCTGATGCCATAAGATAATCAGGAGAATTGATGAGCTCGGAATAAGTTCGCAAACCATCAGTTTATTGTGAAATGAAATTCATAGAATGAAATTCAATAGTTGAATAATGGGGAACCCCTTAGGGTTCTACTGGTGGTACACACGGAGATTTTCAGAGCTCCAACTCCGCGGGATGGGAGTTCCGTCTAGGGACTCTAGCTTATAAGTCCCGGGTCGGCGGATGCGCGTGACTCGGTATGGTCCTTCCCAATTCGGGGCCAGCTTTCCTTGCTCAGTTGGTCGGGAGGCTTCAGCTCTTCTGAGGACAAGGTCCCCTAGTCTGAAAGATTTGACTTTGACCCTGGCGTTGTAGTACTGAGCTGTCTTTTGCTGGTACCTTGCCATACGCACTCGGGCGGCCTCCCTTGTTTCCTCGATCAGGTCGAGGTTGCCTCTGAGCTGCGAAGAGTTGGAGCTGGCATCATGGTGCTCGACTCTTGGAGAGGGAATCCCAATCTCCAGTGGGATGACAGCCTCCGTCCTGTATGTCAGGTTGAAGGGAGTCTCGCCGGTGGGGACGCGGAACGTGGTCCGGTAAGCCCACAGGACATTGTATAGGTCTTCGACCCATTGTCCTTTGGATTTGTCGAGCCTGGCTTTGAGACCCTGCAAAATAGTACGGTTTGTTACCTCGGTTTCTCCGTTCGTCTGAGAGTGCGCGACCGAGGTAAAGCGATGGTCAATGCCAAGCTCGGAGCAGAACTCCCTGAAGTGGATGTTGTCGAACTGGCGACCGTTGTCAGAGATAAGGATGCGGGGAAGCCCGAATCTGTAGATAATGGACTTCCAGACGAAATCCTGCATCTTCTGCTCGGTGATCCGGGCGAGGGGCTCAGCTTCTACCCACTTTGTGAAATAGTTGATGGAGACGATCAGGAACTTTCTTTGCCCGGTGGCCAGTGGAAATGGCCCGAGAATGTCAATTCCCCACTGGGCAAAAGGCCAAGGGGAGCTGATAGAAGTCAAAGGAGCCGAGGGCCGGCGCTGAACATTGGCGTTCCTTTGGCACCGGTCGCATCTTTGAACGAAATCCATAGCATCCTTCTGGAGTATCGGCCAATAATATCCTTGGCGCAAAATTTTATGGGCCAATGCTCGCCCTCCCAGATGGTTTCCACAAATCCCTTCATGGACTTCGCGCAGGGCATAATTAGCTTCCGTTGGGCGAAGGCATCTGAGGAGGGGAGAGGTGAAGGATCTCTGATAGAGTTTTTCCTCGTGTAGTATGTACCGGGTGACGAGGCGCTTGATTCGGCGAGCCTCTCGTTCATCAGCGGGGAGGGTTTCGTCTTGCAGATAGCTGATGAGTTTATCCATCCAGCTTGGCTCGAACTCGGTGCAGAGGGTCTGCTCGGGCTCGTCTGTGCTGGGCTTTTGGAGATATTCCAGTACTGCCTCTTTGGGAAGCTCGCTCATGCGAGAGGACGCCAGCTTTGATAGCTGGTCGGCCCTGAGATTCTCCGACCTGGCAACATGTTGAATATGAAAGGATTCCAAGGTCGAGACGAGATCCCGTACCTTCTGAAGATACTTCTGCATGGTCGGGTCTCTGGCTTCGAAGTCGCCCATAATTTGGTTGACGACGAGCTGAGAATCACTGAAGGCCTTCAAGTCCTTCACTCCTAGCTCCTTGGCTAGCTTGAGCCCGGCGACAAGCGCCTCGTACTCCGCCATGTTGTTTGAAGCAGGAAATTCGAGGCGCAAGGCTTGCTCGGCGACCACCCCTTCCGGGCTGGTGAGGATAAGTCCCGCTCCGCTACCCCCCGAGTTTGAAGAGCCATCGACATGCAGAGTCCATGTCAAACTCGGGGTCTGCTACACCGGTGGCTCAGGTTCAGGCTCGACCTCATCAGGTATGGTGCACTCGACTATAAAGTCTGCGAGTGCTTGTGCTTTGATTGCCGGTCTGGGCCGGTATTCGATGTCGAATTCTTCGAGTTTAATGGCCCATTTAGTGATCCGACCCGCACGATCTGATCTCTGCAGGATCTGCTTGACCGGCTGGTCAGTCAGCACAGCCACTGTATGAGCTTGGAAGTAGGGTCGGAGCCTCCGAGCCGAGATGACCAAAGCATAGGCGGTCTTCTCAAGCTTGGAGTATCGGGTCTCAGCGTCCCTTAAGACCCGACTGGTATAATATACTGGCTTCTGGAGTTTGCCCTGCTCTCGGACCAGGACCGAGCTTACTGCTACAGGGGAGACAGCTAGATACAAGTAGAGGAGCTCACCCTGTTGAGGCTTCATGAGCAGGGGAGGGGAAGCCAGTAGGTGCTTGAGCTCTTCAAAAGATTGCTGGCACTCGTCCGACCACAAAAAGTTCTTCGGCTTCTTGAGGGCTGCAAAGAATGGAAGGCAGCGCTCGGCCGAGCGGGAGATGAATCTCCCGAGGGCTGCCACTCGGCCCGTAAGCCGCTGTACCTCTTTGACCGTCCTGGGAGGCGTCATCTCTTGGAGGGCTCGGATCTTCTCTAGATTGGCCTCAATTCCTCGTTGTGTAATGAAGCCGAGGAATTTGCCGGAGGTGACCCCGAATGCACATTTAGCTGGGTTGAGCTTCATCTGGTACTTTCGGAGTGTGGAGAATGCTTCATTGAGGTCGGCTATGTGGTCTTGCGCCACTTTGCTTTTCACCAGCATGTCATCCACGTAGACCTCCATGTTTCGGCCTATTTGGTCTTTGAAGATCCGGCTGACCAGCCTTTGGTAAGTTGCCCCGGCGTTTTTCAAGCCGAATGGCATCACTTTGTAGCAGTAGGTTCTCCCGTCGGTGATGAAGGCTGTCTTTTCCTCATCTTCTGGCGCCATGCGGATCTGGTTGTATCCGGAAAAGGCGTCCATGAATGCCAGCAGCTCGTGACCCGAGGTGGAGTCCACGAGCTGGTCGATGCTGGAAAGTGGAAAGCTGTCCTTCGGGCAGGCTTTATTCAGGTCGGTGTAGTCAACGCACATACGCCACTTCCCGCTGGCTTTCTTGACGAGGACCACATTGGCGAGCCATTCCGGGTAGGATATCTCCCGGATAAAGCCGGCTTCAAGGAGCTTGCCGACCTCCTCGGCTGCTGCTCGTTGTCGTTCAGGGGCGGCGCCTCGCTTCTTTTGTCGCACGGGCTTGCAGGTCGGCTTCACCTGAAGCCGGTGGACCATGACCTCCGGATCTATCCCTGGCATGCCTGCAGGCGACCATGCGAAGACATCCATATTGTCCCGTAGGAAGTTGACGAGGCGACTCCTCTCGTGTTTGCCAAGGCCAGAGCCGACCTGCACGGTTAGCTCGGGAAAGTTCTCTCGTAAGGGAACTTGAATTAACAACTCACCAGGCTCTACCCGCTCTTTCTAGGGGTTGACCCGTGCCTCCATAACTTCAGTTGAGGGCTGGTCAGTCGTTGGGGCAGGCACCTCGGCTGGTTGTCTTGCTTCGTGGGTCGCTAGGTAGCATCGTCTTGCCACCATTTGGTCCCCTCGAACTTCACCGACTCCCTGGCTGGTAGGGAATCGTATCAGCAGGTGGTGAGTTGAGACCACTGCTCGGAGGGCGTTGAGTCCTGGCCTTCCGAGGATGGCGTTGTAAATCGAGGGCAGGCGTATTACAAGGAAACTCATACCCACGGTACTTTCACGAGGGGCGAGCCCGGCTGTGACCAGAAGGTCGATCCCGCCCTCTACTGGGACTGAATCCCCAGTGAATCCAACTAGCGGAGCATTCATCCTCCGTAGCTGTTCTTTTGTCATCCCCATTTTACAATAAGCACCAAAATACAAAACATTCGCCGAGCTTCCATTATCAACCAGGATGCGTTTTATATCAAATTTATTTATGATCATGGAGATGACTACGGCATCATCATGGGGAGTTTCGACTCCCTCTAGATCATCATCTGAGAAGGAGATGGCTTCAGAGGTGCGCGGGCGCTTCGAGGGGGCCTCTTCCCCTGAGGCTTCCCCAGCCGAGGTCCCGCCTCGGATAGTGTTGATGACGCCGGCGATGGACCTGTTGGCATTTGAACCTTCAGGCTGTGCTGCTCCTTCGGCTGGCTTCTTCCCTTCACACCGGCCTTGCACAAACCGATCGAGCACCCCTCGGCGAATGAGTGCTTCGATCTCATTTCGGAGCTGATAACAATCCTCGGTATCATGGCCGTGATCCCGGTGGAAACGGCAATACTTCCGGACATCACGCCGGATTCTGGTGTCTGGCTTCGGAGGTGGGAGCCGGATGCAATCCCGACTCTCAATCTCCATGAGGATTTCAGCCCGAGGAGCATTGAGGGGAGTATACTTTTCATACCTCCCTTCGGGTGCACGGGCCTGCAGTGGGAACCTCGGGCGAAGTGGTGATCTCTGCTGTGGCGGTCCTCTCAACCGGGGTGGACTCTTCGGGCGGGGCAGATTCTTAGCTCGTTGCGGAGGCGGGCTTCTAGGCTGGCCGCGCTCCTCGCGACGTCTCTTCTTGGGGTTCTGCTCGGTCCCGCCCCGCCTAACCGCCACGGCTTCTTCTGCCTTGGCATACTTCCGCGCCCGAGCGAACATTTCGGTGAGGTCCGTGGGAAAATTCTTCTCGATCGAGAAGAGGAATCTGTAGGACCGGGCTCCAGTCTTCAACGCCGACATGGCGATTGACTGGTCAAGCTCCCGGACCTCCCATGTTGCGGCGGTGAACCGGTCCAAGTACTCTTTGAAGGATTCTCCCTCCTTTTGTTTGATATCAAGGAGGGAGTCGGATGTCCGCCGCTGCAGCTGGCTGGCGGCAAAGTTGCCAGCAAATTGTCTGCCGAGCTGCTCAAAGGAAGAGACAGTACTCGGCTTCAGCCCGGTGAACCAAAGCCGGGCTGGCCCTCGGAGTGTCGCCGGAAAAGCTTACCACATCATGGCCTCCGAGGCTCCTTGTAGGGCCATTAAGACCCGGTAACTCTCCAGGTGGTCAAGGGGATCAGCCTTGCCGTTGTAGGGCTCCACCTGGGGCATCTTGAACCGTAGTGGGACCGGTTCATCTTCGATCTCCGGGGAGAAGGGTGACTTCGTAGTGAACTCGAAGTCGTTATCACGTCCTGATTTTCTCCCGTGGAGTGCCTGGATTTGGCGCTCTAGCTTCTCGACCTTCTTGTCGAGTTCATCATTCTGGAGGATCGCTGCAGCGGTTCGTTCGAGCGCAGGTTGCCCTGGAACCGACTCAGCTTCTGAAGGCTGTGGCCAGCCTCCGTAGCCTCTGGCTGGGTGCTCTCTCCAGAGGGAGGCTTGGACTTGGGAGTCCTGACCTCGAAGGGGAAGTCCGCTTGCAGGAGGCTCCGGTTGAGCTGGAGCCGGAGGAGGCGGTGCCGTTGGGATGCCCCTCGGTTGCAAGCTTTGGACAGCGGTAGCCAAGGCTTGCACTTGTTGCACCAGGGCATCAAACTGCTCCGGCCGAACTTGAGGGGTTGACTCGGCCGGAGGTGGTGAGTTCCGGACGGAATGCTCAGGACTGGGTGGAGGACGTCGAGAGGCATTGGAAGCCCCTTTGCTTCTTAGCTTCATGGCAGCGAACTCGGGCCCTTCCTCTAGCGCCAACTGTTGCTGGAAATTTGACCCGGGGGCCGCCGCGAAGCCGGGGAAGGAGGAGCTCCGCCGCCTGAGAGGGCGGACGGCGGGGCGCCGGCCGGCCGCGTCCTCCGCTGGGGAGTGGAAGAGAGCAAAGAGGGGTGGTGCGTCCAGTCCTGTCCCGTTCTGCAAAAAAGTCGGTGGCCGGGCTCCCCGGCGCCGGCCCTCCAATGCTTAAGTCAGAGGGAGAATATGTGGAGAGAGCAGGCAGGAGAGTATATGGAGAAGACAGCAGGAATATTTGGATAAGATGAAGAAGATGAAGAGGATGATATCCTCCATTGTGTCTGTGTTGTTTGCTTCTTTTCACCCGGTCCAGGAGGGTTCTGTCCGGGGGCCCCCCTTCCCTTCTCCCAGGTTTTCTTTTATAGAAGGGGATTACGTTATCTGGGAGGTGGCAGGGGAATTTGTCTCTTTTCGTCATAATTGAGCATGATTTGGCCCATTAATGGCGTAATGGAGAACGGGACCGAATCAGACCGGAACCAGGGAGTTGTCATGGTCAATCGGACCTGTTGGAGTGGTTGAACCGCCGGCTGTGGTGGGCCCGGGGTCTGTGGATGGTAAGTGCATTTATTACCGAATGAACCGACGGTCAGGGAGAGCCATACGCTTTGATGGTTCAGCGATCCGGAGATCGTCTTGAGCCGTGTTCATTAAATGACTGAGTGCATTGGAGACTTGAGGGAGTCTCATGCATTAATGGCAGGTCGTGCCGAATACCTGCGGAGATCTTATGCCTTGATGGCTTGGAGATAGTGGCAGGTTGTAGTAGAGTCGCGTGTATAGCCGCCGGACCTTTCGAGAAAGCTTGGCGGGGAGGAGTATTAGTTAAGGCATCGGCTCGGCAAGGGTGCCGAGCCGAGCTGGTCGCCCAGAGGGGCGCCCTGTGGCGGGGTTGCTTCTAGTACTTCTGGTCGACGCCCTTTGGGCGAGCACCTTCTAGCCGAGCGCCTCTATTTGGCGCTTTGTCTCTGGTTGGCGCTTCCTAGTTCGAGCGCTTCTCTGGTCGGCGTCTTCTGGTCGGCTCTTTCTAGCCGAGCATCCCTACTTGGTTATTTTGGTTGGGCGCCTCTTGGCGCTCTCTCTGGTCGGCGTCCTTTAGTCGAGCGCCTTTCCGGTCGGCGTTCTCTAGCCGAGCGCTTCCGTGGCGGTATGACTTGGGGTTTTTCCCCCAACAGGATCGATTTAAGATCATAATTGATCTTCAAATTGCTGTAGAAGAGCTGAGTGGTGATATAAAAGTTCATTTGTCGAAGAGTATCCGATAAAAAAAATTTTGATGCTTAAGTCAAATACTGGTCTCAAAAAATAGAGAAGGCTTGAGATGGTAAAACGAACTTATTTGAAGGGCTCCCAAGTATGCTTGAACTCAAAGACAGCTTAAAAAGCATCTAAATTTTTAAAATTTTTAATTTAAATAAGAAAGACCCAAACTCTTTTAATTAAAAAATACAGCTTAAATAAATTTTGAAAATTTTTAGTCAAACACTATTTTTCACCTAAAATTCCCACAAAACTACTTACAAAAAAAAAAAACAAAGGAAGAAAAGCTTCCACCTCTATTTCCACAAAAGTTCTTGATCTAGGTGGGCAGTGTAAGTATTGTTTATCCTAAAATTAAATTTCTTAAACAGAAACAATCAATTTATTCGATTAAGATTCAAGATAATTCCATGCACCGTGCCTCGGTTCGATGGTCGAAAAATAAAATATGAGAGGATAAAGAGAAACAATATTCACTCTCTTGCACATTGATGCTTTCTCTTCTTTATCTGGGGTCATAGTTATTTTTAAAATTTTTATCAAGGTACTGAATCTGTTTTTGCTTGATTACTCACATAACACTTAGTCAATCCAAGCAATTTTGACAGTCATGAGTCCTCCAATATAATTTATGCTTGTCTCAAAAAATAACTTTATATTAGCACGGAGATGAAATGTTCATTGAAGTGCAAATTGCTGATATAAACGTTATTTTGAACGGACGTTAGGGCCCAGGCGGATATCCTTGCTTTCTTTTTTTCCCCTTATGGTTGGAAACGTGCAAGCTTCTTTTTTTTTTTTTTGGACTTAGGAAAAGAGGAAGGGGAGAGAAAGGGACAAGCCCGTCTCCACGTAGCAGCTCTTACTGGGCCTCCGCCCTACCAGAAAAATATTCGATACGGACAGAAATAACCGTATGTTGGCACTCCGACTGATTTTACTCATATCCTCTCCATTCCTGAATCCGACTTGATTATCTCTTTAGGCTGAGTACGTCACACTCAATATCATCGAGACTATCAGTAGAGTCATACGTCCTACTACCTCAGTGGGAACGTGCAAGCATGTTCTTATAAAGAATACAACCAAGATTATGGTCGGAAATATTTTGGCAGCCAAACTTTCCATGCACTATTGCTACCTATAATTGGCTGAACCACCATATTATTATATAAACTCTTTTTTTTTCCGGTGACAACTGGAGGTGGTTTATTTTAGTAAAAGAGACCGAAATTCGCAAATTAAAGAGCCAAATACTCATTTAAACAATAAAATAAACCATTTTCAGAAAAAAAAATGATATTTTCAAAAAAAATCAAATATGCTCTATTATTTCTTAATATTTATTTTACTTAACCTGAAAATAACTTACTTTCATTAAATAAAAATAATTTTCTCTTAAAATTACTCCATTGAAGTCGGTTACACTAAATATAAATAATAAACCAATCTGCCAAAAAGAACTTTGAATCCAAAAACCATGGAACATCCTCATCGCCTAGCGAGTGCCTCCGTGCAGTCCCCATCCATACGCCAAACCAAATCTCTCCTTCCATGCGCATACCAACCAAAAATAACAATGGAACAACAATACTTGCTCTTTTTTCCTTGGTTCATATACTAATATGCTTTATAATATTAGCCAACAGCATCGACTACAAACTTGAAGACCCCATCCTTATTAACGCCTCCCTACCCCTTTTACTTCCACCTCTATCTATCTTCTTTTGGTTACAGACTTCTTTCTTTTCACAGTTTATATATATATATATATATATAACAAAAGGAAAAAACATAGAAAAGCAAATACGGAAATATTTGGACTTCTTCATGCCGGGGGTCTCCTACACAAGGGTGGCACACTGCGATGTCTTCGGGTCCCACATCGCGGGCAGCATGTACTTCCTCCCAGCCAATCCCCTCGCATTATAGCTGGCCCCCGTGGTGGGGTCCAACAGCGTCTTGCCTGGGTAACCCGCGTACGCCCCGCTCCCGAACTCCCCCGTGCATGCCGTTACGGCCTCTAACGGTGCCGTCGCCGGCCCCTGGTAGTATCCGTTGCCGTAAGGGTTCGTCACCGTCCCGGCTAACAGCGTGGCGAGGTTGATGACCATGCCGTCCATCCCGACGTCGCCGTTAGGCGCCACTAGCGGCGGGGTCTGAGGGCCGTAGATGGGCTGGTGGAAGGGCCAGGCGCACTGGCCCGGGCACTGGACCGTCGAGTCGCCGACCCAAAGATAGGGGAAGCGGGCCCGGCCGAGGCGACCGGCCGGGGCGGACCCGTGGGTCCCGCACCGGCTCATGCAGAACCCATCGACGGCGACGTCGGAGGAGGTCAGCACGGCGGTGACCGCCCCGCGATGGGGCCCGGCGCGGGCGGCGAGGGTGGCGAGGTCGGCGGAGGTGAGGGTCTTCCCGAGGGAGTACTTCTCGTCGAGGAGCTGGAGGCCGAGGGAGACGCTGGCGGCTGCGCCGCGGTAGCGGGCGGTCGTGAGCCACCAGGATGCGGCGGAGGGGGGCGGCGGGGAGGAGGCAGAGGAGGGGGAGAGGGAACGGACGAAGTCGGCGATGATGGAGCGCTGGGTGGCGGAGAAGCGGCCGTACCAGAGGACGTGAACGGTGAGGTTACCGTTGAGGAGGGGGCCGTTGTGGTACTGGAGGACTAGGGGCTGCTGCTGGACCAGGCTAAGCTTCCTGGGGTCGGCCACGGAGGATTGGAACAAGAGCAAGAGAGAGAGAAGAGAGAAAAGTGGCGAGAGAGCCATAGAGGGAGTGAGAGGAACCTAAAACGTCGTAGTTTCCGTCAGCTAGTCCTTGGCTTTGGTTTAGTGCCGGCTTGCAAAGAGAGTAAGCGAAAGCATAATTTTTATACAGGTTGGGGTGGGGGGGGCAGAGGGATGGAGAGGAACAGCTGGAGGCCACCGTGATGAGGGCGATGTTTACTTGACGACCGGGGGGTATATTTTAACTGGGCTTGGGCACGGGCGGGCATTAGGAAAGGTGGTTCGAGGGAGGCGCCTTTGGGATCTGGTCACCGCACTGAAGTGGAGGAGCATGTCCTTTGGGTGGAGGAGGATGGATCCGTCCTGGGCTGAAATTGGTTGCCCGTCAATATGCTCGTGTTAATCGGCAAATCATCAGGATATTAGGATTAATTGGGCCACTAGACATTCTTTCATGCATCATATCAGCAGTTTAGTTGAAATCACAATCAACTAAGAAATGAAATGCTTTTTTTTTCAGAAAATAATGTCTAGATCATCATGTCGATTCTAAATGGGATCCAATATGTTAGTGCTAATATGATTGCATCCAATATCTAGCTCCTCATAAACCTTTAAAATACATGTAGAAAAGTTACTATGTATATACATCAAACCTACTTTATATATTGCTCCTATGAAAAAGATATACCCATGTATCCAGGTTGTAATTAAATTATTGCCACACTAGTTAGACAAGATGAACATGAAAGTATTAGGAGTGATAAATTTCAACTACAAATATCATGATACATAGTCTTATTTTAATCATAACTAAAAATAAAATTTTTGCTCAAGCACTAAAAAATTGGTAATACCTTAAATTATCCAGACCCTTTTTAAGAAATTAGATTCAAGCCACATTGGTTGAGATTTATATCTGGCACAATTCTTTTTCATATTATTTTTTATTTTTTAATAATATTTCAGCAATTCGCATATAATGGGTATGAGTGCAGTTTAAAAAATTAGAAAAAAAATATATAAGGAAGACAAAATATCGACGTGATTTTTTTAGATAAAATTTTTAGTGATGAGCTCCATAAAATATCATCCAATTTACGTGGTTGTTGGGAGAAAAAAAACAGCCAATCACCTTGGTACCATTAATCATTTCTCATGACGTATTCATGCCCAGCTGGGGTCCCTAGGTAATGGAAATCCCTTTATAGGGTCGCCGAACGCGTCCAGGGGGGTGAGAGCATCCACTGCTCCACGGAGAACGAGAAAGGAGAAGCCTGCCCTTGCCCAGGACCCGGGGCGGTAGAAACCGATGACGTGACGGGCAAGGGATATATAAAGAAAGGTGGCAAGTGTGATAAGAACGCCACTGTTGAAGCCACCACAATTGCCCTCTTTTGCTCGCCTATTCACAACCTTTCCCTCGGCCATCATTGCATCACAGGACGAGTTCCAGAGACGTGGCCGAAACATCTCCGAAGGTGCTGTACCTCCGTCACCATCTCGTTTAATATAACAGCGTTTTTTTTTTCTTAAATGCTTGCCGCCGCTGCCTTCGAGCTAAGTTGTGCCTTGTGATGCTAAGGACGTCTCCATTTGGAAGACACCAAACCGCTTACCAAGTATTCTACGTATACTTCGGATACATGAGTCTTAGGCTAGTAGTTGTGCATTCATATTGTACATTGAAATGCAGTAGTATCGGACAAATCATACAACTGTTCTGAATTAGTTTGGATGTCGAGTATTAAAGTCAGGACAGGTCTTGCTACAAAGAAAGCAGCCAATGCAATTGCACCAATGCCTGTTTTTACGCTGCGTACTTAATGGTGGGATCTTTTATTTGAAGATAAAGGGCACGTACGGATGACATCACCAGCGTGAAAACAATGGACCAAGGCAAAGGTGGCCAAACAAACAAATTAAGACGTGGGTACACCGTGCACGGAGAATCCCACGTATTTTATGATACGATCAGAACTTTCCTGCTGTAACCTAACAAGCCATAGCTTTGCCTTCGACGACTCTGCTCAGTCTTCTGCGGCAGACCCACATCATATTAGATAAGCTCGACCGACATGGAGAAGGCCAACCTCGCGGCCATCACTAATGGTCGTTAATTAAGGGCCATAGATTTATATACATCGCAATCAGGCGTGCAAGATTCGCGCACAGTTGTAAAGGTGATGGAGTCGACAACGGGGCGGGTCAAAAGACGGGTGCTGGCTAAAGGACGAGGAACAGAAGAGGGAAAGGCATGGGCGTTTTCGCGCGTGCGAGGGGATGCTGCCGCACGTGGTCGTCCGAATTTATTATGATTCTTGGGGGAGAAAGGGATGAGACTGAAGGGGAGACAGGACTCCGCTGGGGAAGGTGGCCGACATGCTTTGTGGGACACGTGTGGGACAGGTGTGGTGGGGCACGAGTGCTCGTGCGTGGAATTCAAGTTTGGATCCTAGCGTGTGGTCTCGCGCGTGTAGATATAGATTTTTTTTGGTTTCAACACTTCTTATTCCAGAAGTGCTCTCTTAAGTACTGGCTAAAACAATAAGAGGTGACAAAATAAGTTGGGAATACTTATGCTGATGTGCCACCAATGTAATCCACCATGAACACAAGGAATATATAAGAACTCTCCATTGCTGAGGTTGTGACGGACTCTAAAATTCTTGACTTTCACTCACAACGTCTTCTGTTTCAATCACACCTTACTTGGTTTCCAAGGTTTTATATTTATTGTATAGAGTGAAGAAAGTACTTCTTTTGGAGCTTTTTAGCTTAGTTTGAGAGGAAAAGATGCGAAGCTGCAGGATGTTTCCGTATCAATCGCACCATATTTGCTGTTCAAGGTATTACATTTATTATATAGAGTGAAGAAAGTACTTCTTTTAGAGTTTTTAGGTTAATTGAGAGGAAAAGATGCGAGGGAGAGGTAGAAGTCATGGAAGGACATTGATAAGCTTCCATCAATAAAATAAATTATCATAATATTTATTTGCAAATAGCGATAAGATGTATGTATGGTTGCTTTTTCAGATACGTGCTTTACTGCCTTTATATCACACTTGAGGTTCCCTCTAAGCTTACAAGTAGGCTTAAGTCCTATCCTTTCTTCTTCTTTTTTCGAAATTTACATTAACTGAGACAAGAATTTGCTGTGAGCATCCATCAAAAGTTAATTAATAACCCCTCTCCTCGCTACCACAAGACAAAAAAGCTTGCCCATTACACTCGGAGATAGTCTATAACACAGCTGAGAATTAGATTAAAGACAGGTAAACAAAAGGAGGTTACTAGAAAAGCTAAACATTGGTGATGTAGAATTTAGAAAGACAACATTTTGGGCTTTTGTGAGAAATATATGCTTTATAACAAGCATAGATTTATAATCTAGATAAATAGAAAATGAAAGGACGATTCACTAAAAACCCTCCCATCTACAAAATTTAAGTAACAAAGTGCGTGATAATTGTTCACTATAGAAGGTTCTACAGAAGAAATGTTTGGCCAGTTCAAGGCAAACATTTTCAGTTTAATGACCACTCCGATGGAGAATGTTCGATACAAACAAAATAATAACAGCCTTATGGGCTCGTTTGGTTCGCGGGAAAAGAAGGGGGGAAAGTGTGGTCAACGGGAAAGTAATGAGATGCCTCTTGTTTGGTTGGAGTTTTCAAAGGAGAGAGAAGGGAAAGTTATATTCCCATGGGAATGTGATTCCCACATTTCATGGAAAAGTCTTTCCCATGAGAAACATGGAAAAGTTACTTTCCCATGAGGTGGGAATCACTCCATTTTTACTTTTTCCCAAAAAGTCCTTTCAGCATTAAAGAAGCATTAAAGAGGCATTAAAAACCTAATTTTTATTAAGGGCATAATAGGAATTATATATAACTTTTCTAGGAAAGTGGATGGCCAACCAAACATAAGTACCTTGGAAATTTGTCACTTTCCCATGGTCAACCAAACATGCCAAAATTACTTTCCTAGGCATCCTCTTCCTAGGAATTTGTTTCCCAGGAATCATATTCCTAGGAAGGAAAATGCTTCCCGCGAACCAAACGAGCCCTATATGTATGATCACCACTTTTCTCAAAGCATTGCAAGGCATGTGAATATCACGAACAAGTGATTCATAGAGTTATGTCAGGACAGAAAGACAAAAGAATCGGTTCATATTATTCCAACCCAAAAGTGTAAAAAAGCTCTTAAGGAATCACAAATCATGGCACCTTTTCCATTTTTTATTATAAATTTATACTTTAAAGTTATTTTAATGGCACTTAGAACTTCTTTGGTTTACAGATTCTCATCAAAATATTTTTTCTGAAAAGTTGATTTTTGAAAATATAATGTATAAAAAAATAATTTTGGTATATTTAGTTGATTATAGAAAAATGGTACATGTCAAAATAGCTTATGTTTGATTGAACATTTATTTTTTGAGATAGTTGTGTAAAATATTTATTATATTCTTAATTAAAGAAATCTTATCCATAAGTTTTGATAAATTAGAGTCATTTTAGAAGAAAAAATTTCTAACCGGTAAAAAAGTAGTTTTTTTTAATGTCCCTCATGAATTTTTATTTTTTATGAAATATAAAAATTTTATTTTCATAAATATACTTTTTTTTTTTTTGAAAACTTCAATTAAATGAAAAAAATTTCCGCCTTTCCTCTCCCCTTTTTTTTTCCGGCAAAGCAAACAAGTCTTTAACAGCACCTGATTTATGTTGTCCACAAAAAAAGAAAAGTATATATATAGGCTTTTTGTCGTACAAATAGTTACATACTGTGGCCACTTCTAGCCACTTCTAAAAAAAGTATATATAGGCTTAGTCGTACAAATAGTTACATACTCTGGCCACTTCTAGCTGCTTCTAAAAAAAAGTATATAGGCTTAGTCGTACAAATAGTTACATATTCTGGCCACTTCTAGTCACTTCTATGACAATCGAGTTTCATGCAATTTTTTCCAAACACTTTGTGGAGCCGCTCCAACTCAAAGCCACCAAATAAAAGGGAGGCAGAAGCATGAGAGCTTTTCCCTCACACTCCCCAAATTTTATGCCCTCTTCAGGGGAAAAAATATCCCTCAAGGAACATCACGAGTAAATTGATGAGCATATTAGCTAACATTGTTCATTAGAGGCCGATCATTGCTTAAAGTACTACAAAAGCTTGGAATAATAGATCCTTTATTTTTTTCATTTAAGGGGAATTAAGAATCTAAGCTCATACAAACTTCCATCAACTACAATTAGTTCAAAAAAAATAATACTTGCCCAAACACATTTTGTGAGTGAAGCCATATTTTTGAAAGTGTTTGTAGGGGAGATCTTAGTATTATAATTTGGTGAGTCAACCTTGCAATTCAAATTGTGGAACACCTCCATAGTGTTAGAGTGGTCCAATTGAAATTTCCCAGATCAAGAAGACCTTACAATCATGCAACATTATTCTAGCCCCAATTAATTACGGGGGATCAACATCCTTATTCTTCTTCCATTTACATAATAATTATTTTGTTAAAAAATAAGAAAAAGTTCATAAGAGCAAAACAACTATATAACTCCGCTTGCAACTTTCTTCCCTATAAGAGGGTGGAACACTGAGACATCATGCTGTCCCACATAGCTAGCAATAAATACTTCATCCACCACTAAGATGATAGCCTGATGGTAAGGAGGCTTGGACTCCACCTAAGTTATCTAGATTCGAAACTCGCAAGCGTCGATTAAACAGAAGACCGCATGTTCCACATCCGGATGGTTCTGTGTGGATATGCTTTCCTTCCATCAGTACTAAGATTTTCCACGGGTTGGAAAGGGCATGTGGAAACTTGCGATCTGCATTAAATATTTTTTGGTGGAAGGAGAGCCCAGTGAGGCTGCCACCAACTCCCCCAAAAAAAAAAAAAAAATACTTCATCCCATCCAATCCCCTCGCGGTATAACTAGCCCACTGGTCTTATCCATAAGCCCCTGTCCCGAATATCCCGGTACACGCAGATACGGCCTCCAACGGCGCGTGAGCGGGCCCCTGGAGATACCCGTTACCGTCAGAGTTTGTCACCGTTCCGTCTGGCGAGGGTAATGTCACGCCGTCAAGGATTCCATCGCGACATCGCCGTTAGGCGCGACTAACGGCGGGGTCTGGGAGCCGTAGACCAGTTGGTGGAAGGGCGACGCTGTCGCCGGTCCATATGAACCCGGTCAAGCCGGAGTGCGGGCGCTGGGTCCCTCACCGGTTCGAGCAGAAGCCGTCGACGGCCACGTCCGCGGAGGCGAGGACGACGTTAATGTCGGCGTGGGAGGTGCCGGGTTCAGAGGCTAGGAGGGAGAGAGGTGGGAGGAGGAGAGGGTTTTTGCCAAGGACGTTGTGGTCGTCGAAAGGCTGGCGGCCGAGGGAGCGGCGGGGGTCGCGCTGCAACTGAAGGCGCGGGTGAGCCACCAGGCGGCGGCGGAGTGGGTGACATGGCTGCCGGAGGAGCGGAGAGGCCGAGGAGGAAGTCGGCGAAGAAGCGGGCGTATTAGAGAAGGTTGACGGTGAGGAGGGGCCCGTGGTGGTGGCCGGGGAGAAGCGGAGCAAGAGGAGAGAGAGAGGGTGAGGATGGCAAGTGATAGAGATAGAATAGGCAAGGCGGCCGCGGCTTCGGTTCAAAACATCAAGAAGTTTATATAGTTTAAGCAAAGGAAATTTAGAAGCGGTTACTGATGAGTGAAGAAAAGAGACTAGGAGAGACTTACCTGAAGCATGGGTAGGCTCCGTTACCGCTCGATGGGTCAGAGGTCGAAGGATGGTCGTCGAATTTAATAATGGCAAAATGTTGAGATAGGTTCAAGGTTCGATAAAGATGGGAGGAGTGTTGGGGCGATGAGGATGAGAATATGGGATTGAGATAAGGATGGATACAAGATAGTTTCATTTGGTCCTTCGGTCATAGCTTTGAGAGGAAAAAAGGAAAAATCTCAATACGTTTTTGAGTCCAGATGGCCTTCTTTTTTCGTTAGGAAGGGTAGAGCGAGCAACGTCTCTCGCAAATCAGGAAAAAAGAAGAAGAAAATTCTCTCATTTCTTTGGTATTTCCTCGAGGTTTTGGATTTTATTACAATTGCTTGGATCCGACAAGAAGTAAGTGTATCCAAAAGGGCCCTAAGGGGTGAAAAAAAAACCATAAAAAAAGGAAAAAGAACGGAGGAAAAGAAAGGCATATCAACCCAACCCATCCATCAAGGAGGAAATCCATCTCAAAAAGTACAAATTCACATCGGAATTTAAAATTTAAAATTCAAACTAAGAAGATCGAAAGCTGCCATCGACCAAGAAGCAATGTACCGCCTTTCAGGACCTAACCAAGCCTCACTCACCACTAGGAACCAAATTCCGTGATTACATTATCATCCAAGATTCCAATATAAAAGATACATCATATCATAATGTACCGCTTCGGTCCTTGAGACCTCCACTACCCTTTAGCATCCACGTATTTTAATCTCTATAATCCAAATTTTTAAGCATCAAACGAATAAAATAAATTAAAAAAACCGCAATTCGGAAATGAATGAAAAATTTACAGGCTATCCATATCCTCAGTGTTCCTCCGCTCTGTTTATACGAATACATCCCGAAACCACGATCTTACACCAAAAATGTTACCCGCCACTTGTCTACACCAAGGTAGAGCAAGTGGACGTTGACGGGTCAAACAAGGCTGGAACTAGGTACTTCCTCCCGTGGGCCCCATTTGCGTTGTAGCTCGCCCCCGTGGTTGGCTCCACCAACAATTCCCCGGCGTATCCCGGATACGCCCCCTTCGCGTACACCCCCGGGCACGCCGTCGCCGCCTCTAACGGCGCCTCCTTCGGTCCCTGGTAGAATCCGTTACCGAACGGGTTGGTCGCCGTCCCGGCCATCATGCTCGCCAAGTTGATCACCATGCCGTCGATCCCGACGTCGCCGTTAGGCGCCACCAGCGGCGGGCTCTGCGGCCCGTAGACCGGCTGGTGGAAGGGCCACGCGCACTGGCCCGGGCACTGGGTCGCCGAGTTGCCGACCCAGATATAAGCGAACCGCCCGGATTTGGACCGAGGCGAGGACCCGTGGGTCCCGCACCGGCTCATGCAGAAGCCCTCGACGGCGACGTCGTCCGCCGTCAGGACGACGTTGACGGCGTTCTTCGGCGCCCCGCGGCTCGCCAGCTTGGCGATGTCGTCGTTCGTGAGAGACTTGCCGAGCGCGTAGGACCCGTCGAGGATCTGGTCACCGAGTGTGAGCTTAGGGAACTCGGTTTTCGACCGAGCGTAGTACTTCCCGATGGTCTTCCACCAGGCGGACACCGATGGCTCCGGCTGATTCTGGTCACCGCCCTTCGAGGAGAGGGATGTGACGAAGTCGGAGATGATGGCTCGCTGGGCGGCGGTGAACTTACCGTACCAGATGAGGTTCACCGATATAGGCCCCGTGAGGAGGGCCCCCTTGTGGTAGGTCAAAACAGGGGATGGTTCCTCCACCAGGGCATTGAGCTTTCTAGCCCCATAGGAACACTGGAATAGAAGGGAAGCAAATGCTACCAAGATACAAAGGAAAGAAGGGCTAATAATCCTGGAAGAGGCCATCAGCACAGAACAAGAAGAGAAGAGAAGAGGAGAGGGAAGGTATTGGGTTATATTATGCGCTTCTCTTTGAGAGGGAGAGAAGGGAGTCGTATTTGGGATGGGGGAGAGGTTGGCGTGAGGGGGTTTTATATAGTGGCAGGGAGAGGAACGGGGTTGTTGTTGATTAAATAATTCATGGAAGGTGAGCGGAAACAGAAGACAAGGATGGTGGGCCCGCAGGGGAGCTTTAGGGCCCATAAAGGGGGCGCGGTCTGGCCAGATTACGGTCACCAGACAGCTGGCTTTTGCGTGCTACTGGCAGCTGTAACATTTGCGAAAGTTTGTTTTCTTCCCACAATGGCCTTGCATCGGGAACTGGGATACCTAAGTCATCCTGAGGTAAATAGGGGTGTTTTAGGGATGGGAAACTTGGGGGGATAAGAAGGGGGTAGTTTGGCCGAGGAGTTGGGTTCGCTTCTCGAGGAGTTTTAAATTTTCGAACGTTATGAGAGGGGACAGGCTGGTGACTACCGGGGGGAGCGTAGCTTTATTAATGGTTATGGATCGGGATGCGCGTACGTGCCAGCTGGGGACTCGTAAGGGAGCGCGCTGTCTTGCGCCGCACGGGCCACCACCTGCCCACCAAAAACTCGTGAAGCCCCCCAGGGTTTACTGTTGATACAGGTGCAGCAACCTGGATCGCCTCCTATATTGCACCGTATTTTAAAAAGCTCTATCAGTAGAGTTCCCACCTCTATTGTATTTTTTGATTTTTTCTGAATTGGCAAGATGTACTCATGTTAGAGCTATATGAATTGCCATTTTCAATCAAAAAAAAAGGAAGGGGCCTGAGCAGGCTCGGCCGCGCTCAACTACTGTAGTTGGATAGATGCATAATGATAGCAACAGTATTGGAAGGCTATTTTTTGCTAAGAGACATTCAGACTATGATGAGTGGTAGCGTGATTTTTTGCGGCAAAAATATTTTTAGAGAAACGAATGAGGCTGTGGATGGGATGATTTTGTATATGGTGAATTATTTTGAAAGTGCTCTGTGGCCTTGGTGAATGGAAGAAAAAAAACAAAAATGTGAAAATTGTATGCACTATGATTACTTTATCCGGTACCCAAAAAACTACTAAATTTGATGTGCTTGAATTGGATCATTAACTGTGTTTATTATGCCACCGCTATAATCCGTCATCGGACATGCACAATGAAACGGATGATTTCTGCGTCAAAAATTTGCTGGCTTTTAAGAGCTTGTAAGCACATGATAAGGATTGAAGGCATGGACAACCAGAGAAGATCGTCATTCAAAAAACTATGTATAAAGATTGAAGTAATACGACAGCATTGTTGAACTGTGACTGGTAGTGCGCATAGGCAGACTTTTGTAGTTAAATACTTAGTAGCCTATGGATGCTTAACATGCAAGGATTCAGTTAACATGAAAGGATACAATTAAACAAAGGCAACTTGAACTTTGGGATGCTTAACTAGTGATGGCTTCCATGAACTCATGCGCCTGAGTGTTCATAGAGCCCTATTTATGCAAGCTTTGACTTGGTTTGTTTGGAAATCTAAGATTAGCCGTAGACATGGTTGAGTCGGCATAGAGGAATGCATGGTGTTTGAATAATTTTAAGGATCACGCAACAACCTGCATCACTCATAATATTTTTCTTTATCAGCATAATTCTGTGTCAACCTATTTTAGTTTCTTTTGTTAGCATAATCTTGTTAGAATAATTTTAGGAATCACATAACAATCTGTATCATCTATAATATTTTTAATTATTAGTGCGATCCTATATCAGCCTATATTATTTTTCATGTATGAAGTCTGTATACGAGTATATATAACTCTTGAGATGTACCGAATATAAAGTAACAGAGAAATAAAATCACTTTTTTCTCTCTCTCTTTTTTTTTTTTGTTTTTCGCTTCTTCTCTAAATATTTCAACATGTGGCAATTAAACCCTCCTAAGAGGGTAAAAAATCTTCTCTCCTATACAATAAGAGATTGGAGTGAGGTGGAAAGGATCAAATGGGATTTGTTGGGCTAGGGATGTCTCACCATGAGTTGACTCACTTAGGTGGTAATGAGATCTCGGCTCCAAAATACATATCTAATACAAATATATTTTATAAATTCAAAAAATAAAATATTTTGAATTGGAAGTCAAATACATGGCCAATCAATTCATAGGATCTCATTCAAGTGCTGAGCTATATAAGAAGCTATTCAACCAGCTACTCTATTAGCTTCTTTATAAATATGCTTGGCCATCTGGATTTTAACTTGTTTAGGTCCAAAGTGCTTTGACCCCGACAAAAACAACTTGTTTAGCCACGTTTTCTTTGCAATGTTTCCACACTTTTCCCATTCCAAGAAGAAGAAAACAAACCGTTCGCTGTCGCTGTTCTCTCCTTCCCCACTCTGGCCTCAGTCTCTGAAATCCGACAACAGCCCTTATAAAAGTAAGAAATTATTCGCTCAAAGCATTTGATTGTTTTACTCAATTATTTTGTAGTCATGTCGGATATCTTGGTTGTATGTGAAGGTGAAATGGATTAGATTGCACAAAGCTGTCACCTTGCGAGGAGGTGAGCGGGCTCTGAGGCTCAACGTGTCTCATGGGTGTCTTGGCTTCGTATTGGGAGTCCTTGCCTTGTTATTTTTGTACAAAAATTTTATTTATATTTAAATTTTAATTAAAATAGTTTACATCTTAGTGTTAATTTAATTTTAAACTTAATACACAAGAGTTTATTTTTTGTTTTTGAGTGGAAGTGGAAGATGATGATATTTTTGCCTTATGATAGAAGAAAAGATGTGGTTTTATATGGAGGGGGAGAGAATGACGTAAAGAGTCATGAAAAATTTGGTAAAACATCTTTGTAGTAGGAAAAAAATTGTGAAGTGTCCTGAAGAGACGTGATAAGAGCCGATAATAGGGTCAGAACAGGGGAAGCGAACAAAAAAAATTTCGGTTAATTTTTAATGGTCCTATCATAGTAGAGAGGCAAGTAGAAAGTAGATTCGGCCCTTACCTCAACTTAGATGGGCTCTATGACTGCAATTCCAGCAAGCACAGTGACCCTAGGCGGACAACGCACAAGAAGAAAAAGAGAGGAAAAGAGGCGATGGTGGTCGACAATCGTCGATGGTGCGAAGAGTTGGGAAGGCTTTATCTAGAGCAGAGACTAGGGTTTTCTAGTCTCTCGTAGAGTTTGAGTCCTCCTTCCTATGTTCGAGCAAGGCTCTGCCCTGTTCGGATCCCACAAGGCTCTGTTCGGATCCCACAAGGGCCATTGGGCTACTCTAGGCCAGTTAGTGGACTGGCCCTAGCTCAGCTTTTCTTGGTTGGGCTTCGCATAAGTGTAACAAAGCTGCAGGCTAGCAAAATTGCAAAAATTCAAGAGTATAAATGATTGTAGTGATCCAGTAGATTTGGCTAGCTCAAATACTCTAATTAGGCAGCCAAGGAACCCGAGTCCATTGGTTGTCACCACTTCTCTCCCCCGTCAATGTATTCATAAAAGGTCCTCTTTTTAAATCCATGAAGTGATTTTCCCACGTTGAAAGGACCCAGTCCAAGGACCAAATAGAACGTCTAATTAGGCTGGAAGATGAACCATCTAGATCACATGGTTTCATAAGGTTCCGCTAGGAGTCAATCAAGTTGGCTAAAATAGTTTCAAAATACTAAACTACATCAATAGAGGCCTATATATGATTTAATAGGGAGGAATCCTGCCCATGTCATGCCCCTCTAATTATATAATCGCCACGTGCTAGGGTCTAAAGATTTATTTAGATATTTCTATAGAACTCGGCTAAAAATTTTATAAAAAGATATATATATATATATATTTCCATAGAATTATATGAGAAGGAAAAAAAAGAGAAAGAAGACTATCCTGCAAAATTTTCAGCCCAGTTCAAATTCTATAGAACTATCTAAAAAGCCATCCATTTGAGATTCTAGACCACTACACATTAAAATATTATCTCATTGTCTTAAGCTGAAGATGCTCAGAGACTATTTTATGGAATTCAGTAGCAATCCGCCACCCACTTTTCCTGCAGAATTCCACGGCCCGCCCTTAGTCTCATGTCTCGCGAAGCTGAGACTAAACCCCCCCCTTCTCCTAATAATTTATTGTGTCCAAATCATGCACCCGACTGTTCCTTACCTATGTATATAGTACTCCTTCCATTCATCACTCATCCAAATTCATGAGGTATCTTCTTTTCCTTCCAAGTAGAGGCGGCAATTTGTAACCTGAGCATTCAACCCTACATGCAAATGACGTGCTTTGAACGAGTCTGGATTTGATATAAATGAGCTCGAGTTATAAAGGAGTTAATCCATCTAGATCCATTTAGTAAATAGATAGAATTCAGGTTTTGACCTTTAACCTATTCAGCCCACCTATTTGATAATTGGATTGTGATGATCTAACCTATTTGGCTTATTTAAAATCTACTTAACTCATCTCTATCCTATTTAACCTAGCTTGCTCAACATGTTTAACTTATTTTCATCTATTAATCCATTAAAAATCCATTTAACATATTTAACCTATTTAACTTGATTTGACAACGGATTATACGAGTTGGGTTGGGTTGGGTTACCTATTCAACAAACAGGTTGAGTTTATATATGATTTTTAACCTAGTTAATAAATATATTGAGCTCAGGTTGAAATCTGACCTGCACCTAATCTAATCTGTATCCAATCCAATCTGACTGGAATGCCACCCTACTTCAAAGTTCCACATTCCAATCTCAATACCTTCTCCCCTCCCAAATGGCTTTAATTCACATCACATGGCTAGCACGGCTCCTTTAGTGCTAGCATTTGCTAGCTTAGCCCAATTGTGCATGGGTCTAGAAAGCTAGCCACCCTTAAGTCTATCAACTTGGACCTTCTTCCCTCACACCTTGCCCCACCAAAAGATAGTATCTTTTTTTTTTTCTTTTTTGGTACACTGGTAGCTCATAGAACAAATACAAATTCTTCCATCTCCCCGTGGGAGGAGGTCTTTTTGGTTAAAGACAAAGAAAAGCCAAATCCTTTAGGCCGAGGAGTGCTTTTTGGCAAGTCCCTCACGGGGGACGACGTTTCCGAGCCCGAACCGGCGGCATAGGCTGGGCCCAGCCGCCAAGGAAGGACGGATCGCTATGGTTTTAAATAAACCCTCTCAAACTCCAAAGTCTCGTGTCTATTGCCATCCAAATCCTCCAAAATAGTTCACTCCCCCTAAGAATGCTTCCATAACTCTGCCCAAGTCTATCCACATTCATGCACCTCCTTCCAGAACCACAATCCAATGAACTGAAACCTGAGGAGAACTAGCCTCCAAAATAGTTCAAGCACACCCTCATTTCCTTTTTGAAATCTAGCCGTTGACAACCTTACAAATATTTCATGGCTTCCAAGGCCCCATGCTACAAGACAAGTGCTTAACTCCGTGCACCCCAAAGAGAGCAGTAGGGTGGCTATGGGATAAAATGGCCTGGGTACGGGTGTTGTTAAGTGGCAGTATGGGCTTTGTACCACATTCAAACCAATGCCTCCCCCACCTTTGTCCTTACATATTTATTTCCGACGTGAGATGTCTCCAATCTCTATACATGTTAAGGTAAATTTTATTGAAGTTACCAAGAAAAAAATAGATTAAATTTTATTGTAGTAATCTGGAAAAGTGACAGAGGGAGATCACTTGAGATTCCCGTGACCCATCGTGCACCAAAGCTTATTTATTTGGATGCCGAGCTCAAACTCTTTCCCGAGAATATTATCACTTTTTTTTTTTTTTTCTTAAAACAGGTGCATCAAACAGTACGTGTATGAATACACCCAATAAGATCATACACCCAATAAGATCAAAATACAGTAACTCACGGAGTGCCAATGGCAACTCCCCCTCACCCGACCAAAGGGCATACCCCGAATGGTGGGCCACGTAGGCAGCTACCCAATCCGCCGCCCCGTTGGCCTCCCTGAATACATGCTTGGCCTGGATGGCCATCCCATCTCTCATCATCACCATGATATCACGGATCAAGGGGTGGTCTGTGCCCTCACCCCTTAATCCCCTCTGAATCCACCCGATGACAGTGGCCGAGTCACCCTCCAATATAATCGAGCTGGCCCGCAACACCATCCGTGCATGACGAAGGCCTGCCCAGGCTGCCCGCAGCTCTGCTCCGGGGACCGATGTATCAAACAACTGGCAGCCACCTGCGGCTACCGCCCTCGCATACAAGTCTCGTATGACAAAACCTGCACCGCCACGCATGCCGTCATCCCAAACCGACCCATCAAAGTTAACCTTGAGGAAACTCGGGGGTGGGGGCTCCCAGGTGAAAAACACCATCCAAGGAGCTGCCGAAGCAAGAGGGGAACCCCAGGTGTCCCAAGCTATCAAAGGTCTATCTGTAGGTAGGGTAGGCCTAATCTCTGTGGCCTGTGCCCGCGCAAGCTCTGCCACAAACCTCGGTGACATCCTGCGCTCGCCAAGAGTACGGGCGTTCCTAGCCAACCAAATCTGATATGCTGTGCAAGTCGCTCTGATACCCTCATCGCGAGTCTGTGAACTGGCTAACCACTGACGCATCACCCTGAGAAACTGTAGTCGCGCACTCCGCGCTCCCTGCGGGATCCCAGTCCACTGCCATGTCGCCCTCGCCCATGTACACTGGAAGAGCACATGGTCCACTGACTCCTCAGCTCCACAGAATATTATCACTTTCGGGATTCGTTTGGTGAGAAAAAAAAAAAAAGAAAATATGGCCAACAAAAATGTGAAAAAAAAAACCATTAGAATTTATTAAAAAATATATAAAAAATATTTTTTAAAAAAATAAAATTTTTATGTTTCATAGAAAAGAAAAATTTATAAGAGATAAAAAATTATTTTTCTACTGCTTAAAAATTAAGATTTTTTTTCCAAAATTATTATTAAACTATCAAAATTCATGAGTAACATATTTTTCTTTATTAAGAGTATAATAAATATTTCACATAACTTTTCTAGAAAAATAAATGCTCAACCAAACATGAGCTGCTCTAGAATGTATAATTTTTTCATGGTCAATCAAACATGCCAAAACTATTTTTTCAGGTATCAGCTTTCTAGAAATTAGCTTTTCAAAAAAAAATATTTCGATAAGAAAAAATTCTTTCCGCGAAGCAAACAAGCCCTCAATTCTTCCAATCTTGTCCTCGTACCCTATCTCCTGGCATCATTTTATGAGAGCAATTTTCTCCATCCACTGTGCTTTCACTTCAAAATTGTTTTAGAGAGTAGAAATAAATATGTGTCCAGGAGTGTAATGTTATCTCTTCTACTGGGTTTTCAAATAATAAATCCTCATGTGGCATGAGATCGATTTTGAGGTTGGAGCATAAAAACTTGATGCTAGTAAATTTCCTTCGAGCATTGTAATTTGCATCATGCTCCAATACGAACATCAAATTAGCAAATTTGCTAAAAGAAAATGCTTTAAAATTATGCAGATTTCTGTACTGATTTCATGAAAATAGAGCAAGGGAAAATCGTATTTGTAATGCAAAGTCTTTCTATAAGACTTGTCAATTGTGATTTATTCTCCAAGTAATGATGATTGATGATCTTCCAAACTCCAAAATATGAATATGTCCGTAATGCTACATCTTCTTAGTTTCAAATTCTTAATTAATTCTTAAAAGATTTTCAGAGTGTAGAATTGTTGAGTGTAAAGAGATAAAGACTTAACTTTATTTATTTTATTCAATGTAATCAATACCATTCAGATTAACCAATCTATAAATATAAATAAAGAGCTCATATTACAATCTTATCATTATCAAATAATTATGATAGGCTCGATGCTTGCATCACCACTGCTAAAATGCCACCATCCCCTTATCGACTCAAATAAACGCTTCGAGTATTATGGCATTATAGCATCACCTAGTCGTGTTCCGAAGAATTAAATTGTTCTCCAGAGAATCACTACAAAATAATTTGGAAGAGCAGGAGCCTTAGGAATCTAATCCCACTTTCAATGTTTGGTGCTATCTACCATCTTTGAAGCTTAAACAAATGACATGATGCGTCATTTATATCAATTGGTCATCTCTTTCTCTCTAAGTGTCATGCTGCTGTTGTAGTTTGATCATGTCTCCTATGGAGTGGGAGCTGAAGCACTATTATAGTTAAGTCAGTTCATGAACTTAAGCATTATTATGGAATCATGTCCTTTACAAGCTAGATTTCAAGTTTTTTATAGGATGGCAACTGTCATGTGCTACTAAGTGGAGACCATAAGAATCTTGATGACATGTTAACATGGCAACAGTTTCACCTGTCCATCTCTAGATTAAATCACTAGTCTTCTGAATGTTATCACACCCAGTGCCCTGGTTTGTGAACACAGTTCATATCTCTACTCAACCAGATTATTTCTGCCCTTGACAACACCAGCAAGCGATTCTAAGGTGTTCGCTCAAACTATGACCAAATCTGCTAGCCTTCTCGATGCAGTCCCCTAAGATGTCCTACAAAAAGTCGCCTTCATTAAATATCCTCTCGAAGTGTCTTCGATTAGAATAAATACTAATCAGATGCTAGCTTGGTTTATGTATGAATTTTGCATGCAAACTTGCTTTAAGAACATCAGAATCTGACGTTTGATCACCTTTGCATATGTAAATGGCATGAACTTAACGATAAACAAGTGAGGTGGTGTAATATCTTGTTGATGCTGCACTAAGTTTTCAGTTAAAAAGTTTAATCTCTTGGTTCAGTAAAATTGTCATTCAGCAGAGGTGAAAAATATGGCTTCTTTAGTATTGGTCTCTCTATTTATCAATGAGGAGCCTTTCAGTCCTAGCCACAATGGCAAAATGGCCTGTAACAAAGACAAAGGCTGTAATTAAGGGATTCTGAAACTTTTGTCATTGATAGGCCCAGTAGCCATGTTAGAAACTAGTAATGGTAAAGTCAATTTAAATTGTCACCGCTCTTCATGAGGCGCACAAGACTGACAGAAGCTTGGTAAAATAACATCATCTGCTTTGATCTTTATTATTCTATATCTAAATTTTAAATTGAAGCTCCTTATCTCTGGATATATCCTTTAGTTGTTTATTATATTTTAAACCAAACTAAGCTTGGGCTTTTCAAAACCAACATATCATGGTACAATTGAGTACTATTAATTAGTCAGACCAATAATTCTAGCTTTCTAATACTTTATTCAGCTTCTCCTGTTCCCCCTACTTAACCAATTAAATAGTCCATACCCTTCAAAATAGGTGCATGCCAGCTTGACTTCACCCAAATAATCAACCGGAAGACCAACTCCAACAAGATTAAGTCTGTCCCTTACCTCATTAGCAGTGCCTTGAATTGGTGCTGCACTCCACCCAAAGCATTCTTAGTCTTCAAGTCACCAAAATAACCTAAAAATTTCCAGCAATCTATGTTACAATTGAGATGCTTTGCCACAAGGAAACACCTAGGAACTCTCAATCCAACACATGCAACCCCAAAGCCTGCCCCCTGAGATTTAAACTATTCCCCAGCTTCCATGCCCTAATGAAAGCAGGCAGCCAAATCTATGCGAGCTGCCCCAATCTCCATACAGCTTATTAAGATAGACCAAAGTCACAAGAAAAAAGAAAGATGCTGTGGTCCATCACCCATCATTAATCTCCCAAGAAAAGCTGAAGTGGGACCTCCCCATATACCAACTTTCTTCTGCACCCCCTGGCTAGTTCATGCACCCAACTCCCCTATATATACCTTCCCCTTTCCTCAGCACCATCACCACCTCCAAATCCAATTCAAGAATAACAGCAATCCTCTCCTCCTCCTCCTCCAATGGCTTACTTCCTTTCAAACAAAATAGCTCCTTTTCTGCTCCTACTCTTGGTTGGCTTTGCAGATGAAAGCTGTGGGTCCAGAAAGCTAGCCTCTCTATACCAACCACCTCCAAGCCTCCTCACATACCACAAAGGCGCCTTGCTCCAAGGGAACATCCCCATCTCCATACTTTGGTATGGGAATTTCACCCCGGCCCAAAAGGCTATCATCTCCGACTTCCTCCTCTCCCTCACTCCCCAACCTCACCAAGAACCAACCTCCACAACCACCACACCCTCTGTTTCTAAATGGTGGAACGCCGTCGACAGCTTACTGCAGAGAGCTGGAAAGAAGAAGACACACATGTCCTTGGCCAACCAAATCTCCGACGAGCACTGTTCCATCGGCAAACTGCTCAAAAGTTCTCAGCTACCCGAGCTGGCTTCGAAAGCCAACCCCACGAAAGCTGGGGTGGCATTAGTCCTGACCGCAGAGGACGTCGCGGTGGAGGGCTTCTGCATGAGCTCCTGCGGATCTCATGGCTCGCTCGCCGGCCCCGGCGCGGCCTACGTTTGGGTGGGGAATTCGGCAAGCCAGTGCCCTGGCCAGTGCGCGTGGCCTTTCCACCAGCCGGTGTACGGGCCGCAGGGGCCGCCACTCGTGGCCCCAAACGGCGACGTTGGGGCTGATGGCATGGTCATCAACATCGCTACGTTGTTGGCTGGGACGGTCACCAACCCGTTCGGGGATGGGTATTTCCAAGGGGATGCCGGGGCCCCGCTCGAGGCCGGCGCGGCGTGCCGAGGGGTCTACGGCAAGGGGGCTTACCCAGGCTACGCCGGAGAGCTGCCGGTGGACGCCGGCACCGGAGGGAGCTACAACGCGGAGGGGGTGAATGGAAGGAAGTATTTGGTTCCGGCAATGTTGGACCCTGCCACCTCTTCTTGCTCTCCTATTGTGTGATTGGCAGTTGTTCCCTTTGTACATGCATGCATACAACTAATAAACACTTCAGTAGATTTTTGATTGGAATGATGAGAAGAAAAAGGAATTGCCAAGTGCCAGGAGTGAAACAATAATTTTGAAGAGTTGATTAACTCTCCTCAATTCAAAAATTATCTGGGAAATATTTCAAAAGTTCCAAAAGATTTCACAATATTTAATTTTTTTTATGAAAGAAATAAGTATAGAATAACCAAAAAGGTACCCTTTGGCAACAACAAAATGATCATCAATTTGTAACATATAGAAAATTTTAAATTAGCCATGAACATATCATAAAATTTGTCTATAATTCGAGAATGATCGAAAAGTTCTGAGTTGACTCCATTTGTTGGAAAATTTGGAGAATCATTTAACCAAGAGAACAATTGAGAGTAGTTTAAGATATATTTGTTTTTATTAATTCAGGGAATATTGTGACCATGCTTCTCAATGACCTCCTGAAGGCACAGGCAATTAGGATTCTGATGGGCTGGGCTGGTTTGGAGGCCCATTTAACAAATACAACTAGATCCAACATAGAAAGAGTCTCTCATGCATACTGAAAATGCAATGCAACTTAAAGTTGTCTTGCATCCACTCGAGTAGAATTTATTTTATTTGGAAGGCTACAAGTTCAAAGAAATTGTGTGGTCGGATGTGACTGCAACAGATGGAATCATTCTGTAAATGAGATAGTGGGATCCTGATTATTATGCAATATTAATTTTTTTTTTTAACATTCTTATATGGAACCGTACATTTAATCAACTTATTAAATACGACTGTGCTGTGATAGTTTTTGTATGTACCAAATTTTAGCAATAATTGTGATTAAAATTTAGAGTAAAATATAAAAACCTCTCTGACTTTTTTTATATTATTATACTTATACCAAATAATTTATAAAATCTATACTTATATCCATCTAGTTAAATTAACGATGTTAGTGAAACTACTTACCTCATAGAAAAAGTTGAAATTATCTTTAAGAATGACAAAGGCGGAAATTCTCAACCAGCAGTCTTTCTAAAGACACCACACTTCGTGAAGAAAATCAATAGAATTACCAACAAGTGGAAATTTTTAGGAAGGAAACATTAGCATTGAAAAGCTTTTATTTTTGGAGCAGAATGGACATGCAAAAGAAAACACATGATTTTATGAAATCCAGTGGATCAGAAAGCTCACCCGAAAATTACCAGAAGATCCCATTGATTTAAGAAAAACATACAACCATCTATCAAGACCCAAACTACATCGAAGCTTTCTCAAGACGCTTGAAATTTTTGCATTACAAAGAAAAAGAATGCTAGAAATTTTTAATTTTGGTCTCACCATCGCAGCAACAAAAAATCCTCTTACAAAATGCACTATTGATTTTTTTCATCGAAATTTTAACTATAAGATGCACCAGAAAAAAAAACTATGAGGATTAATGCATGAAAGTTATAGCATAGCAATTATTTACAGAGTTCCTTAATTTACTTCTTCACAGTGCAAGATGTAAATCTTTTTTTTCTCTTCGAAATTGTGGCTTTTCTAAAAAAAAAAAAAAAAAGAAAGAAAAAGAGTGACTTTTAACACTACTCAATGTTTTAAATTTTTATTTCTTTCTTACTTTTATTCATTATTTATTTTCTCTTGCGTGCTGCATTGGTCCTTTCTTCGTTCCTATTTATGAAGCTTATCTTGAACAGGCAGAAATCTTTTGTGTATCTGATTTATCCATGGCTCCTAAGGTACTTCTTGGCAAATAAATTAGCATTCTCTTAATTATCTACGAATCAGATAGAGATTTAGAGGGATCGCTGAGAACACTCAAGATACATTTGATTTGCGACTGGAATTGGAATTAGAATCGGAATCAGAATGTATTGAAATAGTTATCAGAATGGCCTTATTTTTCGATACATTTGGTTCGTGATTGAAATTGGAATCGAAATTGGAAAGAGATTTGAATACTATAGTTGAGAGTCGAAATTAGATTTTAGGGGATTAGGCTATTTTCATTCCCTCTAGAACCCGAATGGGAATAGAATCTCCTCCAACCAGACTGTTAGAATAGAAGTAGCTCATTTTCATTCTAGAGCCCAATCCCCCGAACCAAACATATCCTTAAATAATTCGATATCGAATGGATTCAAACAAGAGAGAATGGATAGCAGAGCACAGCTTGACGAATTGAATAGGCCTTCATGTTGCTTTTGTTTAAGCTGGAGTTCTTGGGGGTGTTTGGAATTCCCAGCAGATTAGGAGGTGAGGGAGGCTTTCTATCCGTCACTTTTTGTTACCCTCTTCTACGATGTGGATGGGTGGATCGCATAGACAATTAGATCACATCAGGACCATACATGGACTAATCAGAGGGCCATAACGTAAATGTCAACAGAGAGTCGGGAATAGAGAATCTGCACTCATAATTAGCACTAATTTTATAAGATATTGTGAAAAGTTTCTATCGAACTTTTCATCAATGTAAAATGTAAACAAATGTAGCCAAAATGATTATGGATGACATTTTTTGTGAGACATTTGCCAGTGCTTAGTCATTGCACGTACTCATATCTTTTGTAAAATCAAAATTAATATAATAATAATTACCAAATAATGAGCTTAAAAGGTGTGTGTTATCTTGCACTATCTAGCTTATTGGACTTTTCTGTCTACTAAAAGAATGCTTCCTTCCATTTCATTTTGTTTGGTTTCTCTCATAAATTGATTCCATATCCGATGAACTTCAAATTTTTCATGAATACATAAAGATCTAATATTTGATACATGAAGGAGATGTCTCAGAAAAATAAAAAGAATTCTTTATTTTAAAAAAAGAGATAATTTTGAGTAAGTTAGTACCCATCCCAAGGCTTGTAATAGTTCATCGCCGATTCAATTACCCTCGACAAGAATATTTTTGCATGATACACAAAAGAATAAATCTAGGCCTTCCGTGCTAATAGCAATTATCGAGATTCCATCTTTTCACTATTTTCATAATATTTCGACCTGATAATAGGCAAAGACGGCACCAAATGGATGTGAAATTCTTTCCTCAAGCATCCGCATTTTCGGTATTTGCAGCAGTGGTGGATTGTTGAGAAGTTGGTGAATCTGAAGTATTCATAAAATAAATTATTTAAAATATAGACAAATAGTCATCTTTATAAATTTAATCAAAATAATATTTCTTTATTTACTTAAGATTTAAGAAGCAATGTTGTGTGACTAATAAACAAAAACAAAATTTATGCATTAATATTATAGAATGTCATCGAGTTACTGTACATTATAATGGATTGTAGAATATAGGTTGGAAAAAATTATGCAGCAATATATTTATTAATAATTTAAGTATTTATGGTCAAAATGACACCACAAACTATTTGCATCCATAATCAATACATATAGTTAAAGTTATTAACACTAAATGCATTCAAGCCATTCCTCGACTGAGCAAATAATCTTATATTTAGAGCATAATAATAAAAAGAAATATAAAAAATAAAATCCAGAATCTATGAAGTGGCACCTGAAATATCCATGTCTTTATTCTTTTCTTTAACAATTTTCTTAAATGATCGCATTTTTCAATCCTCTTTTTTTAATTATCATAAACATGAATAACTAATATAGTTGTTGAGATAATCAACATCAAGTTAATGATTATTTTTTATGTAAAAAATTGCTTATCTATTTACAGAATCCTCTTTTTATGCTTCATACTCAAACTCATTATAATAAGACAACCAGCAAATTACCTTGGTCCAATGGTGTAGTTTAAATTTGTTAAAGCATAAAAGATTTCAAATTCAAACAAATATGTCCAAATTTTCTACTTTGGTTTTTTTCCTAGGTGGAACATATTCTCAAACCAAACCTCCCTTCCTCCGGAAACTCAAATCTTGGAAAATGGGGAAAAAAAGAAAAGAAAAGTTAGTATGACATTTTCACATCAACTATTGGCCAAGAGTGTGTATTAGGAAGTTAAAAATTATAAATTATACAAATCAGAGTAATAACAACAAATGAAAAGGTTGGAGAACTAGAACATAAATATATATTTCTAGTTTAACTAGTTTTGCTGCATTGGGTTAGTATTAGAATTGACAAGGACTTTAAATTCTAGAGATTTTAGACTATCATTGCTTAAAATTAGTAATCACATAATCATATAAAGATATATTAACCATAACAAAAAAAGAGAAAAAAACAACCAAGAACAATAACTTACACAGTAAATTTTAAACATACATGAAACATAATTATCTGATTGTAGAAACATAATTTAATTGATAATTTTGTAAAAAAAGTATAAGGAGATATTAAAAGTAAGATAGAAAGAAAATATATTAAATGACTTTGAGTATGTAGAATAGGATATGAAATCTAATCTACAAGGTAATCAATTGTCAAGCCACAACTCTTCCAGGAGTCTTCAATATTTGACTATTTAATTTGTCTATTATTAGAAAATATCATCTGTTAGAAAAATTAGAGCTACTTCTTTGTATACAACTAATTTCTTTTAATTAACAAAGCATGCACATATACACAAACATGCACATATATGGGCATCCTTACTTTCCAACATGTATAAATTTCTGAATATTTACTATCTTATTTTATCCACATATAATTTAAAGACAAATGGTCAAACAAATTGACAAGCTACGCTAATAAAAAATAACAAACTCAAAAGTTAATTTCAACTAACATGGGTCAATCTTTGATTTTAAATCTATTTATTAAAACATAAACAAAAGTTATCCATCTTGATCGAACTAATATGAATGAAGACAACACAATATCATAATTTTTTAAATCTTAGGATTAGCATAAGATGATAAGAAAAGTTAGATATGAGTATCTACATCTTGTACCTAGAAAGATTTTGTTGATGCCATCATAGATACAAATTCCATTTGCATAGTTCAGCTTTATATAGCATATTTCACCCCATGTATTCTTATTACCACTAAATATAGATTTTTGTCGAAATCTTAGAATTACAGAATATGGTTTAAAAAGAGTGAACCAAAAAATACGAGATATGACTTGTCCATTAAGATCAAAATAATGTTATCATGCCATCTCCCTTCAAAGGTGTCAAAAAATAAGCTATGTAAAACTTTGCTTCATTTGAGATATGTTCAAACATTATATAGGAGCTCTTGAAAATACTATTAGGCATGTCCTATACAAATTAAATTATGCATTCTAATCTTGACTTATTATAATTAATGTTTAGAAATAAGCTAATCCATTACATTTTTCACCCTCTAGCCATGACTTCTAGCAACTTGAGTTAAGCCAATCTGAGCTCCTTAGCCTGCCTAACCATAGATAATTTATAAGCACCAGTAAAAGCTTGAGCAAACATGTCAAAATATGCAACAACTGATGTTGTAATATAAGTATAGAAAGTAATTATAAGGCTTAAAAGAAGTTACCTATCATGTTTGAGGGTTGCCTTCCATGTGGAGGGGGTGGGAGTTGGAAGGTATAGGGTTGTGAGGATGAAGGTGAGATGGATCCCTCAACAGAGACCATAGGATATCGCATATATGGTGGGTGAGGACTTTGTGGTGCTGATGAAAAACTTGCTCTTGGAGTAGCCATTATGCACCCCATTTGGGGATAATGATATGGCATACCTATAGTCGATGATGAAGAAGAACCATACAACTGATGGTAGTACCGTGGTGTCATCTGAGGGTTGTACATAGCCTGCTAATTAACACATTTTACAATCAAAATCAATATATACAAATGCATAAATAATAAGGGACAACTACCTTTAATCACAATATATAATAACTTTCATGCATTTTCACTCCTTGATCTCTTTTTAATAGATTTGCTTCCTTGTGACAAAGATTTTGTTACATGAAGTAATTAATACTTAATGCCTATTTCTTATTACAAACCGTGATCCAAAAGAAATTATCATGTAAATATATGCAATACGGATAATTTAATAAACTTATGCCGTATTGAGATTTAAGTAATTTGGCACTTCAGTATGAGACTGGTTTAAGGAGTACGCAATTAGCAAGCATGAAAGGGTGCGTAAGAAAAAGCAACTAACTTGTTGGTATCCGTAATCAGCCGGGTAGTACCTGCAAAGTAAACACAATCAATGCGTAAGAAAATATGCATGCATTAAGAGAGAGAGAGAGAGAGAGCATGGAAGTCTGGCCTGCATGACCCAAGTGGCCTCACAATTAGACCATAAACTAGCAACCTAGGATTAAGAACTTGACCCGAATGCGAGAAAATAGGAAGGGGGTATCTTATTTGATTGGAGCTTTTAAAGAAGAAAAAATGAAATTTTTTTTTTTGTGTTTCATGTGAAAGAAAAATTCATACATCTTTCCTAAAAAAATAGATGTTTAATCGAACATATGCGGCTATAGAATGTGCTACTTTTTCATAATCAACCAAACATATCAAAACCATTTTTCCAAACATGATATTCTTAGGAACCATCTTTCTAGAAAAAACATTCGGAAAAGTTCTTCCCGTAAATCAAACGAGTCAATGTATCTACTTTGGAAACCCACGGATGCACCATATGAGATTGCATTAGAGTATGACATAGAAAGAGCTGCAAAGCCCATTGGCCTAGACCGAGCGATCAGCCCAAATCAAGCCGACCTAAATGAACAGTATGGGTCCCCTTGGATGCATGATGTGAGGCAAGCAACCACATGGGAACGTAGCAGGAGCCATTTATTTGCTCCCTCCATGTCCATGATGGATCTATAGAGAGGGACCGCTGGGTTGAATGCTGGCTCCATTAAATGGGCTCTCTCCTTGTGTCCCATGCACAGAAAAGGATGGGGCCCATCCTTTGAAGTAGAGATTAGATACCAAAATTGTAGGGTACTCACCCAAAATGGGTAGGGTAGAGGACTGGAGGAGGAGGTGGTATTTGGGTTGGCAACCTGCTATATGATGGGCCCAGAGCCTGAGATGGGCCCTGATAAGCGCTCCCAACTAGATTTCTCCCTGCAGAACAAAATCTCCATGAATTCAAAAGCCACCAAAAGAAAATCTCATAAATAATAAACTATATAAAGACCCACATCCATTTACTAAGAAAAAAAAAAATTGATTAGTGCTACAATCTATCATCATCTGTCAACTATTGGAGTTGAGCTAGCCTTTGGCTCAATTGAGCTTGGCACATTTGATTGTCTCCTTGTAGCCGGTTTATCTGCGTATCCTAGGCTCCAAGATTGACTTAGCTTAGCTCACATGAAATTGGCTTAGTTAAGCACATAGCATGTAATTCAGATATTGCCCGATAATAATAGCCTAGTATCAATAAATACAAACCTTCAAATACTTAGCAAATGGTTGCTATCGAAGAAAATATAAAATACCATGTACACATTGGAAACCCTAAACCTGCAATTGTAACTAATTTAATAATGATAATATGATAATGGATAACTTAAATGGCACTCTTGTTTCTTTGTAATCCACTTTCATTGACCTACAAGGGACGACTGCCGAATAGTTTTTTTTAAATAGATAACTTTATCGATTTGTATAAGTTAACCTCATTATGATAATCATCATGAGCTGGCTAGGGAAACAGATCAGATCATCACTAAAAAAAATGGTGACATTATTAATGTCTACAATATAATCACATAATTATCATCTATACCTAGTCAATCCCCACCCTAGCTTGGCTCAAGCTCATGTGGCCAAATGAGTCCAACTCAACAAACTATTATTGCCCTGCTGGCTCAGCCCACGGCCCCACATGGTGGGTCTCGATCCTGTGGGCTGGTAACCCTAGCTGCTGGGGCCCACCAGTGTCGCATCCCTCGTGGCCTCGTGGCCAATGGCCTCTTTGAGATGGGAAGCAGTAAGCTAGAACAGCACTTTTTTTTTTTCATATCATGTAATCTTGTTTTTTTTTTCTCTCTCTCTCTCCAACATAATAATATCACTGTACTACTTTTGTAAAATAAATTGATATATAGATTTTTTAAAGGCAGTACCTCGAGGGGGAGACGGGCGAGGCCGGCCCATGGAAGCGATGTTGCAGTTGGCTCGCCGCCCGTCGATGACCGGGTTGGGGTCCGCCACGGACCGCCTGGCCGAGTCCGGGTCACGAAACGTCACCTGCCCGTAGCCATTCACAGACCCTCTTCCAATGTTAGCAAAAACCGCTGTGGAATTGGAAACACACCCCAAAAACAACAATCTGAACAAAATGAACATCCATTTATCGCTCCCTCCCCCTTTCTTGCCTCCTCCATTTTCAGAGGCATCACATCATGTTTCATTCCTAAGTACACATATTTTTCTCACTTAATCTAGGAATTTGTGGATCCATATATATATAGATGTTCATTCCATGAAAAAAAAGAGAAAAAACAACATAAGGTGGGACTAAATCTCACCTTCTTGGATAATCTTGTTTTCACAAAGGTTACTAGAGAGAGAGAGAGAGCATAAAAGTTGACAAATATCTTGGATGATATTGGAGATTCTAAGAGGAGATGGAGGCAACTCAGATAGTTTTTTGTTCTCTTCAACCAGGAAAAAGAGAAAAGTCTAGGAAAAGATGCATCGACTTGTAAACTATTCTACAAGAAAAAGAGTTCAAAGCCAATAGTTTTAGACAGATCATGATGAAATTAGTGAGGACTGAGGAGGGGGGGGGGGGAGAGAGAGAGAGAGAGCTCTCACAAAGCCATAGCCTTTGGACCGGCCAGTGTTCTTGTCGGTTATGACGACAGCCTCGAGGATCTCGCCAAACTGCTCGAAGTATCGCCGTAGCTCTTCGGTCGGCGTCTCCCACGCCAAACCTCCCACGAAGACCTTGGTCAAGGTGGTGTCCCCAAACCTCGATCTATAGCTAGATGAACTAGAACTAGATGGACTAGAAGAAGCCATGGATACCAATAGCGATATCTATAACAAGCTAACAACCCTCAACCTTTCTTTTCTCTCTATTATATCTCTTTCCAAGGACACGAGGAGAGCTAGCTAGTTTGTAGGCCTTGCGATCGACCTTTCTTCTCTTCTTGGGTTGCTCTTCTCTTCCTCTTCTTTGGTGGCCTCTCCACCTTCCATGACCTGGCCTCAAGGCTTGTGGGAGAGAACAAGAGAGGAGGAGGGGAGAGAGATAGAGGGAGAGGGAGAGAGGGAAATAGAGTAGGGGTTTGAGGAATCTAGCAAGGCTGGGATGGGGATCCGACAGGTGCAAAGGGGTTCCTCGCTGTATGAGGGGCTGGGGTATCGAATGACAGCTGCATGACCCCTCCTGGGCTCTCTCACCTCTCCACTTGGACTTTTCTGTCCTCCCAGTCTCCCTCTCCCCACCAGTCAATATACAAACCCCTCAAGAGTCTCTCTCTCTTTCTTTCTCAATGATCCATTGGGATATTATATGCACAAAGAAAGAAAGAATATCAACCTATTGTGTTTTGTAGCCAAGATGGAGGGGGATTAAAAGATGTGGGCTAATTCTTTTTGCCAATGACCCATCATGTTCAGCAAGTGAGGCCAGATGGATGGAATGAGGATATGAATCATCCATTGCAAGCAAGGCCTTGTGATTCAGCAGAATGGGGGCCACTTGGGGTGTCAATCAATACATTATTTGCTTGGTTGAGCTCTATGGTCATTGTCATGCCCCTCTAAAAACCTTGCAAACACCATTTCCCTTGGCAAGCAATTGGTGATGCATGATATTTCTCAAAGATTACCATACGTGGAGCGGCGTCATGCAAACGCGGACAACCTGCCATTCAATTTCCTTATGGTAAGTCATTATGTCAAATTAGGGTTAAGGGGAGATTTACTCAATTTATGGAGAAGGAGGATCGAAAACGATCTCATGTCGGCATTAGAGCATTTTGCATAAAATAGCTGATATGAGATTTTAGGAGTGTGAACATAGTCTAATATTGTGATTAATAAAAGATGTTTTTTTTTAAGCAAAATGGTCGTAAGCCAACTCACTTTTTGTTGATGAATCGAATGAAATGCTATTAGAAAATTGTAGTAGTTCAAGAATACCCCCCCGACATTTGTTTAAGCGTAACCGATTATATCCTGGCATTTATGAAATATAAAAAATTTATTTTTTTTGCTGTGTTTTACAAGAACCCTTTATGTACTTATTGAATGACATTATTATATTTTTCAGCATTCTCAATATTGATAAAGCCATCTAGAACAATCACCTTATTTAAATATTAAATAACTTTTACAACATTAAAAATACAGGGAATTCATATTTCTTGAATGGTGATAATATTTCTCCATATTTTTAAGTGTCCGATAAGTCATCTGCAGCAATTATCTTATTTAAATATTAACTACTTTTTGTGGTATTCAAAAATACCAGCAATGTAGTATTTTAGATGGCATTTAAGACTACCATGATGGAGTTCTTTAGCCAGCCTTCAAAATTGACAGAAAATATGTAATTTGGCAGTTAGTTAATTAGACTTGTCCACTCTTTTAACAATATGTAATATTTTTAGAGACATTTAAAACCACTAAGAATATGCATATATGTACCAGTTGTCCACTCTTTTCTTGTTTCAAGGGGTGTAAAGTATATATAATTTGCATTATGCACATATTTTTAATACTTTGTTGATATCCAAAAGAGCAAAAGATATAGCTGAAATTTATTAATCCAAAGATAATCTATAGGCTCGCATAGCTAAACATTCTTAATAACATCCAAAAATAAATTCAATCATGATGACTACAGTAGAGAAGTTCCTAATCCAAATAAAAACATCATTCACATATTGGATTGTAAAACAAAAACATTTGTATTTAGTGTTCAACATAATTGCAAGGAAAAGAGTCTTGCTTGAGTCAACTCTTAGCTAACGCCACCTCCATAAACAATAGAATATATAATCAATCTATGATAAAAAAATTATACTAAGCAAAATAAAATCTGTAATAAATATATAAATAGTTTATGTGACTAATGTAATACATAGATTTAAGGCTAGGCAATTGAATATCTCACAGCATGCATCTATAATTCTTTCAGTCAATCTCGAAACCTTATTAGAAGCTCTTAAGGTACATATATATGCAATGTTAACCGGTACTTCCGAAATTTATGTCTAAGCTTATCCTTTCCTACCATTATGAATGGATCTTTACTTATAATATTTTCTTGTCCAATGGGATTATGAGGCAATGTATAGCCTTTCAAGACAGCCTCATTTCTAAACTTTATATGAACAAATGTTATAGAAAATGAATCGATGGATATTATTTATGCACCTGATCACAAGCTCAGTCATTTAGCCCATGAAATTGGTATTTATCTAAAAAACTTCCGTTCTCAAGGTTATGCAATTTGCAGATGCTCTTTACTTTGTTCATGTTTATTTATGACCTAAATGGCCGGTAGTTGAGAGAAAAATTCCACAACTTAAAATAGATTGTACATAATTAACAAATTTCAACCATTCGAAGTGAAATTATTTCCAGAAAATAAAGAGTGGAAAAAGATCTCATGCAAAATCTTATATTAGCATATGAATGAAATCTAAAGAGGCTCCATATATACCAGCCTTGCTTGACCCATGCAGGTTTGTGCCAGTGTGCACTTGTGTAGAAATCCTTGAACAATTTTTCAATAACATAATAGATTCTAAGAGCCCATAGTTAGGTTCAAGTGAGGTCTAAACTGATAGATCCTCCTTCACACTCATTGCTGAAAATCTGAGTCGCCAATCTAGTTTTCAGGGCTACATGATTCCAGAAGATGCATTGGAGTGAATATTGCCATCAGACTCCAAAAATATTGTTTTGTTGAGTTCTCCCAAATGCTGCTAGGCCAAAGAAAGGTTCAGAAACCAACTAAGTCGTTAATTACCAACTGCAAATTGAAGAAAAAGTATTCTATCATGAAACATGGAATTTGTTAATTCCAACTATACTTAGTTTAGTATTTCTTTCTTATATCAAGCATTAGTTTTGTTTTCTAGAGTATCTAGCAAAACACATGATGACATTTGATTTCTAGGCTTTTTTTTTTTCTTTCAGCAAGTCTGATCATTGATTAATTATCTATAAAGCAGAAATCGCGTATTCTAGATTTATTTTCATATAAATCTCTGATACATAACAAATAAACCATCCATTTCTCTCTAGAAAGCAGAAATACCATAATATGGATGAACCCTCCATCAATACAAGCACTGGCATTTATGCTACAAGTAAACCATCTAAAATCATGTATGGCGTTCAAGGTTTTCCACATACGCTTTAGCAATGTCATAAGTTTGTAATTCTAACCTTTTGTAGTCGAATATGGATGAAGTTTTTTCTTCTCTTTATCGAGAAAAAAAAAATATGGATGAAGTTAACAGCATATAAAGGGATAATGTATATCTTAATTGATGTAGATTTATCCATTACTTGAAACTATAGAAGACCATATCAGAGTAGTTTCTTTACCAAACATTATTATGGGTGGCGATGGTAGGAAAATTATATCTAAAATTGTATTGAAAGACACGCCTATTTCATGTTCCTAGACATATTTTTCTTTTAAAAAAAAAAATGGGGAAGGCTACTTGTATTCTCAATTTCCACATTACCTCGAGACTCGTTTTTGGTAAATTAAATTTATTAAATCAATCTAGAATAAATATATTTATAAAAATTAGTAAATAAATATTAAAAAAATTCAATAGAAACACACTAGAAAAAAATAAAAATAGCTGCAAGGAAAGATACATAAACCTTTGTACCAAAAAGAAAGGTGCGTAAAGAACATGGGCAAAAAAGGGGACAAATGAGGCATTTTCACTACTAATTACTAGTTCCAGCCTTCAAGCAAACTATTAGTTGCATCATTTAAATCTAAATAGCTGGCTTATGGCTAGAAACAAACAATTTATGTAGTCAAACTGCACATTAACTATACCATTATTGAGGAAGATTTGATTATGTCACAATCATTTCTATAGTTGCCCTTATTGGAGTCCATGTTGTCCACCAGATTTCATTTTGCTTGATAATTTATTAAATAGCTTTTGTCTCGAACTTGCTACCAGTCCTAGGAACCTATTGCCAGAAGGGCTTTTCTATCAAAAATGCAGCTTGGCTGCCGACTTCAAAGCCCTACGTGACGACCCCAATTTGTTTTTTTTTTTTTTTGGTATAGCGGCTGCTCATATCATTCTGGCACGAGTGCAACAAGCCGAGTCGAGTGAAGAAAATAAGAAAGCAGTGTAAAGATAATCTCCTTGACAAGACTACATGATCTCTCCTGAATGCTAAGCAGCAAAGAAAGCAACCCAGTCAACTGTTCTGTTCGTCTTTCGATATACATGTACAACCTGAAAAACTCTACAATTCTTAATTTGCCACTTAGCTTGTTAGCCTCCTCACCTAACTATTATTGCTACATCCCTCTCCTCATAATTAAAAGTAACTTCAACCCATGCATAACTAGAAGCCAATAGAGTGACATATTGGCTCACAAAGAATGATTGGAAAAATCTTCGGCCGCCCTTCAGTCTTACATAAAATAATAAAAATAAGAAAAATGACAAAAATCATCTGTCACGCTCACGGATCATCAACCTTTTTGTACTATACTAAATCATTGTTTTAAATAACACATTATCCTATTAGGACCACCAAAATTATTATCTTAAAACGCAACTCTTTAGGGCCTTTTTAACATTGAAATATTTCCAAAATAATAGCTGTTATGATATTGCTAGACCAAAAAAAAAAAAAGCAAAGAATAACGACATTATCGTTTCTTTTATTTTTTTATTTGATAAAATAATAGTACTTTTTGGACTTTACAATCATTTTCTAGAAAAATTTGAAAAAAAAAATGAATTTTAAAATGCCTTTTATTTAAAGAATGGGAAAATAGGCAGCTCATCTCTGCTTCGGAAGGCCGCTAAATTTTTGCAGGCCTCCCACTCGATGAAATGATTCCTTCGTCTCCGTCCTCGCCTTTTCAGTGCCGTCGCGTGGGATGCGGTCTGCGAGCCAGCCCTTTTCCAGGGGGACAGAGCCGGTGGCGAAGCCATTGATGACACTGGCTCCAGTGACCGGGGGAATGTTCTGGTGCTCCCCGGGAAGGAATTAATTGATTTGCTACTCATTAATGTTGTCTGAAGTCCGTGAGAATACCACATAATTCTGTAGCAGTATAAAAATTGTAACATAACAAACATAAATAATAAAAGAACAGGAACAATAGTTACTTTATGAGAAGCTGGCAGAGGCAAGGTCTAAGGTTATTTGGTGTCACGGGTACTCAAGTTGTAGGACAAGCGTCCTTAGCATTAGATCAGTGTCAGTTATCACATGCTCTGGTTTCTGAGCAAGAGGTCGGGATTCAAATATTGAATGGTGTTATTTCTCAAGATTTCGCTCCTAGGAGGGATTTTTCAAGTTAAAATGCTTGGTTCCTCGGTAAAAATCTCGGATCGGTCTAGGTATTGTCCCATAAATTTGGACTCCCCTCCTTGCCTTTTTTTTTTTTTTAAGATTGGATTCATGATATGGACTAAAAGTGTTAATAGGTCGGATCGGACTAGGTCAGATTGATTTTTTGTTTTTTGATTTTAAATTTTCTACTTTTGTTTGGTTAGGTTGTGTTGAATTTAAACTGGTCAATATCCGATGAATGCATGCTCGGCTTAATTTTGACAGCCTAGATAGAACTCAATGTCTAGGTGAACTAAACTCAATTGTCGCCCTTAGCACCACCCCTGCACAGTTTAAATGTTTGCACAACAATATATATAGTCAGTTTGTTGACGAGAATACATCATAGTTGCAGGCAAATAAACACAAAAATCTATATTCAATCTCAATAAAGAATTTAAATTCAGATATATGCCTTCTAAACGAAGCAACTAAAGTTGATCTTAAGCTAAAGTTGGCGGGATGGTTATTTGAGTTCGGTTGTATTATCGAACACATTACATGACCATATCTAGCAAAGTTCCTTACAATAAATACTTTCCAATCTTTCAAATTCATCGGTATTATATAACAAACAATATATGGTTATAATATGTAATGGACTTTCTTTCTTTTGAGAGCAAAATACATCTACAAATGATAATCTTTATACACATGCGATATAATATTGCATCCATGTTTGATATAGAATTATGTTGTGTGTGTACCCAAATTCAAATTTGGACTTGTCTAAGGCCAAACAAATCAAGAATGGAGTATCACATACAACAAAAAGAAACTAGTACTCAAGTCTTTTACCAAAATGACGAACCAGTTTTTAAGTTGCGTGTCTTGTTTGTTGGATCTCAGTCACTATGTATATTTAGGTATTCATTGCAAGGTTTATTATCGCTTCATGCAAATCATCTAGCTAAGGAACATCTGTTTTTCAAAATATTCATGGCTTCTCAGTTGGCATCCCTCTTTATCTGAAAGAAGGAACTCTAGGGTTCAAACTTTCACTAAATATCTCTTAAAAGAGAATAAAAATCATTGCTGCATATCAATGTTAGGCAGTTGCTCTTCGCACAAGCATCGGATCAATTCGCAAAGTTTCGTCGCATGAGCCAATAAGAGATTTGATATAGCTAGGCTAAGCCTAACTAGGCTCGGACTACCAATTGGAACCTTGCAATGTAAATGGGGATTCATACAAATAGATCATTCCCTGCACCTAACAAGAGCAGGCACCGGCCATTACACCGATGCATCTAAGACTGCAAGAAAATCTGGAATTGGCTCCAATTTAGCACCACCCCGATGTCATATTTTGTAGTAGATTAAATTGTGTTTGGTCTAAATTAGCCTCATTTGCCTATACATAATTTGGTCCAATACTTAGGGAAGTTGTGTTCTGTCGGTCTACCTTCAAGCAAAATTTTCCATGAGCAGCCAATTTCTAGACAAATGATGAGTTCCGAAACTATAAGAAACAAACCAATTAGCAATGTAATTTCAATGCATGCAAGGTGGATTTTCCTCTAAGTTCATCTTTGGTGCATCTAATCATATGTTTCTAATCCTAAAGCTATTGAAGGCTAAAAAAAAAGTTAGTTCCTAAATCCAGATGCAACATATTGGCGTCGCTAATTCGCTCTAAAAGTGCAAATTGAGAGGCCCGAAGATCATTCAAGCAAACTAACATCCCGGATAACCATTACCTATGGCCCCACTCCAAGGATAGCTACAAGGACAACATCATGGGCAACTTGTTATTTCTGTGTTTCTCCCGGATGGAGAATGGAAGTAACCCAAATCACATGATCTGTCTCACCTTTAGAGGGACACGGGTGAGGCCCCCACTGAGAGAAATTAGATAGGGTCATGGAGTTAAAGATGGTGAAAGGCAGAGAGGCTATCTTCAAGTCCAACAGCAACTGCTCGTAGTTGATATCAACCCCTCAGAAGAAGAGAATTCTTTGTTTACTTTTTGGTTTATGCTTTTACATTTACTATTTTTTAGTATTTTATTGAAATTTTTGCATACATATCCCTGTAAAAGTATCCAATTGCATGCCTATCTATGCAAGGTTTAAATTTTTATCCTTAGGCTCGATTTTTTGCAATACTTACCTTTGCCATCATGATAGAGGTCTCCAAGTCTACATAGGCTATGGGCCAAGTTTGCTTTAACATCATTTGTCACAACATGTGAACTCACCCAAAAAAATTAGTTGGAAAATATTTTTTGAATTTCTTAGTTTTAAAATACCCAAGATCTTCTCGGTAAATAACTAATGTAGAACTAAACACACGCTTACACGGGTCCTCGCACTTTACATCTCTAACTATCATGTAAAATATAAAACTCCTACTAAGGCAGTATTTAACAATACTTTAAAGTAATGATTCATTTTGCTAATGCTGCTTAAGTTTAATTATTTCAACCAGCTCATAAAGTAAAATTTTACCACAAAAAATTATAATAGACATTAATTCATGTTGAAATAATTAATATGTACTTTAAATTTCTTAGCTAATAAAATTTAAAATATATATATAATATAATGAAGTGCTAGTGTTTCCTGCCCCTAGGATTGCAAGTATAAAGGTAAGATTCTTTATATAAAAATATAATTATTTCAAGAAAAATATATGTCATTTAAATCGATGAATCTCTTTGAAATATAGAAGCCTAGTTATAATCAAAAATAACTATAGATAAGTAAAGCTTCTAACTAAAAAGATAATTTAAATTTTTTTTATTTTAGTAGAAGCCTAGAAAAGATCTATTTGCTCCTTTTATCCGATTCAGATATGCTAAGAAACTTATTGGCTAGAGATGGTAAATTAAATGACAATAGATAGATAGGTGCATAGTCGTACCACTGACATTAGAGCAGCTAGAAAGAGGGTGCTCGAAAGGAGAATACGAAAATGATGTGAGTTCAGATATCTTAACTTTCAAGGACTTTTGCCATCGTTACATCACCGTTTAAAGGAAATAGATTTAGACAGGAACAAGGATATAGTTTGGGCTAAAATAGTAGAAGTTTCAGTTAATACTACTCTTAGGATAGAAAAATAATGGTAGAGTAAGCTAAGGTAAAATAGGATGCACTGATAAGTTGAATGTTGAAAGATTTTTAATGAAGTACAATTCTACTTATTTATTTAAATATAATAAATGTTTATTTTAATGGTTGCTACTAGGATGTCAACATGACGGATTCGGTGCAGCTAGTGAAAAAACTGAAAATGAAACTGAACTCGAATGGTTTTTGAAATAAAAAATATAGCTACCACCCGAAAAACTGCAAAACCAAAATCAAAACTAAAATCGAAAAATCAAAAACCATTAACTTTCTCTATCCATTTCAAAATTTGTACATATAAGAAACCAAATTAAAGCTATTATGCATAATTTTCATCATATAATCCATAATTTTACCAAATTCATAGTATAATAATTTGGATTTATACAAAATATAAAAGTATTAAGAATATTAAATATCAAGTGTATATGATTTCGGTTTCGGTTTCGATTTTCGGTTCAATATCGAGTTCATTTTCGGCTCTAGGAATCATCAAAATCGTAACTGAAACCAAAATAAAATGGTTTTTAATTTGTAAACCCATCATCAAAACCATCCTCATTTAATTTTGGTTGAAATCACTTCATTCGGTTTGGGATGAATAAAATATTTCGGTATCCATCCTATTGACATCCTTAGTTGCTACACATATTTGACTTCTATTTATGACGGTTCTGATAACTGATGCTAGCTGTCTTCTCACTATGTATGTTTTTTTTGCACGGTTGCTCTACTCCAACTGTTAGACCGATGATCAAATATTTTTGGCTATGGCTCATTCGGATATGGTTTACATTAGGCTTTTGTTTTTTTACTTTGGGCTATAATACAATCTTCTGCACTTTGGTCTATATCTTGATTCAAAGCACTAGAAGTCCTATCTGATTCTTCTTCAGAGTTGCTATACATACATTGATCCTTAAATGTTAAAATGTGACGCAAACAATATCTACCTTTCAAATTACATGAATCCATATTCTATGATACTTTAAAGTTTTAGGATAAAAGGTTAATGAAAATTTAATCTATAGTACGAAAAATGTAGAGCTAATAGCACTAATTGATCTTTTAATAATTATAGGTAGTAAAGCTTGAAATTATCCAGAATAATCAAATGGTTTTCGATATTGAAGGTCCAAGCAGTGTCTATTCCAAATATCTCCCTCCGTTCTTTCAAAGAAAACTTGGAGTCTCATGGACCAGTCCAAGCACGCATGAAATGACCAAGAAAGCCCTTAAAATCCATCCGTACCCTTACTATATATCCTGTTGTCATTAAATTAATTAGGACGTCCAATCTAGTCCAAGCACAAAGAAGAGTTAAGCCCAAAGCGAAGAGCCGAGAGAAGAGGGAAAAAAAAAAAAGAAAAAAGAAAAAAAAGAAAGAAAGAAGGGAAGGGAAGGAAACCCTGGCTCCCCTCTCTCGTTTCCAGCCGCGGCGGCGACGAAAGAGAGAGAAGAGAAACCATGGAAGACCCCGATTCTGAGTCTACCCCTCCCGCCCCTTCCCAAAGTACCCCTCTCGCGCCCGCCAACGATTCCGAGTCTACCCCTCCCGCCCCCCTCTCTCCTGCCCCCGCCGACGATTCCGAATCTACCCCTCCCCCGCCTTCCCATGATACCCCTCCTCCCCCTCCCACCGACGACTCCGAGGCGACTCCTCCCGCCGCCGCAGCCGACGACCCCGCGCCACCGGCCAGGAAGCGCCGGCGCCGTAAGAAGCAGTTCCCGGAGATGGTCCCCTCCCACGGTCTCCGTGTCCTCCGCCCCCACTCCGCTCGCTCCTCCGGCGTCGTCTACTCCGAGAAGCTCATCGACGAGCTCATCCAGATGCAGATCAACGACCTCCCCCCCGCCCCGCGCCGCCGCGGCCGCCCCCGGGGAGCTGCCGGCCCGTCCGCCCTCCGCCTCGCCCGCGAGCTCGACGTCGAGGCCCTTATCGCCATCTCCGTGGGCTTCCCCGTCGACTCCCTCACCGAGGAGGAGATCGAGGCCAACGTCGTCCCTGTCCTCGGCGGCGCCGCCCAGGCTAACTACATCGTCGTCCGGAACCACATCCTCGCGCTGTGGCGCTCCAACCCCTCCGCCTGGGTCACCGAGTCCCACGCCATGGAGTCCATCCGCGCCGAGCACCGCGCCCTTGTTACCGCGGCCTACTCCTTCCTCCTCGACCACGGTTACATCAACTTCGGCCTCGCCCCCGCCGTCCTCTCCGCCGCCCCTCGCCGCCCACCGTCCCTCCCCCCGCCCACCGTCGTCGTCGTTGGCGCGGGCCTCGCCGGCCTTGCCGCCGCCCGCCAGCTCCTCGCCCAAGGCTTCAAGGTCGCGGTCCTCGAGGGCCGCCACCGCCCCGGTGGCCGCGTCCTCACCCACAAGATGCTGTCTCCCGACGGTGCCACCGTCGCCGCCGCTGACCTCGGCGGCAGCGTCCTCACCGGCATCAATGGCAACCCCCTCGGCGTCCTCGCCCGCCAGCTTGGCTTCCCCCTCCACAAAGTCCGCGACAAGTGCCCCCTCTACCTCCCTGATGGTCGCCCCGTCGACCCCGTCGTCGACTCCCGCGTCGAGGCCTCCTTCAACCAGCTCCTCGACAAGGTCTGCAAGCTCCGCCAGGCCATCACCGAAGAGCTCAAGTCCGTCGATGTCTCCCTTGGCACCGCCCTTGAGGCCTTCCGCCAGGCCTATGGTGTCGCTGACTCTCTTGAGGAGCGGATGCTGCTGGACTGGCATCTCGCCAACCTTGAGTATGCTAATGCCACCCTCCTCTCCAACCTCTCCATGGCCTTCTGGGACCAGGATGACCCCTACGAGATGGGTGGCGACCACTGCTTCATCCCCGGGGGCAATGCCCACTTCGTTCGGGCCCTTGCGGAGAACCTCCCCATCTTCTATGACCAGACCGTGACTCGAATTCAATATGGGAGTGACGGAGTGATGGTGTACGCCAACGGGCAGGTCTTTCGGGGTGACATGGCCCTCTGCACGGTCCCCCTCGGCGTGCTTAAGAAGGGCTGCATTGAGTTTGTCCCCGACCTCCCACCACAGAAGCAGGAGGCCATCAAAAGATTGGGTTTTGGGCTGCTGAACAAGGTCGCAATGCTGTTTCCTTATGATTTCTGGAACGGCGAGATCGATACATTCGGCCACTTGACTGAGGATTCAAGTCAGCGAGGTGAATTTTTTCTGTTCTATAGCTATTCTTCGGTCTCTGGCGGGCCACTCCTTGTTGCTCTTGTTGCAGGGGAGTCTGCCATCAAGTTTGAGACAACCTCGCCAGTGGTGCACGTTGAGAGGGTATTAGAGGTTCTCAGGAGGATCTTTTCCCCAAAGGGTATTGAAGTCCCCAAACCAATTCAAGCGATATGTACTCGATGGGGGTCGGATAAGTTTGCTTATGGTTCATATTCTTATGTTGCTGTTGGCTCTTCTGGCGATGATTATGATGTGTTAGCTGAGAGTGTGGGTAATGGGAGGGTCTTTTTTGCTGGAGAGGCAACAAACCGGCGGTATCCAGCAACGATGCATGGAGCTCTCCTTAGTGGATTCAGAGAGGCTGCAAACATAGTGAGGGCAGCTAGGAGGAGATTCGTGGTGCCAGTGATGATGGAGAGAACGGATGCTAAAGAGGAAGTTTTGGATTTGGATGACCTGTTCCGAACTCCTGATCTCTATTTTGGAAACTTTTCGGTTCTTTATGACCCATGTTCTTTGGGGTCTGACTGTACTTCATTGGTACGCGTAGGGATTGGTGAGAGGAAGTCTGGTTCTGGTTCCCTTTTCCTCTATGGACTGATTTCAAGGAAGCATGTGATGGAATTGGCTGAGATTGATGGTGATGAGAAGCGATTGAGTGTGTTGTACCGCAGCTTTGGCACCAAATTAGTTGGGAGGAATGGATTGGGCAGTCTTGGGGAGAATCTTATGGGGCGTATAAGAGCTGCAAGAAGAGGTAGTTTGAAGACAGGAATTGTAAATGGAGTGCATCATGCCTAGAAACTTCTTATATGCAGCCAGTGCATTCATGACCTGTGTTAAACTGGACCTGGCAGCAAAAAGTTGCTGGTTCATATCATTTCTTGTGGAGGCATAAGAGAAGATCATAATCTGTATTTAGCGAAAGAGCGTGGAGACATCATCCGGAAGGAACACCGGGATGCTGCATTCAATTCTTTCTTTCCTTGAATTAGGTACTTCTAGCTAACCCTGGCATCATGACCTTTAATAATTATATTTCTCTGATTGAGTAGGGCCGAGTTGTTTGCTTTGGTGACTGCAGCATTCTTGCCCATCATCTGTTTAGGCCTAATTATCTGCTAAGCTGGAGGCTTTTTTATGGATCTAACAATCGCCATGAGATGGGTTACATTATTTGTTATATCGGGTGTATAAAGTTTGGATGATAATAGGTATCTTGAGGCCCTTGCTTTAGCTAACAAATTGTCATTTAGATACAAGAAACTTTAGTTGGAATCGTTGATTGCTTTTTATTTATATGTGGCGATTTTGAGATAGGTTTTGCATGCATTTCTTTATCTTGTGGCATGAATGCAAAATAAACTTTCTTTTCATTTTTCATTTTTGCATTTATTTTGGACTGAATTGACAAGAGGACTCTATCTAGAAAATCATAAAGCCCTTTCAACTTCATGCAACATGATAGGGAAGAATAGCACAAGTTACATAACATATGTCATAGCATGGACTCCAGAAATAACTTGTTTCGGCAAGAGAATCAAAATCCTGAATGATAAATCATGAAGGTACTAACATTGCAAACCCAAGGCAATGATTTGTTTACGAGCCCTTGTCTGGGTTCTTGTCAAACCATCTATATCTTGAATGTTTTGGCTTTGTAATCTAGAGGCTGTATGTTAGCTGGGGAAAGGGACCATGGCTGCAGCTATTCACATTTTAGGTTAAAGACAAATTTAACTTTGAACTTTTACCCTATCCTAATGGGTTGCTACTTCTAAAAAGTTGGCATTGGGGTCGTCACAAATTTAGTAGGAATTGGAATGAATATTAAGAAAGTTCTGCATCGAGGATTCTCTTTGTGAAATGTTAGGAATATACAAGGCGAAGCTAAACTTGGTGATGACGACAAAGCTACCTCTTTCCTACATTGTATAGTGGAAAGCAACAAATGTCTTGGAAAAATAATGAGTTATTTGAAACGAGGAGTCTCACCTTTATCAGGAGAATATAAGACAAAAGACCAACTAGGCACCCATAAGAAATGATCGGTGACAACCAGTTGTTGTTCTAACAAGGATGATATTGCAATCAAGATAAGTTTATCAATTTTAAAGCTCAAACTCTAGAAAGTATAAATGGTTTTTCTCTTCAATTTTCTCGTTAAACCAAATGCATGAAATTGTCAACTATCTCCTGACCATCTTTATTAGGATATAGGAGATGGACAATTCCAAGTAACAATCAACTTGTTAACATGTCCAATCCGTAGATAAAAGAATAGACCATCAGTTTTGACAATGCTACTTAGGCCCCGTTTGGCAGAACTGTTTGCAGTAGAGCTTTCAGAAATAAAGCTTTTTGAAGTATAGCTTTTATAAAAAGCTATTTGCTGTTTAATAACTATATTTTTAAAGTACTATTGAACTTTAATATGTGTTTGGTAAACAAACTGAGAAAGTACTTTTGGTATGACAAAATAACTATAAAGGACATTGTATAGTATTATACAACAGAGCATAATAAAATATAATATATATTAATACATAAATATATGATATAGTATAATATTATTGTAATATAACATAATATTATTATAATATAGTAATATAATATTGTATACTATAGCATAATAATATAACATAATTTGATATTATGTAGCATAACATATCAATGTATTATAATATAATGTAATGTATTATTATATTTATAGTATAATACAATAATAAAGATATAAAATATTATAATTATTATCATTATATATTAATATTTTATTAATATAATATTTTTAGGAACTAATTTTTTTAATTATAATATTTTATCATGGATATTTTGGTCTAAAAAGAGAAAAAAATTATAAATCAAAACAGCTTTCCACGCATGTTAAAAGTGCTGTTTCGAAGATGCACCATTTTGAAGCTTCTCCCAAGAAACTGTTTTAGCTTTCTGGCAAAACTAAAACAACTTTTTAATTTTTTTATCAAACACCCCTATTCCATCCAAAATTATTTTTGAAAGGTCAGAAAGTGTTTTTTGGCCCACCAAAACCTCTACCAAATGGGCATTAATGCTCCACGTATAAGAGTTGTACTTATGTTGAAGATGAGTAGTTGTCTACTCACCATTTTCAAATGACTCTTTACATTCATTTTCTTCTACCTGACTTATTATTTTGCCTTGAATGGTCATTCATATGAAAGCGTGTGGTTGGAAGATTTTGGATTTTGAAATCTTGTTTTCCCATGGACATAACATTCAGCTATCTGAAACTAGGCAATGGTAGATAAAAATATCATAAGATAATGTTGATGTCTCATGAGATGGGAGAGATGGAATTTGGAGTGTTTCTATTTAGAATCTAGGATTTGGGTGCGGAATGCCAAGCATGGGATACTAAAGTGTGTAGGGTGTTTTGTCACACAAAGGCGAGATTCGATCTATGTGGTTAATGGAGGCTAGAATTATTGGCTTCTGAAGGGCTGCATGGTTCCGCGTACAACCTAGTGGCCATTTAGATGGGTGTGGTTTAAGTGGAGTTTTAATGGGTGTAGTTTTGTGAGGTTAGAAATGGGGATGGGTTTAAATATGAAGCCTGTACAAGGTCTTAATTGTGTGGCAACTAGTTTTCTATATAGCGATTGTTGGACGATAGAGAGATCCATGCATGTATGGTGTGGATAGCAGCATGAAGGTGTTAAGGGTGCCATTAGTGGCAGCAAAATTGTCCATAGAGAGAGGGTGGCACCACTTACAGCAGTGTAATTGTACCTAGACAGACTTATTTATCATACACCTACAGTAATTTGCGAAAAAAAAGCAGACTTCTAATAAATGGGATGTAGGCTTGATTTTGCCTGTGGTAGTGATGTTTGAGCTGCTAAGGTGTTTTAGTAGTTTATTTACTGGGCACGTTGCTTCATGGTGCTCAAGTCTTCATGGAATCTTGGTATGGTTTGTACATCCAAGTGCGTGATTAAACCTATAATATCCTTGTCATCAGAGTATCTTCAATCTCCGCAAAGGGAAGAATTGCTAGATCCACTCTAGGCCAAGGTATGCCTGCCTATCATGCTAACATTTAGTAATTGAGCCTGGATTATTCTAGGTTTGGCTGAACAGAAATTGGAATCAGGGGAGACTTCATTGAGCTACCATTCAATCTCCGTGAACAGACAACAAATTTGCTGCGGTCTGTCTGTTTATGTAAATTTTATCCTTCCCTAATGTGCATGTAAAAATACAATGAGCTTCTAGTTATGGTGGGGGATATAGCACTCCTAGAAAGTGAATATTGTGTTCCAATCTATTTTTCTTACAATTTGGAACCTTGTCAAATTTTATCATCATCAGCATCCCACAGGATCAAGTTCAGCATCCTCATATCTGGCATCAGCGACATCCTTATGAACTAATAATAGTTCTGTGCCATTATTTTTCTTATCTAGAGTCAGCAACTGAAGTACCTTCGATCTATGGAACTGATGAACAAAAATATGTTTGTTGGGGGGGGAGGGGGGGGGGGTATGCAGAGGGGCAATACATGACATTTCAAATTAGTAATTTGTAAATATCTCGGAGCAGAGGAAGTTGAACTCACATTCTGGTTTGAATACTTGTGCTGATGTTTTAGTTAATCGTGAGTTTAATTGATGACAAAGTTTGTGGGAAGTTACAAGAGAAGTACATCACAACTTACTGCTTCATTTGAACTTGGTTGAGTTCAACTTCAGGTGATGTAAAGTTGCTCTGGCATGCCATTAGAGGATGGCCTCCTATTGACCAATGAGATTTTTGGACAGTTTGGAGCACCTCAGGGCTGTATTTACCACCATTATGCTTTAACATAATGTATCTACTTTAAGAAGTCTTGAGTATTAACAGACAATAGCCCAACTGTGTTGAGCTATTGCAGCAAGCAAAGTCGGCTAAGCTTACACCTATTGGATGCTGAGTCTTGTCAAGCTTCTCATTCATGATATCAGCTTGTGATAATTCCATGAATCCTCTACAGTTGAATAAGCTGTGCATGGTCCTCGAGGACTTTTTCATCACAAAATTAATACCTATACGTCCATGATGCACAAGTGCGATGGCCAGCTTGGCGCCCCTCTGTACAAGTAACGATAGCTGAGATGCTGCACTGATTGCAGGCGAAGTGATTTGAGTGTTGATCGGTCAGTTTGGGCATATGAAATAATATCCACAGGTTCTTCAAAGGTCCATGACGATGGGGGCAAGACTGATGGAGGGCGGCTTTCGGCCTCAAGTCGCCACACCAAATTCTTCGCTTTATGCTCCTTTCGGATGCCTATAGATATACGAATGCGGGCCGAACGGGTAGCGTCAGTTGTGTGCCGAGCACTTAGTAGCCAAGGGAATCAAGACAAGAGGCGGGTCTACTGGCTGCAGCTTAGTTCGATTCTTGGCTTGAATGAAACAACCAAACAATGCAAGTATTTGTGGAGGAAAGATTAAGGTTGATTCTATTTCCAAAATGAAGCTTACAAGTATAATCTAGTGGAACTATGATGGGTTACACTCTAGGACCGAATACAATAGGGCAAAGCCCTCCCAAGCCCTTAGGTCGATTAGGCCGAAAATATAAGAAGAGAATACTAGTCCAAAAGTTCCTTCCAAACTCTCAATAAGGCATATATATAGGCTCCAATGGGGGACAACCTCTTCATGGAAGGGGGGCTAATAGAGTGGCCAAGGCTGCTGGTGGCTGGGCAGGCCCTTAGCTGACCTGCAGGGGAGCTGGATGGCCTTGGCTGGGCGGCTGGCAGCAGGGCTGGTCGGCAGAAGGCTGGGCAGGACGCTGGGGTGCGGCAGCAGGGGGCCAGGGGCGTGGCTGGGCACTGGGGCATGGCAGTGGGGCGGCAGCAGGTCTGGGCGCGCGGCAAGCCGCCTGGCAGGGCGCTGGCGTGTGTGGGTGGCCGTGGCAAGCTGCTGTCGCACGCGCGCGGGCGCGTGCGGGCTGACAGGCGTCACGCGGCCGGGCACGGCAAGGGGGCGCGCAACCGCGACCTGTGCGCGCGCAGGGGCTTGCGGTGGGTGCGCACGGGCGCGCAGTGGCTGGGGGCTGCTGGGCCTTGTCTTGGCCGACCTTGGAGATGCTTGGCCAAGGCTTGGCCACTCCTCCAAGCCAAGGGGTTGGCCAGAGCCTTGTGCTTGGTGATGCTCTCCTTTGACCTTGTCTAGGCCTTGAATCTCCCTTGGTTGCGAGCCCCAACGGCGGTGTTCATGGAGGGTCCTCATCACGCGGTCATGCGCTGGCAAGCGCAAGACTTTGACCATGGTTTGGCCCTCCTTTGGCACGGTTATGGACCGAAGTCTTCCACGGTTGGCTTTTTGGCGGTGTGGTGGGCTCGGATCCGGAACAAAGACCTTAACAAATATGAACACGTTGTATGTCAATTTAAAAAAAGCTTATGGTAACACCAAAGATTGTCCTAGAAAGAAATGACACAAGCTAGCTTAGTTGGAACTTTAGAGCTTAAACTTGGCCCGTTGAGCTTATTATTAAGCTGAGCTTGAGCTTCAACTTTGTTTGCTAGGCCAGTTCTGTTTGATTTGCGTTGATTATGAGCTGACCTCCTAACTGAGGCTTGAGCTTGTCTCGTTTTCCAAAATAAAGTCAGTTATTAAGCTGAGCTCGAGTTTCCATGAGAAGCTTGGTTCTTTTGTGGCCCTAAATGAAGTGTCCAGTATTTAGTGAAGGCAATTATGGTCATAAGATGGGGTTGTTCAGAGACTTGCAGAATCACTTGTCTGGAAGAAAAGCCAATTTGTTCTGGTTATGTCTAAACTTATGCACGCAAGGGTTGATCCTCCAATATTGCCTCATTCTTGCATAAAATTTTGAAGAGGGCATGTTTTAATGCTGAAATTTTGAAGAGGCCATATTGAAACACAATCCTGCAGTTGGTTTCTTTACCCACCTGGCCAAGTTTTGAGTTATAATGTTACGTGCAACTTTTAAATCATTCTTGGATAAACTTGCTGAACTTCTACACAGGCAGTGAGAAAACTAGGTTTAAATCATGAGTTCTTTGGCACTTCCCTCCATATGTGCTGTCCTCCATCCGAACTCGGCAACACCTGTAAACCCAAGGCTTCACTAAGTTCTGAATATATAGAGCCGCATCCTCTTTATCTTTGTATTGCATCGCTAAAGCAGTACAAGGAATCATGCTTCCAAATGCAAAGGGCATCTCTTGGGATTGCCATGGTGCTTTCCCTCACACAATCAAACATCACATTAAAATTAAGCGCAGGATTTTAATTTGTGCTAAAAGCCTTTCTTCAAATCAAAACAAACATATTCATAGTCACCAGACACTGGCCTCCATTTAGTACTTAGCGGCAAATTTTCTGATTATTAAAGGAAGTCTAAAACTCTTCTCTGGATTTTACTTTGTTCCTCTTCTATTTGGAGCATTAATTATATATTCCGGATTTGCAATTATAATTCAATGGATCGTACCTGGAACAAATGCAAATAATGGATTCAACCAACCCAAAAGATATGTGCAAAATATATCTTGTTTAAAAAGAAGAAAATCTAATGATGAAAAGAATACCAGGACGAAAACCTTCTAGTTGGCATTTTATTATGGTTTGTTACTTGCTACTTATTTGGCTAGAAAGAATGATGACATTTTCACCAACTCTAGCAGCATCAGTTTTCTCGTCAAAGATTAGTCTCCAGTGGCATGGAGAAAACTTTGCTCTATTTTCTGCTGCCCACCTTTATTATATACCTATGGTACACTTTGTACCCATTTTCCCCGTTTATGTATACAAATTGGTCTAGGCTTTGCCTAACTATTGATCTCAAAAACATCTTCTCATCAGTGATTCTTTATCATTTCTCTAACCTGTGGTTTCTTCTTACAAGATTTAATATCAAGTCTCCAGCATTTAAGTACTAGCAGGGGAACTGCACCATGTTGACATTGACATCGTACTTAATAGTTGACAACCTGCACCGGTATGACAGTAAATCCATGTCAAAGGGTGCTTTCCATGTCCTCTTTGACCAACCCGTCCCTTCATGAGCATTAGCCATTTAATATTACTAAAACAATCCCTACTTAAATTATATACATTATTTTTTGGCCATGAATCTAAGAAGTGTAACGGCTTGTGGTCGTAGGCTATTGAAACTGTAATAATTGATGACTGTCATTTACACCTTATAACCACCTAGGCTTAGGCGACAATGGATAAGATAAGACCAGGAAAATTTGGTGCTGAATGATTATTATACAATTTGTATAATGGCATGATTTCAAAAGATTTTTTCACTGATATGGTGATAAACCTCCCAAAATAAGAAAGAGGAACAAATATAATGTGACTAAGAAGAGGAGATAGAAAGGGAGTCAATAGATGAGCCAGGCAAAAACAAACAGAGTGGAGCTCATGATAGGTAATTATTGTAAAAATAAAATAAAATACATAAATTAATTTATCTCATATCAACTAAAGTTTTTGGAGCAAATGGTGATTTCAACATGGTATTAGAACAAAGATTCTAAGTTCGAACCCGGCCCACATATGAGGAGCAGTGTAAAAAAATATAAAATATATAAATAAATCTACATCATTCTATCAGCTTAAATTTTTAGGATAAATGGTGATTTTAATAATTATTACCAATACTAAGCCTATATTATTTGATATTAATAAAGATTTGGTGCTTTTAACAGCACTAGAATGGTGGTATTAGAGGGAGGGTTGCACCCTCGTTGACAACCCGACAGCCAGTATATGGACCCGTGTGCGGAGTCCCACACCCCACTGCTATCTTGTTCATTCGCCCACTAAAGTCCAGTTGCCATCTGGCGTTCCCATAATAGAAGACATGGGTTGTGAAATGATTGCTCCTTATAAGATTCTCATTTTTTTTAGCAGAATGTTATTAATTTTTTATATTTATAAAGTGGGATATACGCCCAAATTTGTGTAGAGAACCAAGTTTATCATGCTATGTGATATCTATAACATGCTAAGTTTCTCGAGGTTGGTCTAATAGAAGGTATCAAACTCACAATGTTTATCTTAGACTGTTCATAGTTAGGAGTCAAAATAATTAATATTTCGGACCTCGGATGTAGATATAGATAGATAGGTAGATATAAATACAAAAATATATTTATGTATATATGTATGTATGTATATATATGTATATATGTATTTGTGTCTGTCCATGCGAGATGCATGCCTATCTTCCAGATAGATAATGGGAGCATAATTAAGACAAATCAAGTTAGCTAAAAAGATCAAGATTTTTTTTGCACGCATTAACTTTATTTTGAGCTGGAATATTTTACGTATTGATAGTGGAAGTCTACCTACTGCTGATATTGACCAAGATGTCAGGACCTGCTCCAACCGTGTGAACCAAGGACACTAATAAGTTTCAACTATTTCTCCGGAAAAAAAAAAGGTTATAACTCTCACTCTCCCTATCTTTTCGATTCACCCACCATAAAAACAATTAGTTATTTGACCAACCAAGATCTAGTGAGAGTGTGAGCCCTCCATTTTCTTATTTAAAGTTCTCAGCCCAATAAAATCTTAAAGTTCTTGTCTCATGTATCTTATCATGTCTACATGTTGATGCTGCCCACAATTTTGTCATCATGTTTAACCAAGTCATGAGAAGGTATTTTATTAATCTTAGGCTTTTGCTTCATGGTGTCGGTGGGTTTATTAAATGGATTTATGATGGCTAGGGGACCGAGCATCAGCCTGGTGGGGTGAGATCACATGGTGTTCCCATGAGAAAGGAAATTGAGTGCCATGCCTTGCCCGTCACCTTCCCTTAGGTGTGTTAGGCACAACAATGGTAGCAATAAATCATAGAATCTACCTCATTTTGTGGAAAACAAACACCACAATCGGCCCATGATCAGCTCTAATGGATCCGTGCTGCAGTGTTCTCTAGTCTGCATAGATTATAGGACAAGCCTGCTCTGATACCATTTGTAACAACCCAGGACCTTGTCCAAATGGTTAGCCGAAAAGTATTATTTGAGTTTTTTGATCATGTTTAACTGTCCAAGATTTGCCCAACAAATAACCAATGTAGGACTAAACATACGCCCGCACGGATCCTCACACGTTGTTCATACAATGTGGTGATGATAGGTTGTGCTCCTCCTTGGAGAATTATATTTAATTAGTTTGGAAATGATCATGGTGGTGGTAATGTATTTATCCTCCACCTAAATCATTAAACAAGGTGAGACAGTACAAATTTGGCTGGAAAACAAAGACTGAATTGAAGAAATGGAAATTGTTTGCTGCAAAGAAATATCTATATTTGGTTGGTAGTATATGAATCATTTAGTGCAAAAGAGAATGACGAGAGGGACAGAACTATTTGCAGAGACTAATAGCAGCGTGAACGCTTGCTACTATCTTAGTAGGGTGCATGACTCTAAATTTCCAGATGACCTACTCATCGAGTGCTCATTATTTAGGTTCATTGGAAGTTAGGTGGACGTCACATAACAGCTATGTAAATGAGGGTAGCAACATCTCATGCTTTCTTCATGACGCAACGTTTTTGGGTAAATTTATTTTCGTGCATAGGGTCTATGACTCGAGTCGCAATAGGTTTCCTCATTTGCCTGGATTAGTTAGCCAAGTAATTTTTTTTATGCTTTCCAAGCATCAAATTATGTATAAAATATGATATCAAGGATAAATAATACTCGGTTAGAAAACCTATGCTTGTATTCTTCCATGAAGTGTGTATATATCTACTTTTGCTTAACTCAATCATGCTTTTAATTACATATTATAAGTACTATACACAATTTTTTCATGAAGTGAGAAATAAATCACATTCTATGCAAGATTTGAACAACTAAATGTTGTAGATTGCTCATGCAACAAGAATTTTAACTCCATGTCCAAAGTTTCATTAACACTAAAAAAAATTCTCTGTGCTGGGATTATTTTGAAACAACAGACAATAACGATCAATAATGAAAAATAAAAATATTCACATAATTGCTTTTCACTAAATAAAAAATATATTTTTAAGTTTGCATAAAGATTTAAGCATGAAGTGGAAAAAAAAATAATTTTTATTTTCTAAAGAATATTACAGCATAAGCTCTTAAAAACTCTATAATGATCATTATAATTGTTGGAGGGCGAATGAAGGATCCGGAACTTTAATCCCACATCTAAAGAGTAGCAGAAAGGATTGTACTTTATAAAAAGGGCCATTTCTTTTCTTTCAGCGTTCTTTCTTAAAGCGGACAATATCTCTGATCGGAATGCAGTCACAGCCTTCTAATCACTACAATCCCGTGATTGCAATTGCTGAGAGTCCGCATGCCACGGAGTCGTGATAGCGATCAAGCTTTAGATACTGCCAGCTAAGGCTAGAGCAAGCCAAATCCAAGGTCGGCCACCAAACTTTAGCCCGAAGTAAATATGTCAGCCTTCTTTGCATCTGAGGCGTGGCATATGATCTGCTGTGAGCTTCATCCCGTGTCTTCCAAAAGGATGTGAATCTTGCACACAAAAAATCAACTTGTTCATTATTTTGCTGGAAAAATAGATTAGATTTTTTAAGAATGGTATAAAGATAACAACGAAGGAGGTGTTTCGGTCATTTACATATAGTATCAATAGGTCGAGTGTGGATTGGATAGATTATTATCCGTATCTGTACCATACTTGTCTCGCAATTAGATGAAATTGATAGTCTTAGGGTGCAGATTGGATGAATCGGATCAGATGAAGCTATATATTTTTTAATCTAAAAAAAATATTTATAAAAAGTTATACATATTTGGGTTAGATTTAGAGCAGATTTTACTATTATATATACATATTTCAAATTAGCTACCGAGTAAACTCCCCAAAGGGGGGTATTTCGTAACAAGTGAAGCTAGGAACTAATTTGAAAATTTTAGAAATAGGAGGGCCTTTTTTTTTTTTGGTATATCGATGCCTCACCGCGATATGCACATGAGAGCAGCTAATAAAGTCAAAAAAAAACTGACGAAGAAAATAAGGAACATATGCTTGGTTCATCCAGAATAATATATCAGAATGATGAGCTGCATAGAAGACCATCTACTCCGTTGTACTGATTACCGGGTGGCTTGAAAGGGCTTTTAAATGGGTAAACGTGAGGGGATGCGTGAGCCTTTTTATTTATATAAAACAAAATACATGGGGGCGGAGGCTCATGAATCATGTGACGGGCCGTTGAGTCAAGGCCATCGTCACCCGTCCACTAAGTCGGCCTTCGTCACTTAGCTAGCAATCCTGGCCCTCCAATCCGATGGAATGTTGTATCATTAGTGCAGTGGTTCAGGATTCGAGACCCACAATGTACGGCTGGGATTGTCGAATTGCCAGTTCCGACCGGAAAAAGATTCCACTTCCTCCTAAGTGGAGAAAACGCGGTTCCCCCATCCCGAAATTCGCCGATTTGCCGGCGAAATTCGGCGATTCCCACGTCCCAAATTATAATGAAAATATCAAAATGGCCATCAGGATTAACGAATTGAACCAAACTTAGGCCCTGTTTGGAAGAGCTTTTGGATGGCCAAAAAGCACTTTCTGCCCCTCCAAAAGTACTTTTAGATAAAAAATGGTGTTTGGTAAAATTTTCGGAAAGCTGTTTCAGCTTTTGCGGGAAGCTGAAAACAGCTTTTGGGGAGAAGCTCCAATTTGGAGCTTTCCGAAAATGCTGTTTTTAGCTTTGTCGGAAAGCTGTTTTTTAGACCAAAATACCCCCATTTAAATTACACTTTTTTTCCCCAAAAACCTTATCCCGCCTCTTCCTTTCTCCCTTTCCCTCTCAATCTTCTTCTTCCTTTCTCTCTATTTGTTAGAGAGATAAATGGTCATTAGAATGATGAAAAATTAATTTACACTAATAATTATAATATTTTATATATTTATTATTGTATTATACTATAAATATAATATTATATTATATTATATTATATTATAATACATTGATATGTTATGTTAAATAATTTAATATTATATTAAATTATTATTTTATAATACATAATGTTATAGTACTATATTATAATAATATTATATTATATTACATTAATATTATACTATATCATATATTTACGTATTAATACATATTATATTTTATTATGCTCTATTATATAATACTGGTAATGTCCTTTATGGTTATTTTGTCCCACAAAAGTACTTTCTCAGTTTGTTTACCAAACACATGTTAAAGTGTCACAGCACTTTAGAGATGTAGTTACCAAACAGCAAACAACTTTTTATAAATGCTCTGCTTCAAAAAGCTCTACTTTCAACAGCTCTACTTCCAAAAGCTCTACTATTAACAGCTCCCCAAACAGGACCTTACTTACATCATCGCCGCGAGGGTACTAACGTAAGTTTCCCTGAAAACAAGAGTAAATTAATGCAACGATGCCATGTCTCGTGAAATCTAATGAATGACTCGATATATCATGAAAGTCTTATACTGAGTGGAACGATGTAGAGGCGGCTAGAATGGACGGTCTGGATTTATGATGGTGGAGAACTTGTGGCTACGGACTGCAGCCGAGCGCCGACGACGCGGTGAGAGCGGGTCATCGTCACCGAGCGGGGACCACATCCCGGGCCGTACCGAAAAATGGCAGGGCTGGCCCTGGAGCGTGTATTTTATGCAAGTTGAGCTTCCAAAGTTGTATTGGGTGCTGGTTTTGTGGGGATTATAAGATGGTCAGTATTTAAACATCCAAATATGAGCACAAAGTATGGTAATAATCCGGTTAACATTATTTTATGGAAAAGTGTGAAATAAAGTTAATTGGTAGAACTCTCTCTAATTTCTTGGTTAATAAGGAGCATTCCACAACAAGCAATGTTGAGAGTGTGAGCTATTAATCCCTAAAATTGTTAAAAATAATTTTTGTTATTTTTGTGATTAATTAAAATTTACATATTATTGTCATACCATATTGATATCATCCGAATGATAGCTTCTATAAATTTGCTACTAAAAATTTATTTGTCTTTTTATTTGGAGAATAATAGCGGAAATATTGCTATCTTGAGTCGAACCCTGGGTTGGTCGCAATTACAAGCTAAGAGCCAGTTAAAAAAATTGATTCCAACTACTTATAGCTGACCATGGCACTGGTAATTCAAAATGGTTGACCCTAGCTGCTATTATCATCATATTTTCTAACTTATTCTGCTGTCCTGGCAATGCTATGTTAGTCTGTTCTTTTTTGGTACAACATTAGTCTGTTCTTTTTTGGTACAACATTAGTCTGTTCTTTAAAACACTTAGCATGCAATATTGTAGTTTTCTTATCACTATCAAATATTCTTGTTGTACTTGCACATGTAATCTCATTCATTTTTTAATATATAGATTCTACTTTTCAATCTTTACCATCTTCACTTCTCATCCTTGATTTGTTTTTATCATGTATCCAAACTTATCATTTTTTTTCCATCATCTTCACTTTTTACCTTCTCTTGGAAGCAATAATAGTCACCTTGGGATTTCCATGGCTATCACTATTCATTTCCTTTTTCATTAGAGAAGAAGAAAATTAGATTTTTATTTTGTAATTTCAAACGAATAATATATTGAAAATCTCCAACCTTACCCTATCCAATTGGGGGCCCACTTACCTATCCATTTATTTAACCAAAAATCCGCCGGAGCCCACTGTTTGAGTAGCCGGTTTTTATTTCTTATCTAATCATCTTTGCCACTACCCACTACCCACCAAAAAATCCAAGCACAATTGGTTTTATGACGTGCTCCAGTGGCCTGCATCATATAGCCTCCATAACTTGAAACTGAGTGATATTACCACTATGTTATCGAATCTAATTAGTCTAATTGTCATTTAATTACTTTATGTATTTTATTTGTAACGTACCCATGTATTTATAAAATACGATACCGACTTGGTTGATCTACGCTACTTTGATGTTGGGAAGCTTTTTTTTCTTTCACCAAACATACAGTTTTTTTATTCAAACATCAACAAATAATAATCATAGTAATTGAAGCAATTAGAAACTCTTTCTGTTTCTCTTTTCTTTAGAAATGATTATGATGGCTGCAAAATGAATTCAAATGCAGCATTGTCATGACAATAAACAATAATAGGCACTATTGAAAATTTGGATTCTCTCTCCAATATTTATACCCTTTCATTTTTATATTAAATAAATTTGATTTCTATAATAGAGGAAGGGCACTGCACCAATTGCTAGTTCACATTACCACAAGATGATTAAATTTGATTATTAGTATTAAGTATATGTTAATGCATAGCTGGCCAGAGATAAAGTATGAATCTATTGTTTCTAATTTCTCGAAAACTGCAAAGCAAACTCTCCACCTAAAAAATATAGAGAATACCGTATGGTGACCAAATCAGATCAAATTTATAAAGTAAACCTAACATAATTATCATTATATTACAAAATTATTATACTACGTTAAAATTATATGTAATTATGTATACCTTGTTGTGAATTCCCTTAAAAAATGTATTAATGTGATCATGTACCCTCAAAAGGTGTCAAAGTAGCTCCATTGATCTGCCCCACTTAAATACTTAATACACTGCTTTCCCCCGTCATTAAATACCGTATAGAATAAAATAAACCTTGTCACTCTGGAAATTTTGCACCATTCCTTTCTATATAATAAATTCTTTTGTTTGGGACGCGGATCCGCTTGGGCAGCGGTGAAGAGGCTCGTGAGGGAGCGAGAAAGGGAGGGGAGCTCAGCACTAGAAAGCGAGGGAGGGGAAACGCGGCCTCCTCTCCTCTGTCCTCTTCTCCTCTCTTCCGCCATTTGTTAAGAGGGTGGAAGAAGAAGACGAAGCGGGCGAAGAAAAAGAGGAGGAAGAAGAAGAGGAACAAGGTAGCCAAGTAGTCTGGGAGAAAACAAAGCAGAAATCCAAGTGTTTTCACAGGTGGTAATGGTGGAATGTCTCTGTCGGGCGAGCTCCCGAGATCCCCAACCTGAGAAAGCTGGGATTTTTTCGGTACTTGCTTCAATTATCTTTGAGATTCTCAGGTAAAGATTCCTCTTTTCCTTGTTTAGTGTCTTCATTTTTGCGTTCATGTGGTGTCTTGAATGAGAGGTTGGGCTCCGTTGGGAAGTAGGAGTTTTCATGCATTGCTCGGTACTTCACCGAACTGGAACTCATGTAGGAGAATTCCCCTTCTGAAAAAGGTCCCTTTGTTCCTCTCTTTTGCCGTGGAATGGGGTAGATGGGACCATTCGTTGGCTATTATTGTGCTCTGGTTGCATGGCCAACCGAACCTGTCTCTCCATGCCCCATTTTCTCTTATCTCTCCACTTCGCGTTAAGCCACTCTCCCTGTTCTGATCGTAGGAAGGAAGAAGAACAACTTGGCCTTCTTAGTTTTTTGATTTGGTTGAGGTCTTATTGTGTAAGGTGAGTTTTTGATCGTCGATTTGGTTGAATGCCGATTGGGGCAGGCAGGAGGGGCGATGTCGAGGCCGCTCTATCGTGGGCTGTCCGGTGGGGGACGGGTCGGTGGTGGCCATGACCTGTTTGATCAGAATTACAAGGTGAAGGATTCTTTGGAGAATGGATTTGGCCACGAGGCCACTTGCTCGGGCAGAGTAGCGAGAAGCCGGCCAAGCCTGACATTTTTGCTTCTTAAGCTGGCTTTAGTCATCGTCACCACCCTCGCACTATCGGGATCGCTCTACTGGGCTCTCTCCATTTCCACCTCCTCTCCCCACAACATTTATAACGGCTACCGACGGCTCCAGGAGCAGCTTGTCGCCGACTTATCGGATATTGGAGAGCTGTCACTCGGCAAAGCAAGGTTGAAGGAGTTGGAATTCTGCCCACCGGAGTATGAGAACTATGTCCCCTGTTACTACAATATCTCAGAGAGTTTGGATTTGGGAGATCATGACACCCCTATTGAATATGAGCGTCTATGTGTTCGAGAGTCTGCGAAGGATAGAGGCTGTTTGATTCTGCCACCAAGGAATTATAAAATTCCTCTTAGGTGGCCAAGTGGGAGGGACTTCATTTGGAAGGAGAATGTGAAGATCACTGGGCAAGAATTCTCCTCTGGGAGCTTAACCAAGAGGTAGAACTTTTGTTTGTTTTTTCCATACTAGATTGGATTAATCTTGTGTTTTTGTTCAATTTATGTGGTTTTTAAGCTGTGTGATTTAGAATGATGGTGGAAGAAGAGCATATCTCTTTTCACTCTGACTCCCTTATGGTTGATGGAGTGGAAGACTATTCGCATCAAATAGCTGAGATGATTGGGCTGAGGAATGAATCTAATTTTAATGAAGCTGGGGTGAGTATAATTTTGCTCATCACCTCTAACTACTTATTCTTTACTAATAGCTAATTTATTTTTCACATATTTATAATTGGAGAAAGTGATAATTAAGGAAATAACAAAGCATACAGTATTCATGAATGTAAAACATTAAGTTGACAAAGCAGCTCTGCTCAACAGTATATGTGCTTTAAGTTGCTGTTGGTTCTTGTTTCAGAATAATACAAAAAACAAAGCAGCTCTGCTTAACAGTAAAACAAAGCAGCTCTGCTCAACAGTATATGTGCTTTAAGTTGCTGTTGGTCTTGTTTCAGTATAATACAGAAAACAAAGCAGTTCTGCTCGACAGTATATGTGCTTTAAAGTTGCCGTTGGTTCTTGTTTCAGCATAATACAGAATATACTTTATACAAGGCTGTAAGAGAACTATGTTTTAATGATGCTGTTTCTTAAAGGAGGCTAGTGTATGAAATGGATAAGATACTTAATTTGGTGAATCGTTAAGGGCTGTTCTTTAAAATCTCAATTTGGTGCATACTGCATAGAATTCGTGCCTTTGGGATAATAAATCATAGTGATATTTTCCCCTTCATTTACAGATCACCGTCACTTTCAACACTTAGAACAAACTGTTTCATTATGCTTATATTTATGCTTTTTTAGAATGGGTTGCAATTCCAGCTGCATAGTTCATGGAATTTAGATCATCATCGAAGAATTTCTTCAAATTAAGCTTTCTGTTGCTATGAGTCATGGTATTATGTTGTTTTTAGTATTCAAGTAAGGTATTCCAAATTAGCATATTGTTTGTGACATTAGCTCTGCCATTTTATTGATATCAAGCTTTTGTTTCTTAGAACATTTTGATGTCAGGTTGAAAATAAACCTTGAATACAACATTAACTTGAAAGTCATTCTGGCCTTGAGTTTGACAGGTGACTGTTTCATAATGTTGCCTATGTCTAAGAAGCTCAGTAGAACCTCTAAATTATTGAAAATTTTTATTTTATTTTCATCCCATGGGCGGAAGTTATTTTATCTTGTTTTTAGGAAAAAATCTTAATTATCTAACACACGGCAAACGTTTCTGTTTATTTTTTTTTTATTCTGCTCATTTCTTTCCTTATATTGCACTTCTTTCAAAGTTTCCCCTGACACCTTGTTTTAAAATTTTCTGATCTCATACTCAAGAGATCCAAATTTTGCGCCTTTTTTTTCCAAATAATACAATTTTCCCTTTCATTCAGTTCCAAGCCTGAAGTTATATGACTTGTTTACAAGTTGTATGGATATGTCAGAATATTGATATCTACAAGTATTGCTGCTGTTAAATAATCAATGATCTCTTGCATGTTTTTGTGAGATTCCATGTATTTCTTTATGTGTTAAATAAGAACAACTTATGTCTTAATATCCATGCACAGGTTCCAAGTTGATAAAATAAGGCTTGTTGTATATGTTTATGCTAATATCAATATAATTATCATTAATTAGTTAGATATCATTTGCTATTTTTTTCGTCAACCAGTCATATCATGTTGGTGCATTTCGAGATAATTTGGCTGACCTAGTTCCATCTTTTGTGATCATTGTATATTAGAACAAGTCATTTGCAAACTTGATTTTGTTTAAGTTAGACTGGGAAGAAACCCCATATTTTTTGTTCTTTCACCTGGCTGAAGTATCTGCCTGCACCAACCAAAAAAATCTTTAAGCACATTCATGCGAAACACTTGTTCCTTCTGATCATTATTTTTTGTTTTGCAATAATTAGTTTCTTCTTCTCAAGAGGAATGCTCAAATAGTTTTAATGAATCAAATAAGCAATCATCATCAACATCTGCATCCAGATTTTTGTTTGTAAACGAATTTTATTTGATAGAGATAGAACTTGTTGGCTATAGTTATGGTAGTGATGGTTCATCTTTATTCTACTCTGTCTATTCGGATATAACTTATGTCCTATGTCTGACTCTAATGTTGCAGGTAAGAACTGTCCTGGATATAGGGTGTGGATTTGGTAGCTTTGGAGCACATCTTTTCTCAAAGCAGTTGCTGACCTTGTGCATTGCAAACTATGAGGCCACTGGTAGTCAAGTTCAACTCACTCTTGAGAGAGGCATTCCTGCTATGATTGGTTCATTTGCGTCAAAACAGTTGCCATACCCACATCTTTCCTTTGATATGTTGCATTGTGCAAGATGTGGGATTGAGTGGGAGAAAAATGGTAATTATTAATCAATCAAAATTGCTTAATTTGAGAATTTCCTTGAATTGTTATTGTTTTACTTTCTCTTTAATCCTGTATCTGGGTTCCAGAAGCTCTGATAATAGGACCAGTATTTCTTATTGTAAGCGAATGTGACAACGAACTAAAAAAATGTGCATCTTTAAATCACTGCTTAATCAAACAAATTCTTTTGTAGATATTTCCCGGAGCATTACTTTTACAATGAGTAAATGCATTATAAGAGGGAACATTCTAGTTGCCAAACTGTTTCTATAATATTCTGGTTTTTTATCAGCATACATAGGCAATGAAAATCAGTGCTGTATGATCAGTACAATGTATGGTGTTTGTTATGCTAATCACCACAAACTGTTTATAGGAACTTAAACATGTATGACAAATGAATGAGTGAAAAGAGATGGTTTTCTCAGCTTGGAATGATTGCATATACGAACTTTCATCATTAATTAGACATTTGAATGACCCAAAAACTTCTTGCTTGTATAATTGCATATTTTGAATTCATATTAATTGACTATATTTTCTTCCTTTTTAGTTACAGCAACATTAGTTTAGGACTTTACCTCACTATTTTAGGTATGATGGGCACTGGGCGCTAATTAAGTCATCATAGCCCACATCAAAATATATGGTTTTCCATTCTTAGTTATGCTTCATAATGTATTGTAGTATTGTACTTTTATCCTTTTAACGATCCTTTTTAACATCTCAACTGTCTGTCCATATGGGCCTTGAAAGGTCAAATAACGTGTCTCATACTGCTTGTTTCATAACAATTCTTCCATCACTATTATGAAGAAAAGTACACATACCTATAACATTAGATAGAAAACATAGAGAATCTTTTTTTTTTTTTTAAGGAAAAGGAGGTGAAGAAAAACTGCCACCCATACTATTGCAACCCCCCCCCCCCCCCCCCCCCCCAACTTTTTTAAGAGTAAAGCCCCAGTGTTACATGCATGGAAATGAGGATATAATCACATAAGTTTGAACAGAGCAGATATGAAAATGCTGTTGAAGTGTCTTACCAAGGAAGAATAGTTCACAGGTGTGTACAAGAGAGGTCGCATTGGGCCTTCCCTAAAAATTTGATATGGTCACGTATAGTGAACATTTGAGGCTGCAATAGGAGAGTAATGTGGATTTGTATCTTATGCCAAAAAACGAGAGGGAAAAGCCCTTTAAAAAATGATGATACTTGTGAGAAAGGATCTTGAAAATATTAAAAGCATATGCATGTAGAACTAAGTAGAGTTAAAATGGAAAATCTAGTGGACCCCTTAATACTTGGATTAGATTTGTTGTTAATTCATGTCATTTAACCATATATTACCTATATAACTAATGGATTGTAAATATTCTTTAATATGTGTCATTTTAGCAAAAGATGATATATTAAAGAAATAATTAATAAGAAGATATAAATAATTAATAAGAAGTTCAAAGCAGAAGATAAAGACTGAAACTGGATGATGGTGTGTTATGTCTTAGTGTATTATGCTTCCCGAAGTTTGTAAGTTGCATGGGGCATGGATCCTCAGCAGTTGTCTTAGAGAAGTGTTGATTTTTTGATGTCTTATTTTAGTGAAGGGATAAGGGGGAAAAGAAAGTAAAATCAGTATGCCGAAATTTTAACTTATGGTGATGGATTTAATTTACCAATTTCTTGCAAGCTTTCTTTTGTGTTCCTACACTGTCAAAACAATGGGTTGATATTGATGTGTTCTTTTCTTTTCATTTGAATGCAGAAGAGATTCTTATAAGTACATTGAATTTGATGTTTTATTCCGGAGCAATAAACTATGTCAAGATCCAAAGAAATGCATATACTCCTGTTGATTTATGCTTGATCTATTATTTTTGAATTGAACCGAGATTCCTTTTACTAAAAATCCCAGTACAACATCATAAACCTTTTTGTCTTTTTTATGTATTACAGGCCAATTTAATTTATTTATTATGGGTTGGTTTCTGACTTGCTGTTCATTATTTTGTTGCAGATGGTATTTTCTTGGTTGAAGTAGACAGACTTTTGAGGCCCGGGGGTTATTTTGTCTGGACTTCACTTATGAATACTCATAGATCTCTACGTGACAAAGAGAACCAAAAGAAGTTGGCAATAATTTGTGATTTTGCTGAAAATCTGTGTTGGGATATGTTGTCACAACAAGATGAAACAATTGTCTGGAAAAAGACCAGTAAAAATAAATGCTACAGTTCTAGGTATGCATTCTATGTCTATGTTCTTTGCAATTCTGTTAGTACACGACCAATGAATAGTCCTGATTTATCACAATACAACACATTCACTTTATAGGAAATCTGGACCTGCAGTCTGCGATAGAAGCCGTGATATTGAATCTCCATACTACCAACCACTCAATCCATGCATAGCAGGAACCAGAAGTCGGCGTTGGATTCCCATTGAGTATCGTACACCCTGGCCTTATCAGGCTAAATTGAACTTTACTGAACTTGATATGCATGGTATGATATATTATTTAGAAAAAGAAAAAAGATTGTAACTATTCTTCATGTCTATATGCAATTGCTCAATAATATTACGTCAGTAATAAAATCTAAACCATCATTCATATCTGCATGACTGTTTAACTTATATTAACAATGTTTCCCTTCACCAGGTGTACACACAGAATATTTTTCCGAGGATGCTGCAAACTGGAAGTCTTTGGTTCATAATTATTGGTCTCTTCTTTCACCTCTAATATTCTCAGATCATCCAAAGAGACCTGGTGATGAAGATCCTGCCCCCCCTTTCAACATGGTCAGAAATGTGCTAGACATGAATGCTCGATTTGGTGGTTTCAATGCTGCTTTATTGGATGCTGGAAAATCTGTGTGGGTGATGAATGTGGTGCCTACAAGTGGCCCTAACTATCTTCCTCTCATTTTCGATAGGGGATTTATCGGTGTTCAGCATGATTGGTATGTATGACTGTTTCAGCCCACTAGTAATATGTTCTGCAAGTTATTTGCTGTCTCATACAGATACCTCCCTGTGGATGATGCATAATCTGATTGCTGGTTCTCCAGCTTTTATCACCTTATCTTTTACATGAAAAAAATGTTTAACAGAAATCCTATGGCAACTCTCTCCACTCCGCATCCACCTCCACCTTGCCCGATTCCCTTATGCACTTGTTGTCATCTTTCCTGTAGAGCATCTGTTAATGAAATTTGCACTCATTTAGTTTATGCTGGATGATATTCAATTTGTTGCCATCTTTCCTGGAGAGCATCTGTTAATGGAAGTTGCATGCATTCAGTTTATGTTGGATGATATTCAAAGCAAATGCATGCATTCAGTTTATGCTGGATAATATTCAAAGTGCAATTAAAAAACTCTTTCTTTTGTTTCTTAATACACATCTGTCGAATAATCTGTTTATAATCCCTGCCAGTACGTCTTAGAGGGAATTGTTTGACGTAGTCTTCTCATCTTCTCCTGGTCTGGTTGCTTCAAAACTTTAAATTATTTTTGCCTGACATCTTTGTGCAACTTCTGAGTTTTAAATTATTCGTTCAAAGTCATCCCAGATAGTGCTTGTTAGTTTTGGCTATCATTATGTCTAATCTTTCTATAGATGCTATATCTTTCTAGAATTGAGTTTCTTAACTCAATTATGCCAGAATATCAAGCACTCGGATAGATATTTAGAAAATAATATTCATGTCAGCTTGCATGCTTGTTCGAAAGAGTCATTTGGTTCCATTAGATTTTTTTTATTATGTCGTAATTCCATCTATTCTATTAATTGTTTTCCATATTATTCATAAACATATGACTATCTTTAATTAGGTGTGAAGCATTTCCAACATATCCAAGAACTTATGATATGGTGCATGCTGATGGATTGTTATCACTTGAAGATCATCAGAAGCACAGATGCTCCATGCTTGACATATTCTTGGAGATTGATCGCATACTACGGCCAGAGGTTGAAAATATTCAAGCTTCATCTTTTTTTTGTTGGTTGATAATCAGTATGCATACTGTTGTTTGCTGCAACCTTCATGTCACAAATTTCTCGCAACCAGACACTTTAGCCAAAAATGACTTCTTAACCTGGCATTTCAACTAGATAACTATTTGTTAATATGAAATATTTACATTGTGCATTGTTGTCTGTGCTGCATGAATAATGATACCTTCAAACAGTAAGGCATTTGGTGCAATCCACAATAAACATTTCAACAAAAGTTTGATCTCTGTGAATTTTGATTGTTGCCTTGCTATAATTCATGGTGAAGATCTTATATTTATTACTGTTGTTCATATGGGAAAAAAGATCTTAACGAAATATCTAAGAAATAATGTTCTTCTGCATTCTTGAGCCAAAAACAGAAGTTCCATTGGTAAAAAAGTTCAAAAACAGAACTTGTTGAGCAGTCATAACCAACGGTCACAATTTTTTTAACAGGATATAAATCTAATTTCTCCATTGGATTCTGTTGATGTTCATATGGTTTTATCAGAAAGCGCTTCTTTGAATGCTCCTTGTATACCTGAGCTCAATTTTCGTTTCGCTTTTCCCTCCTGTTCCCACATTATTACCCTAGGTACCCAGGTCATAAAATTGCGACCAAGGAATATATCTGATTGCTCAAAATTGAAGTATTTAAATTATACCTCCACGATCTAGCATGGCTGATTTTGCAACACATCTATGATTAGAGCATCGTAATGTGTCATTTCTGCTTTTGCATCACAACTGTTTCAGAATAATCATTTGTAATATGTCCATCTTTCCAGCATGTCTCCTCCTTATCAAGTATGTATCATACAACATAACTGCTCTTGTTATTGCCTCATAAAACCTCTATTTGTGTTATATTACCATACAGCAATAATAATAATTAATAAATAGAAGAGAATCGTAATTCATCCAGCAACTCCGAGCTTACAGAAACACTTCCTGAAGAAGACCGTTAGAAAGCATTCATAATTCTCCAGCTACTATATTCAGGGGAAGATGCCATTGGTCATCTTTACAGTCCATTTCCCTACAAGCGTATGAATAACTACTGGAACATTATGGCCCCATGCAGTCAATCTCTTGTCATGTCAAAGTTGATCATAAATATATCTGCTCACATATCAGGGGAAGATATCGTCCGGTCATCTTTGCCAGTCCATAATAATTGTTGAAACGGGCTAAGAAACAAAAAGTTTAAATCTTCTGATGACTGCTTGCAGTAGTCTTCTTGGGAGTCAGATTTCTTGGTGATTGTTTTCTTTTCCTTTTTCTTTTTTGGGATGAATTGTTAATAATTAATCATTGCTTGACCCTGCAGTAAGGTTCATGAAGGTCCATCTAGTATTTGTGTACTTATCAGAAAACATTACCTTATAATTCTTGGAAAAGGTTAAATGTTGTCACTCTGATTCAGTTTCCAACAAATTGCATCTCTCAGATCTCTCTTTTTCGCTATGGCAAGTTGATATTTTAAACTGGCTTACGGAGATTACTAATGCTTCTTTTCTTTTTCCAATTCCTTATGCAAAATGTCATAGCCCCCATCATCCTCGGCAATTGGAGATTATGATCTATTCTTTTTCTGGCCAAATTTTCCAAAACTATTTGTTTATTTTAAATATATGTTGATAGCAATGTTTAACTTCTAAGATATGTGAATGCCCTTGTAAAACTTGCATTAACTGATGATGTTGATACACATGCAGGGCTGGGTGATATTTCATGATGCATCTCCTCTTATTGAAGCGGCCAGGTCTGTTATAACAAAGCTAAAGTGGGATATCCGCATGATGGAATTTGATGGTAACAGCGATGAGAAGCTCCTGGTCTGTCAGAAGCCCTTCTTCAGGAAGCAACAATAATGAATATGATTTACCAAGTCCCACATGGATAAGATATTTGTTATTTGTGGATGTTGGTTGGCATAAATTCCCTGTCAAGAAAGGGAGCATCAGGGAGTTGGAATACAAAAGGAGTTGAGCCCCCGCACAACCAAAAAAATTCTTCTATGAATACAATCTTCTACTCCTGTGGATCCGCAAGGTGTCCATAGGGCTTTGTAATTAGGCAAATGCATGCTGGAGAGCATAGGGTAGGTTAAATTTTCCACATTAAATCTTATTATAAGGATGCAAAGATGGAGCTGTGAAAGTTATCACATTGTCGAGAACAATACCGAATAAAGGAATGATGCTGCAATATATATGGGTTACTATTATTGCATTAGGTGGATAAATTCTTTTCTCCATTATATTTTTCCTTCTAGCAGTTCTTCATCTTCTATTTGTACATTTGTTCTGTAATATTGCTTATCTCAGTTCGCTATCTGAATCCTTCAGTGGTATTGGTTTTGAGATAAAACATGAATGCAGACATAATGCCATTTATAATCCTCTGGAAGCTGTCGGCCTCATCAATTGTCACACCATGCTACGTGCAAAATGCTAGTGCTTATCTCATTGCTCTCATATATTAATTAGTTTTCTCACCATGCCTAACTTTTCATATTTTAATTAATCCAGCTACACAATCTGTACATAAGCAAACAGACAGCCATTGGATTAACTGTGAATTGCATATGGAAACAGGTCATCTAGTCAATTCACCTAATTGTGTTTTCTAATCAAGTTTAGTCCCTAAAAGGTTGATGTTAGTTTGGTGGTCTTCTGTAATAATCTGCTCAACCTTCCATTAGACTTGGTATAAGTTTTCTGCTGTTCATCTTGCCCATTTTGATGGTTGTCTCTACTTGTCTTGGTTGATGATGACTAAGTTGCCGACAAATAACCTACTCAATTCTCTCCTTTCTCATGAACATTATTTTTCACTACTGTTCTGGCTTACTAAATTATTGTGCTTAGAGTTTCTTGATTTCACTAATACAGTCAGAATCTTCCATTAAAATGATAAATGACTGAAGAAACTCTTTTACTCCTAGAAGGAGAAGAAATTTATTTACCAGTCTCAGACCCAGGTGGAACAGGTGCCTGCAGTCATTTGGCTTCTGTGATGCGGCAGTTGGCAGCCATATTTGTTTTCTTTTGTTGTTGGTACAAGAGTCTCAATTGTTTTGGATGCCTTGGCATTCTCCTTCTTGGATTATATGATGCAATATGCATTGGAAGTCATAAGATTACTTTGTTTAATGCCTTGTCTATAGTCTGACATGACCCCAGAGAGAGAGATTCACTTTTTTATGGTAGCCTTATATGTAAGATTAGGGGGCTCCATTTCATGCACATGAATAGTTCTCCAGACTCCAGCCACTTGGTGAGAGGGGTTTGGTATAAATTAGAGGTCTCGGTGCAACCCACTGGTATACTTAAAGCTCTCATATCAACTCCGCTGATTAGTTAGTTCATTCCCAAATACAGGATTTGATTTTAGTGTCTAAAGATAATCAACCTCAAATCACGGCTAGCTGTTAATACTTTTTTTTTTCTTTCATGTTCCTATAAAGATAAAGTTGGCAAGCAGCAGTTTATTCATAAACACCCATCCTTAGAGGGTAGTTCATTTTCAAGTATGGTGTCAACTGTCTTCTCAGAAAAAAATTTAGTATTAGCCAAGTATCCTGCGCATTGGTTCATTATAATTGAAACATATGATATGGTATTGATGAAACATCTGCATCTGCGTATGATACAAGTACATAATGTGGTGTTCCTACTGTTGATTTGATAGGTTTTGTTGTTGTTGTTGTTGTTGTTGTTGTTATTGTTGTTGTGGTGTTCCTATATGCAATAGCTGATGTTCCTACTTATTTGCTTCAGTTATGAAGGGGAAATAAGTCAAAAACTTTCATCGATTAAGCACGAAGATTATGGGGTTAATCAGAAATGTGACTTGAGACCTTAAAATAACAGTTTAAACTTGAAAGATAGTTGAGCTAGACTGAGTTACATGTGTTCAGGCCATTTAGGCGTTATTTGAACGTCTGAATCTCTTGTTATCTTTATGGTACCTTTTTTACAAGGCTGGGAAGGGCAATGGGAGGAAGGGGGAGAGGGGAAGAAGCAAACAAAAAAAAAAAAGGGGGTGAGGTAGCTTTTTATTCTGAGATTTTAGAGACAAGAAAAATCACTCTTTTTAGAAATTTCAAAATAGTACGATTATTTTAAACAACAAATTCAAAATGGCAGGATTAGCAACCTTCCAGCCAACCTTCTTTCAGCCTCTACTTTCTTTCTTAAAGTGAACCAAGTCTAGTTCTTGGTCAATTTTATAATTAAGCTAAGCTATTTTCACCTTTAGAGGGGAAAAAAAAGAGAGAGAGAAAAATAAAAGAGCTTATATTTGATGAGATTATGAAATCTCCTAAAGCTTTCGTGTATGTACAATGTTATAGTTGAATTATTTTTTAATAAATTACATCATATGTTATTAAATTAATAGACAATAATTTGTAGTAAAAAAATAATTATTATGAAGATGGGTTATATATATGTTAATCACAAATTTAATCAAAAAAATTAATTAATTATATCTGAGTTTAATTAAACCAAGATTGAGCAAGCAAAATTAGAACCAATTTAATGTTAAGCAAATGCCTTGCTAATTGTCTTATCTCGACTTCATTTTGCCAATTTAAAGATTTTATAGAAAAAAATTTTACTACATATATTTATCTCTTCAAATTGATTCCAAATAGCCCTTTCACATAAGAAAACAATTATAACCGAATATTTTATACAAATTAAACAAAATAATTTCTGCTATCCAATTAGTCTCTTCCACTTGTTTTTGTTAGAACAACACAAATTCCTTTAGTTATTTGTCTCCCTGCTCCTTGTTTAAGTTTATAATATTAGAATAAACGGAGATCATAATCATATTTTAATTTTAAAACGATGTCAGTTATTAATCAAGGCTTAATATGTCTCATCCATCAAAATGTAAGTTCATAACGTTGAGGGTGGAAGGAAAAGTGTGTTGGAACTAGTTTTATATTTCTAGAATCCAGGATTTAGAGCCCCCGACCTTAGCTCAGTTGGCAGAGCGGAGGACTGTAGTCGTGTTCGTCAGACATCCTTAGGTCGCTGGTTCGAATCCGGCAGGTCGGAATATTGTTTTGTTTTCTTGGTCAGCGTGCCTTCTCCCCTTCATTGGTTTTTTCTTTTTTTTTTTTTTTTTTCTCTTTTTTAGGTGGGGGGGCATGCAACAAGCGCAAGGAGGTTGCAGACAGCATCTTGGCACTCCATTTATATGCCTCTTTCTCAATGTGGACTTAGACTTCTCTAACTTGGTGGAAAAATAATTTTTCCACCCATTTTCAATTGGCAGAAAAAGCTTTTTTTTACTAATTTTCAATCGGGGAAAAAAAATAATTTTTTCATGTTTCTTACGTATTTTTCTTACTCATAAAATGTAAAAATATTATTTCTATGAAAATTCTACTTTCTCATTGCTTCTTTTTAAAACTCCCAACTAAATAATTTTTTTTTTTATTAACCACACTCTTCTTTCTTTCGTTTTTTTTTAATTCTTTTTTTTTCTGCAAACCAAGCGCGTCCCAAGTTATGTTGGCTAATGCCGCTACTTTGTGCTGTTTCTTTGCGAGAATTGTCGTTGGGCTATTCCCTTCCCTATTACTAGGAAAGAAAAAAAGGAAAAAAAACTTACATGAATTGAAAAATTAGCTCCTACCTTCACTTAGAATTTCACGTTGCTTTGTTCTCTCAATTCAAATATTTAACATAAATTTCAAAAAAATTGATATCATCGTCTTCCATCTTCGTCACTATCACATAAGACTGGAAATAAGGTTGGGCTAGCCTGAGATCTATTGAGCTGAGCCGGCTTGGGTCAGAACTGTAGCTTGGCCCAAAAGGTTATAGGTTTGTTTTGGGCTCAAGTATTACATCCACAACTCAGGCCAACTCAAAACCTGATTCAGAGCCCAGCCCAACCGGAACCTACTTAACGTACTCCTTTCTAACTCCTCTCGCCCCACCCTCTGACCAAGCGACTGTTGCCACGGCGCCGTGAGACCACCATCTCCTCCTCCCCTCTCCCCACATTCTCTCCTTCAATGTTGGCACTTGGTTTTGCTCTTCCTCCACTTCCAAACCCCACCATCATGACACCGGCGAGGAAGCCGACAGATCAAGATTTGGACCGTGATCAAGCAGAATACAAGGTGTATGCGCCCAGACGACCAATAGAAGAAATATTCCTAAGTATTGATGACCATTGAATAAAGAGAGGAGCGCCAATATAAGCATGATGGATAAATGAAGGCCGATATGATATGATTATCAGTCTAGCAGTTGTTATATAGCAACCGTACTGGTGAATATGCAGGTGGGAGAACGACTGGTGTCAGTTATCAGAACCGCCAGAAATTGGGTAGCAACTATTAAAGTGGATATTTATGATATTTTAGTATAAATAAGTAGAATTTGTTCTTTGAGAGGTCCTTTCGATAATCTGAATAATGCATTTTATTTTATTTAGCTTATGCGCAGCTATTTACTTTAGAAGTAGTATTAATTTATATTTTTTACTGCCGAAGCTCAAGTTACATCTCTATTTTTATCAGAATCCATCTTATTCATATGGTTGTATGGCAATTGTAAAAGTTCTTTTAAGATTAAGATATTTGGACTCACGCTATTCTGTATACTTCCATCATTATTTTCCTTGCTACTCTAGCACCGATGGCATATCTTTGTACCAATCTTTCCTTGCCATCTGACTTATGGGGACGAGTTCTTTGGTATGTTCTTTTTTTTTTTTTTTTTTAAGAAGCAAAAGTGCAGTTCGATGCCGACCGTACATGCAAGGCACATGCCTGATGGCGTATGAGACATGACTTCAAAATCCAACACATGAAGTTGGCCTCTCGTGCCTTTCGTGTGTGCCTTTTATCTTATTTGAATTTCAAAAACAATAAGCTCAACACCCCTTTAACAAAGGAAGATGACTTTTAAACCATGCATCTCCATCTCAAGCTCTTATGGCAAAGCCTAAAAATCCAATTACGTAGTGATCTCACAAGCTTTAGAGTAAGAAACATGTCCCTCCTTTTCATGTGCAGTGTTGGGATTTATTATGAATTATAACTAAAATGGCAAAAGGAAGGACAAGCATCTGAATTTAAATGACTAATATATTATCAAACTTATTCTAAACAATATTAAAACGCCGGTAATGCAATAGCTGCATCTACTTGTGAAAGGTTGCATTATTACTATTTTCTTAAAAAAAAAAACTTATTTTGACAAACTAGATCACGTGCGTTGCACGTGCCCACTACCACTTCAAGATCGGGAAGCGGTAAGCTTACCAAAGGGTTACGGGTGCTCGGATCCGAACCCATACCCCTCAATCCACGACCTTCCCTCGAAGCTCGCTCCCTTCTCCAACCATGGCGACGGAGCACATCCCGGTGGTGGACCTCCGCCTCCTCTCCCAGGCCGAGATCAACACCCTCTCCATCGCCTGCCCCAACGCTTTCGACCTCCACCGCTGCGACGACGTGGTCGTCCCCAAGATCGACCGCTCCGTCTTCAACGAGAGCGCCGGAAGCCGCAAGCAAACCTACTCCCGCCTCCGCCTCGCCCCTCGCAAGCCCGACGCCCCCCCTTCCTCCGCCTCCTCCTCCTCCTCCGTCGCCCGCCGCGGCCCCCACGGCCTCCTCTCCTCCTCCCCTTCCTCCTCCGCTGCCTCTGCCGCCGATGGCGGCGCGAACGACGACGACCCCGGCCGTCGCGAGAACCAGCAGATCGTCACCTTCCTCCGCCAGCTCTTCGCCCGTGAGGAATCCTCCGCTCCCCCTCCCCAACCCCCATCCCAATCCCAAACCCTAAGCCTAACCGTAGCCACCCCCATCTCCGCCCGACGGAACCCCGATGCGGATGATAACACTAGCAAGGCATTGGTGGTGGTGGAGGATGGGGACCGGGACGTTCTAAATGCGAAGGGCGTGACGGTGGACTTGGTCGGTTTGGGGGAAAAGGTGGATCCTTTTGGGGAGGAGCTGAGGCGGAGGACGGCGGGGTTGAAGACGGAGGTGGATCTGCTGCGCTTTTTGAGTGGATTGGAAGGGCAGTGGGGGAGCCGGAGGAAGAGGAGGAAGATTGTTGATGCTTCAGTTTTCGGGGATGACTTGCCGAGGGGATGGAAGCTGCTTCTCGGGCTCAAGAGGAAGGAAGGCGTGGCCTGGGTGAACTGCCGGCGTTATGTTAGGTTTGCCTCTAGCTTTCCCTTCTTCTTTTTTTTTTTTCTTGTATTGTCGGTTCCTTCATTGCCTAATTCTAATTGGCGGTGCAATTGATTGTATTTTCTTTTTTTACTGATGCCTAATCATAACTCTCTATATTTCGGGTCGACATCTCATGCATTTCAAAGCACTTTTCCTGAGACAGTTTTGAGATTTTCTAATATTTTATGAGTTATATCAGAATAAATTGTCAAAAAAATTGTTTTTCCTTTCTGGTCTCTCCCTTCTGCAGATTGATTGATTGATTATGTACCATGTGACGATCTAGTTAGTTTATGAGCTGTAGAAGAATTTGGATATATTTAGACTCCATATGGCTGCGTAAGGGAGAGGGAGATGAATTTATATATTTATAATAGGAATCAAGATAATTTAAAATGTAGTCCGAGCAAATAGGGTCAGTGGTGGTGATTGAACCAATGACATTATACCGTAGGGCTGGATAACAGGCTATGATTGAACCTTGTTTTTGGTTTGGATGGAGCCAAAATGGTCGAGAGTTAATCTAGTTATTTTCTGTTTTTGTTGATGGTTCTTGAGACTTTGGGTAGCATTTTAAAACTTCAATAAGGAGATTTTGGAGGGGGCTGTAGGGATATTGATATCAAACCTGTTTCTTAGAGAAGAACAAGATCGTTTTCTGAAGTTCCTTCTTTTTCATCTAGTACTTTGAAATTTTGAAGGGAGGGAGGAAAGGATAAAACCCTAAGCAGACCTATTCCAGTTATTTGCGGTTGGCTTTATGGATCCTCATTCACCAACAATTTCTATTTAGGACTACCTCTCATATAATTTCAAGTTTTTTCATATATTTTAAAACAACCTCCGTCATGTCACCTTGGGTATTCCTTTTGTCCAGCAACTTATAATGTAACTTTAAAATGGTATCTTTTCTTACTAGATCCCCTTCTGATCTTCATCACACATTCTTGTACCATCTCAAGTAATTCTCCATCACTCTGGCCTTAACTCGTGCAACTCCAATATCTCAATCTAACCTTTCTAGTTTTACCACATATCCAACATAATATTTCTATTGTTGCTAGGCTTAACTTGTTTTTGAACCCTATTTATGTCCAACATTAAAAGCCATAGAACATTGCAGATCTTATTGTTATTTATAACTTTTTTTTTAACTTGCCAAGGTATTGAGTATCGACCATTCTGTTCCGCACATACTATGACAAGCATAGAAGTTACGAGGCATGGAGGTGTTGAGGCGCCACGCAAACTGCCCGGTATTTAATCCTATCAGACTACCCTGTTTTTATATGGTTTGGCATGCCCCCGGTCTCCCACCCACCCTCTCCCATTTTTTCCAATTTAGGTGATGATTATGGTGGTGGGTGGGAGTCAGAATAAGAGTATGACTCAGTGGGCAAACAGCCTATGACCTAGCAAGCAGATGACTGAAATCAAACCTTATTTATATAAGTATCATTCAATTCTTCATTTTCTTAAGAGACTATGCCTCATTTGAGTCAATAAAAAAGTCAAACTCAAATTCCATCGAATTAAGAAAGCCAGCTTTAACTCATGAACAAATTCCAGATCTTTGGTGTTTGGTCAAAGTAACAACTTTTAAATGCTAGGAAATTTCAGAAGTAGTAAAAGCTCATAAATTTTGTTACTTCCAAAAATTTCCATGTCTAAAAGGTCCAGTATAAAGGCTCTATATTCTTTAAAGATACATGCCTTATTCTTTTCAAATCTCAATCTCCTATTCTTCTTTTTATCCAAAATTAATGAGCGATTATTGTCTACTTTACCAAGTGTCATTGTTGAAGTAATGCTTATGCACTATTAGGTACTTATGTTTGCATTAATGACACATTGAATTATAGCCAGCATGAATGCATGTCTTCTTTTTTTGACTATCACCCTATATAGTGCTTTAAATTATTGTTTTAACACATGAAATGACTTTTTACAACATTAGAAAAAGTTTAAAAGTACCCTAATTGGAAAAACAAAAAGAAAATACCGATACCCATGCATGCCAAACCATGCAATTGGCATCACACCCATAGTGTGCTGGCCCATGCCAAGTGTTGGCATTGCATGGCATGTGGCACATGTTGTGCAGACTGCTGGTCAGCATGGACATGGCAAGCAATACCTAAATCCTTGATTTAGTTTTAAATGCTGATGATTTTTTAAAAAGAAAATGTTTAGTTTATTATATAATTCTTTCCTACTTGAGCTGTGTTCTAATCATGAATGTTGTAGCCCCTGATATGGGTTGCACCATACCTTATCGAGTGGGAACTGGTATGAAACTCAAATTTAGGTATGTACCTATCTGTGTCGAGGCGTACCGATCTATACCGAGACGTACTGCCCCGAGGCATATCAAAATATACCGAAGTAAGTACCTATCTGTGTCGAGGCGTACCGATCTATACCGAGATGTACTAGGATAAAAAGTGAGAAAAATGGTCAGACAGTTGTTTCGGTACCATACTGTACCGAACTGGTAAGGTACTAGTATTATACCTGGTATCAAGATAGTGGACCTTGGCTCTAATCCTATTGATTTGAACTTAAGTCACTGGTTGGTAGGCCCCGCTAATTCCTTTGCATAGGAAAGAGCTGCATGTCAAACTATTTTTCAGGCTTTCCAAGTTGGTTTGACTATGCTGTTGAACTTCTCAAACTTCTATTTTTTTTGTGATGGTTGACTTATAGCGTATCTAGTCATGATTTATTTGGACATGGAAGAGTAACGGATATACACCCCTGCTCTCTTCTTCATATTCCTGACTCTCATTGTGGATTATTGAGTATGACGCTTCGTAGAATATCTGTGTACTATCGTCGTTGAAACATGGGCGTTAATTTAATGTCTAATTACTTAATGCTGATCTATAGGATGATTAGATCAATTGATGAGTGTCTTACCGATTATATTCTATTTGCTAGATTATCTATGCATTTTGGTTTGTGGTCAATTGATGAGTGTCTTACCGATAATTTCCTGTGCTTGTGAACACAAATTTCCAGTCCAAATGGGAAGCAGTTTGTATCTTGCAAAGAAGTTTCTTCATACATACTCTCCCTTATTGGCCACCCAAATGATGTGAAGTCAATTTCTGTTCGAAATGATGGGAGCACACATGAACTTGACAAATTGACTCCTAGATTTGTAAGTCTAATTGATGATTCTATTTATTTATTTGGACCAATTCAGCTTTACATTTATGAATTTATGGGATATGCAGCAGGCTGCAGGTCTTACCCATCAAGAAGGCATTGCAAAGGAAAATGGCAGCTTGTCTTCAGTTACACCTATCTCGTCTTATTCAGACGACAATCAGAAGCAAGTTGTCTTATACAGGGTTGAGAAACAGACAATCAATGAACTGAAAAGTATTCTAGAATGTCATGCATGCAACCTGACTTTTGGTGACAAGGACACATATTTGCGGCATCAGTTGTCGTTTCATCAAAGGAGTGCAAAGCGGCGTAGACTTGGCAAATCCATTGGGAATGGCGTCATTGTAAAAGATGGTAAATATGAATGCCAGTTTTGTCACAAGACTTTTAGCGAGAGACATCGTTACAATGGGCATATTGGAGCTCATGTAAGATACCAAGGTCTGAGTGCTGAAGCACTGCCAGATGATATTACGACAAGAAATATATTTAATCCTTCCCCCTTGGCTGCAGTACCATATGGTTTCTCAGAGATGACTGATTTGGCTGAACAAAATGAAGAAACTTGTAATGCAAAATCGGCTGATGAACTTCATGTTGATTCTTCTCAATGCAAAATAGACTCCAAGAATCCTGGAATTGATCATAATGCAAAGTCTGGTGGTAGTGAAACTACTGAAGTAGCCTGCACAAGCATCTCTTTTGATGACCAAAATAATGATCGCAATTTGATTAATTATAAGTCTAATGAGATTCTTCAGGAAAGAAATATCACAGATGACAAATTCAATGCATGCATGGATGCCATATCTCCTTCTGTTGTTGATGTAAACAATACGGCTCAATGTTGCTCATCTGTTACCACTCAAGAAGCTTCTACAAGCAAATCTGTTGATGACCAGGCTAACAATGTTGATATGATTAATTGTAAATCTGAAGAAGTTGTTGAGGCTAGTAATGTTGGGGATGCCAAACCTAGCGAAGGCCAGGTTAATGATTGTGACATGGGTGGTCATAAATCAGAAGAGGTTATTGAGGCTAGCAATACCAAAGATGTCAGGCCTGATGCAAGCTCGGATGCTGTATCTTCTCCTCTTAAAAATGTGGACAATGCAACCTGTGAAAGTATTGTTGAAATCGGTAAATCTTCCTCCATGAGCATATCTGTTGACAACATTAGTGAATACGCTATGACTGGCTATAAATCTGAAGAGGTTGTTGACATTAATAATGCCATGGCTGTTAAGCCTATTGCATTCGTCGAATCTATCTCTCCATCTCATATCAATTTGGACACCGTGACATGCAAAACCAACAATGAAATTGATCTTTCTTCATGTACTGTAATTCCAGAAATTGGAAAATATGGCACTGACCAGAAAGTCAACTCGGAAATTCATTTGATAACCATGTCAGGTAATGGATCAACTTATGGGATTGACACTTTTGAAAATGATATTTTTACCAGCTCCATGGGAGAAAATGTTCTTGTTGAACTGGATACATCTGGCAATGGGTTGAAAACTCAATTTGCAAGTTCCGATTCATTATCTGACAAAGAGCCAGTTACTGAGAATATTTTGCCTGGTGAATTCAATGCCGCCTGTATTGACACTACTTTTGTCAATGGACATAATGGGGGTGTTGAAACAGATGCAGATTGTACGTTTGATATTGACATGAAGGAATCTGTGCTTGAAGAAATGGATAAACCAGGTAATGAGCTGGAAAATTGCTTTAATAGCAGCAATGCTGAATGCGAAGAGGTTGTTCCAAGTGATGTTGTTGCAAACAATGATGGAACAAATTACTTGCAACTTAATGTGGCTGGCGCATCATCATGGGTACATTCATCTCATGGTGTCCCAATCCTTGATATGATCCCAGAACAGGTAAAGTTATTTCAAGCCTACATGATACTTGGGGTAAAATGCACGTGGTAACCTTCAAGTCGAGGAAATATCTTATAATAGCATCATCTGTTGGAGTTATGAGTGACTGTCTTGACTGCAAAACCTTCTGTATTGTTCATCTCAGTGGCTGTAATTATAGTTTTTTTGTGCACCAGCCGTTCAAAAGAATTTGACTTAAATAAAATTGATAACTAAGTGGAAAACCATTTCGTGTTTCTAGACTCACCATATAACAATCCCATTTAGCTAGACTCAATATGTCCGTATTTCTTAAACCAGACAAAAACGTGCATGTATGCTTGTATAACTGATTTACATCCACCAGCTACTTGATTTTGTCTAGATGATGCCTGTGCTAGAGGCATCTCAGAAAGCACATAAGTGACAAACTGACATGTTCATAAATGCTAGAACTTAACATTAATTACTCTTTTCTGTACTTGTATTGCTTAAGTGAGAAGTACATTTAATTTAAATTGTAGGACATGCATTTAGCGTATGCTACCATTTTTTGGGAAAAAAGCTTTTCTGAGGATATAGAGATCAGTAAAGCTGATGCTTTTTTTATTGATAATGTTTGCTTTAATTGAATAACCAGGAACATTTTGGGAAGTGCTACTTATGGTAATCGGTAAATTCTGTGATTATTTGATGACTTACCATGCACAGTTGCATATGCAACACATGTTTACCTAGCAACATTTTTCTTGTGATGAATTCTGATCTGCTTTTAGCGTCTTGTAGTTCTATTATGGAAGCACTCACATGTTGGGCCTTTTTGTCTATTGTCGCTCTACTGGTAAGCTATGTTCCACTTTTACGCGAACATGCTGGAATAGGTCAACCCGTCTTTGATGTGAGTCTAGATGAATTTCTCCTTGTATATACGTACAGCTACCCTCTGTTTCGTTTCCTGAGCCTAGCCTGTTTTACTTATTAGTATCCCAAGAATGCAATTAGTCCTTCATCTTCATGTGGAGCATAGTCTTTAGATTCATTAGTCCTAAATAAGTACACCATCATGGATTTTGATTATTGGTTCATCTCTATAATATGTGCATTTCTCATGAGACTGACAATAAGTTGTGAATTTGTCAATAAGCAATTACCCACTGCTTTTCACAATGTTAAATTGAACCTCCTTTTGGAGGATGAATGAAGTGTATTATTGTCAGAGTAAAAACATAACAATACCATTCTTACATGGTCTGTTCTCATTATTTTTTCTATTAAGCCTGTGTTGCTGTCCTGGATGAAAATTTGGCACGAAAATACTTGTTTAACATCTATTGGAAGGATGATGAATATTATCCGGGTTAAAGCACAGCTTGTTTTTTGCAACAGTGTGAAGCTGAACTCAGCAGCGTTGGCCAGAAGCGCGAGAACTTGCCGGGCTTTGAAGAGTTGAGGTTGGGTGCATCCAGCTCTTCCGAATTTGTTTGCTTGGATGGTCAGGAGTCGAGTTCTGTGCCTGGGCCATCCATCGAATTGGGTTATGCGACAGCACTGCAAAATGGGAGTTGCTCCTCTGTTCAGTTAGGATGGGACATATCTCCAAAAATGGTCAGCGGATGTGAGCTAACTTCTGTGTGTGTGTGGTGCAGCAGGGAATTCAGCCATGATGGTAGTATTGCTGAACTACAACCTGATTCCCTCGGCTTCATGTGCCCGGCATGTAAGGCAAAGATTTCTGGTGATTTCAATGTATTACACAATGGCTCGTCTGGCTAAGACAATTATTTGATTGCTGACCTTCAGCTCATTCTTCTTGTGTAAGGAGAATAACTTCTGATAATCACCTCTAACTATCTATTATGGGTTGATTTCTAGGAATTAATGCTACATTCTCTGATCCTTTCTTTTCCTTTCATTTTCTTTTCCCTCCTTCCATGGCTGCGACATAGCCTCATCAAAATATCACAATGGATAATGCTGCAAGGGGTTGGGGTCCTTGACATCATGGACCGTTTTAATGTATTACAGCTCCGTATACATCTTTAGTTGCTTTTGAATTGGGAAACATGGGTGCACTTCTTTTAACAGAAGCCTTTTGTGTTTATCAGTAGTTTTTAGAGTTGTGCATCTGATTGTCTTCATTTTCTGATAATCCAAGTTTAGGCTTGTAGTGGCCGGGCCTTTCTTCATTGTCCAAAGGCAGGGCTTGAACTTATGGTAGGCTGGGACAAGAGCGGCCAATTAGCAGGCCTAATTGGGCCATATGTCCTAGAGGACAGGCGTCATTTTTATTTATTTATTTATTTTGTTAGAAAAATAGGAGGGGGGAAGGACGAACCTACCTGCATAGCAATCCTCACTCGATCCTCCTTCTAATAGAAAATGTTCGATGCGGGTTGTAAGTTTTTGCGTGTCCTTTCCGACCCGTGGATTGTTCCACGTGTGAGTATGTTACCCCAGTGCCATTTTGGTACTGGCGGATCAGGTGGCGACTTCACCGGGCAAATCAAGTAGAGAGGTATTTGGTCTCTACATTTAATCGATGCCCGCGCATTTTAAATCTGGGTCACTGCGGTAAAATTTTAGCCCCGTTTTAGCCGGGCTACCAGCTTCTTTTGAAGCATGAAAACTGCCGCGTCTCCCCGCTCTGCTCTTTGCTCTGCTCGCGTATCCATCGTTGGCAGGCGGCGAGCCCCCTATTAGAAGGATGTCGTCCACGTACAGTACGAGAAATACGACAGCGCTCCCACTAACCTTTTTGTAAACACACGGTTCCTCTTCATTTTTGATGAAATCAAACGTTTTGATTGCATCATCGAAACGAGTGTTCCAACTCCGAGATGCTTGCTTCACTCTCTATCAAATATCCTTCGTCTTTTTACCAAGGAACAAAAAGGTAAAAAGAGAAAAACCTTTTTCACATGGGTTGAACCATTATCTAATCCTTCCGTGGAAGGAACCATGATTTTTCAAATATGAATAATGCTATCAATACAGCTGCAAATGCTTTGCATGTGTGTGTGTGTGTGTTTGTGTGTGTATGGCTCGGCCACTTTGATGCCTTTAAATGGAAAATAAAATACTTGGATTACTTTCAAATTTTTATTTATAAAAATAAAAAATTATTTTTATTTTATTTTAAATTTGAAAAATATAAAAATATTTGATATAGCTAATTTTTTAAATATAAATATGATAATGGTGATCGGGATGATAATGGTGATGCCAGACCTCTAGGGTGATCGTAATGATAGTGGCGGTGGAAGCATCTATGATAGGGTGGCGACAGTAATAACAAATATAATAAAAGTAATAGAGTGTAATGATAGTAATGCTATGGTGGTGGCAATGGTAATGATGGTGGCAATAGTAATGGTGGTAGTGAGATAGTGGATGATAGATGCGGCATTGGTGGTGATGATAGAAGATACTATTTTTTTGATTTTAAAATAATATATTTTTTAAATTTTTTAAATAATAATAATAAAATTTAAAATATAAAAATTAAAATATTAGTACCAAAATTTCTATAATTTTATTTTTAAAATAAAATAGAAAATAAAAATGATACCAAATCTACATATAAACCCTCACCATCATTTTGCCATCAGTCTTCTGCTATTGATGGTCCGTTTTTTTTTTTTTTTTTTTGGTGAACTGGCTTTTCATTATACTCATTGGTGACTGTGAGAGAGCCCAGAGCAATCACAAGGCAAAATAAGACCTAATGCCTACGGTACATGATCTAAAATACCCAAAATACATACCAAGAATGATGGGCCGTTTTTTTTTTTTTTTTTTTTGCTAAAGAAAAGGGGTAGGGGGGAGGAAGGGACAAGCCCATCCCCGCGTAGCAGTCCCCACTGGGCCCCCGCCCCGCCAGGAGAATGTTCGATGCGGGCAGAAATGGCCGTGTGTTGGGCACCCCGACCGGTTTTACTCATACCCTCCCCACCCGTGGGCCCGGCTCAGCTACTCCTCTGAGCTCTGGCTCGAGTCCCACGTGTGAGTACGTCACACCCGGCACCACCCCGGCTACTAGCGGTTCAAGAGCGGTCCTAAACCACAAATCCAAGCAGTGGCAAAAGTAGTGAGCTCCGGTCCATAATTTAATCGTCGCCGCAGCGATTTGAACTTGGGACCTTGTGGTTAGAATTGCTGTCCAATACCGCTAGGCTACCACCTTGGTGGCAATGATGGGCCGTTTTACTGGTGTCTCTTTTCTAAGTGCGTTGAGAGACCCCTCCATCTTTTCCCAAACGCGTCTTCGCTATCACCGCGTTGGCAGCTCCTTCCTCCAAATCCAGAACTTTCACCTCCAGCTTCATCCAAGCCCGCGTCTCCCCTCTGGTCTTCTCTGTCAGCTGCCCTTTTTTCTTCTGGTCTTCTCTTCTGCTTTAAGGGGGAAAAAAACGGAGAAAGAAAAGTTAGTAAGAGAAAGCCAAGAAGAGAGGGAAAAATAGAAAAGAAAAAAAGAGAGCTCCCGACGCTCAACTGCGCGAGGCCCGCCCGGTCCAAATAAAGTCCGTTGTATCTTGATCTGTTTCATCAACTCCATCTTGATTTGTTTCGTAGTTGTAAAACGATTTTGTGATAATTTTTTTTTGTTAGCTATCTTGCGCCTCCTCCCCCTCGATCTAGGGTTTCGATTGCCCCCCATTTCTTTCTCTCTTCTCTCTCTCGATTTCTCCGCTGGTTGTCTTCTAACATGGCTTGGAAGGCGGCGGCTGCGTCGGCGTTGTTGGTTCTTTTTCTGACCGTCGTCGGGCCGGCAGCCGCCACAGTCTGCCCTAGGGTTTCCGCCGGCGAGTCGATCTTGGGGCGTCCGGACGCGTGCTCACCTCTGGATGCTCCGGTGCTCGGTGGCGAACTGATCGGCGTCGTCGAGGTGAGTACCTACCGTTGCTAGGGTTTTCTTTATTGTGGTTTTCTAGGCTAGAGAATCTTTTGAGGTGTCGTATGGTTGCTGTAACAAAATATTTTCCCCCACCAAAATTTGTTCTTTTTGACCTTTTTTTTTTGGTATGGAAACAAAATTTTTGCATAAAATCCGGCCTTTTCTTTTGCGTTTTTTTGTTTACTGCTACATTTGGATGAAGGCCGAAGAGAAACGAAGGAGTAGGGATTTGTTGTGTAAACATGTATCTAATACATGACTGCTATGCACTTATGAGGAAACAGTATCTTTTGATCAGTAAATTATTATACAATATCAAGCTTTGGTTTTTCCTTTGAGGAAAAGTGTTCTTTTTGAGCAGTTAGGAATTTTGAGATATCATCTCCTGACATGGTACGTATTATTATTATGGTAAGAAGGGTTTGCTCGTGATAGCAAAGTTGATGTGCGACATTAGCCAGCAAGCAACTCATTTGTTGGATACACAAAATAGGAGCTTCTCTTGTGTGTAGGAAATTGGTTAGAGATATCAGTTCTGGCAAAAAAAAAGGTCATGGAGGGTGTTATCATATTGTTATGGTCGTTTGTGGGGAGGAGGATGTTGAATTGGTTATCAATGCATCTATAACCAAAGGATTTTTGGTGGATTCTTTTATCCATGTTCTTTTTATGGTGCATGACTTGAGTTTCAAAATGCCTTAAAAGGTCATATTGAAGAATGGGCTCAGGATTTTGGGAAGAGAACATTCATGCTTATACTATAGAATTTTGGTAAATTGGTGGTGAAGAGACTATGTAGAACAAATTGTTTTGTTTTGATTTTTTCAGTATTTATAGAATATTTGAGTCCGTCAATTTGGACAAGATGTTGCTTGGAGAGATTCATCGTGAAATCCTAATTTTCATCGTGCATGCAAACACTTATCATGCTGCACTTTAATACCAATTTATAATTATTATTCTTGAGGAGGCTGCCTGTGACTTAAAAGATAAGTACCTTATGGTAAGGCAGCTTTGTTATGTCATATTTTAGTTGGTGGATGAATGTGGCAATTTCCTTTACCTCTACATCTTGCCCAAATCTTGGGTCTCACAATTACACCCTAGGACAGGATCTTAATTTTTTCTTAAAAATATTAACTATTAACGGAAGTTGGTTCCACTACTTGCAATCCTCTCTTAATTGAGATGCCATGCATAGTCCTTTTAATTCCATTGCCACCTCTTTTTGTGCTTGGCTAGGGACACATATGGGGTTAGAGAGTGCATTCTAATGCTACTTGAACATGTGACATGGATGTTAAGTATCCAAGTTTCTAGAAGAATCTGACACTAGGATCTTCTAAAATGTGACCATGAAGATAGGTGCATCTTTAAAAATATGTATTTATGTACGATGAATGGGGAGCTAGATCTATGCTTCTTATGTTCATCAAGCTTGGTAGAGTGGTTGCTAATTGTTATGTTAGACCTGATATATTTTATAGAAGTGCCAAAAGAAAATATATAATCATGATGCCATCATGATTTGATGGTATGAAGTGTCAAAGAGTGTCATAAATTCCCAAGTGTTCAAGCATCCAACGTGTCAGAAAACTCTAAAATTTGGAGTGTCCAACTTAACAATATTTGATTCTCGTCTCCTTATCTGATTTGGGAGTCAAAACAAGACAATGAGTTGGACTTGGATTTTTTTTTTTTTTAATAATTTGAGACCATGGCCCTGAGTCTGGCCATAAAACCTTCTGATGTTATATATAGTAAGGCATTTAAATTGCCTTAGTATATTGTTTATTGATGTCATTAGCTCTTTTTCCTGGTGGATTTACTTGTTGCCTTTCATTTGTTGTTCGTAAATGATTTGATATGGTTAAACATTCAATGCTGTCAAAGTTTCAGCTAACTGATTTGGACTCACTCTGATGAAGTGGTAATTAGGATTTTTTGGACTTGCTAAAATTTGCATTTGCATTTATAAGTTTATGTTCTGAATTTTGTTTCCATGAAAAGGCAGCACAATCATTTAATGAACTGAAGGAGTGAATGGATAAAGACTTAGCGAAATAATCATTCTTTGACAATTTTGAATGTGCCATAGTAGTGTGTGAACTGGAGTGGTGAGAACAATTTATTTTTTGGCATGATCTGGTATGGTAGAATACCATATTTTATTCCTCTTGATTATGAAGAGAATGGGCAGACTGATGGAGAAGTAACTCAAATGCCATGAGGATGTGTAATGAAGACTTGATGACGCACCTATAAGGGGACCTTTTTCAGTCTATGTTTATCATTTTAGGAAGAGGAGAAGAAGATGCTAGGGATATGAATGAAAGTTGTGAGAATGGATTGAAAAAGCTCACAATATCTCTCTCACTAGCACAAATGAAGACTCAATTAAAAATAACATCGGGCTTGATTGTTGCAGTATGGTTATTGGTGTGGTGAAGTTATTAAGCATCAAAATAGTTATGAAAAAAAATCAAAGTATGAGGTTGATACTTAAGTAAGAAAAGTCCTTTTTTTCTATTATTGTTATTCTGTAGTATTTTCTTGGTTCGAAATAAGTAAATCAAGCTTTAAATTTTGGTATGAACTGTACCATCATTTTGTGTTCATACAATATGTAATATTTTTCAGAGTTATGAGCTCGACACAAGATGTGCGCAATGATATGTACCATTCAATATTACTATTAGGCACATACCTTAGCATGTCATAGCAGTACTCTGTCATATTATTAGTTAAGAGATGGGAACTTGATTGTTATCTCATTTTGTTAGGTGGTTATTATTTTCCTTTTACATGCATCTCAGTACATTTAACTTTTTTTTTAATGTAGAAAATGATTTTAGTCCATGTTTGCTATCGGTATGGATTTCTTTACAAATGTATAAGCGTTATATCTAGAACTTGTTTATCAACAAGGGAATTGCTTTTATTATAGGGCATAAAGATGCTAGATTTTTCTAGAAAGGTAAGAGTCTCATATGAACACTTGAGGCATGTTTACCAGTCACAGTAGACTAATCAAAGTTCATGCGAATTGAGTTTTCTCAGAGTAGCTGAGTATTCTTTGGCATATCTTTAGTTATGATGTGCATCTTTCCATGCAGTTTCATGAGCTAGTTACCAGCTGCTATTAGTTCTTGCTGGCTTTTATTGGTAAGGCTATAACTAGTCAATTATGTTGTTTTGGAGGATTTTGACCAGCTCACATTAACCAGTTTGTATTGGCACTTCCTGACTGAATTGGCTTGTGAACTAGTTGTACCAGGTCAGTCGAGTGCGTAAGTCGGAAAGTCAGATGTTTAGAATGAGTTTTGGAGTATCTGAGTTTCTCTTTTCATTTCAACATCCAAAGAGAGAGAAGGAAAAGGGATTCTTATGGAACACAATTAGTTTTTCTTTACTAAAAAAAAGGCTCTTATGTCTAGGAAATAAATAAGCATAAGCACAATGGCAACAAACCTGTAGTAATTGTCAAGGTTGGTACATAAATTAGTTCATTAACTATAATTCAGCTTTTTCCAGACATGTTGTTCTAGTTGTTTTTAATTTTTCTTTTTAAAATGTGTTTTTGCTTTGATTATTTTAACTTAATTCTTTAGTTCAGTTAGTCCCTAGTTGACATGAGCATGTTGTGCAATATGTGATCATTGTACTGGTAGCTATTTTCTTGTACAAAATACTGTACTCTTTTTTTTTTTCTCGTGTCTGTGTGTGCACATGCACATCTGGGTGGGGGGCGTTTTTCGCCTAGGGTGGGGGGACAGAAATATTATACATTGCATTAGTTGCTTGTGAATAGACATACACACAATTTGTGATGATTTCATTCAAGAGATGTTTTGTGTAAGTTATGCTGCATTTTGAAGGTAGTGTCGGAGGGGCATTATTGTACATGCAAACATAATGTTGAAATGGTAAGCCTTGTAATCTTGAATCTTGACATAGACCACATATGGTTTATACTTTTGAAGAGTGTAGCCCTATGATGGTAGATTCTTGTTTAGGATTCCTGGATTATTCACTAGAAGTTCAGTTATTGGACCTCTTCACATGTTTATCTAGGGATTTCGGATTGATGTGCTCTCAAAATGGAAGTCAATACTTGAATTGTTATCATGCCTTTTCTGGATTCTTCTGAACCATGTGTCTTACCAATATTGGAATCTGATACCTGCTTCAGGCTTTTCAACCAACTATTGACTGTTATTGCATATGTTTGCTTTTCTATCTTCTTCATGTGAGATCAGTAGTTAAATTACATAGCCATGAGACAAATTCTTAAATGTGTACCATTCAAATGTCTTGAATGTGTGGACTTTTGCAATGAAGTGGGCATTGCAGTGTTGGTGGTAAAATTAGACCTGATAAGTCATGTAAATTGGACTGAAAATTCCTAGTCTGCATTGATAAATTTGGAGCAAAGATTGATGAAGTACTCAATGAGGGAATACATTCTTATGGTGCTTCCCAATGGGATCTCCATTCATGTTTCAGATTTGCAGTTTGCATTCTTCCCGTTCCTTTTTATTGCTATGTATTGAGGACATGATCAATGAAATAATTGAAAGGGTTCGTTAACATCTTCAAGATCATTGGACAAGAAATTTGTCTTTCAAATCCAACATGCACGTGACATGGTCCTCTTATGACAATCTTGTTTTCATGAGTTTGTGTATTTAAGACTCATGATGTTCAGTTTTGAGAAATGGTGAATGTTATAAAAGTTACAAACGTCTTTCCTGGGGTTTGAGTAGAGGAGATTAGTCAGTTATCAGGGTATATTAGCACATGGAATATATAGATGGATCAGTTTATTACCTTCCTTTCTGTGTGGGGTTTTCTCTAAATGAATGTTAGATAGGGTGGCTCGGAGTCTGTTTTCTATCAAAAAACTACATAGCAATCATATGTTTACAAGTTCAAACATAGTTTAGGCAACTTAGCAGAGTCTTGCTCATTTGTAGATAGGGGAATGTTGATAATGTCTATGCATCTCTTTGACTGAAGGATGTTTTCTTGTGGTTTCTTTCGAAAATCCCTCAAAAAGTGATGTCCTAGGTTTAGAAACAATGTCTAGGGACATTTTAGTTTTTTGAAATATTAAATCTCATCTGGTGACAATGATAAGGTTCTTGCTGATGACCTTAAAAATAGCTAGGAATTTAACCTTGCCACTTTGACCATTTTGTGATTCTCCAGCAATAGGGGTGTGCATGGTTTGGGTCAAATCGGTTTAGGGGTATTTTTGAAACTGAACCAACCTAAATCGTTTTTCTAAAACCAAAAATGAAGCCAAACCGACTTTATACAGAAACTGGTTCAAACCAACTCAAAAAATTCGGTTTGGTTTGGTTCGAATTGGTTTGTTCGGTCAGCTACAACCACATCTTTGCCTCCTCGAAAATGGAGCTTCCTCTGTAGCGAGATGGCGGTGGGGATGAAGGGAGGTGGGGGGAACAAAGAAAGGATGCCATACTCAAACATCTATTACCAATAAAAAATTGGATCTTTGCAAATAAATGCCATACTCATACAAAATAAAAAGAGGATGTAAGAAATGCCCAATAGAGAACAAAGAGAAAACGTGGATCCAATCATACTTTAAGAACAACATTTCCATCAAAACAATAGTTGAATCTCCAATCAAGGTTTCAAAGGAAATGACTCGATATTCACCTTATAAGCAAGAAAGCCAGCCTCTGTTGCAACTGCCCGAAAGCCAGATCCAACCGAACAGCTTCCTCGCACTCCTTCACGGCCTCAACCAATCTCTTTAGCCCCATGAGCATCATCGCCTATGGAAATCGCCTGGTCATAGAGCCTCAAAGCATCTGTAAAATGACCCCTTTCATATTGCTTGTTCCCCACCCCCTTCACCTTCGGATCCATGCTCGCCATCACCCTCCTTACTGCTGGATCTCTAGCATTCCCCACCAACAACTCTCAGCCTGGTATCTTCCCCAAGCTAGTGCCACTCATTTGGCATGCACTAGATTGTGGGATTAAGAGAGAGGTGAGAGCAGAACTGATTCACGTAGGTGCAAACCAAGCTAGCTCATTTTTCCTTTACAAGATCTTGGCTCTTCGGAATGGTTGGAGAGAGCCCCACCTCCTCTTGGTTGCGCAGGGCCCAAGGGTGATGGACTACTTCCTGAAAGAGCATTTCGTTCAGTTGGTGGTAGGATGTAAAAGATTTGTTGATGTTTGATCAGATGGATAGGATGTAAAAGGGTTGAATGGCATTGTTTCAATTTAGTCTCACATCAACTGCTCACATGAGAGTTCCCCACCTTTAAAGAAAATCCTCACCAGCAGCAGCAAGGTGAACCAAGGCTTGTGGGTTTCGGTGCAACCGGTGCATTGGGCAGGCTCACCTATTCCTAGTTGGGTTGATATAGTATATATACGGGTCAGTTCGGTTTGAGCCGAATTTTTCGAAACTTGAACTGAAACTGAATCGATTTTTTCAGTTCTAAGTGATTTCAAACCAAGACAAGATAGAATGTGGAAAAACCTGATCCAAACCGAACCGAAATAATCAATTCGGATCGGTTTCGCAGTTTGCTCAGTTTTCTTGCACACCCCTATCCAGAAGGATTGTTTATCTTCTTGCATTTTCTTCTATTAGGACAGTCTGAAAAAGATCCTTCAACTTACTGTTGTACCCTTTGCATTACTGCAAACACTACTTGTTGATCACTAGCCTTTTTTTTGTTGTAAGACATCTCTTTAGGAATTTGGGCCACCCATAATGGGTCCAGAAGACCCATATTTTAATGGTAAAAAAATTTTGTATGCTTGCTTGAGGCAAGGTCAAGAGTAATGACCTCTAGAAAGCTTTAGCTTTTATCAAGTTTGTGTGACCTCTGGAAAATGTTCAGGACTCATTTGGTTTGCGGAAAATTTTTTCCCTCATTAGAATGCTTTTCTTGGGAAGTTGATGCATGGATATATGATACCTGGAAAAGTGATTTGTGTATGTCCTTAATAAAGGGAAAGACCTTATCCCTCTATTTAAAAGCTTAAGAGCATTTTTGGAAAAAATATCCTAATTTTCAGCTGGTGGGAATTAGACTTTTTCATGTCCCATAAGGGTTTTTCATTCCATGAAATGTGAGAATTTTATTCCCATGGGAAAACTATTTTTCTGTCTCTCCTCTTTGAAAACTCCAACCAAATATGATGCAATTTTTTATTTTTTCATTAGCCACACTTTCCCCCCTCCACTTCCAGCGAACCAAATGAGTCCTTGCAGTTTTTCTTGTTAATGCAGAATATAGATTGACACTGTTCTTTATAAGTGATTTCTTGCTCATTAAAGTAAAAAAGAGTGATATCTTGTTTTGTTGGTTGGTATATACTCTATAGTTTGCCTCAGACTATCACAGTTTGCTGCTTCTTTTTAAAGGGCTAATGCTGTTTTGGGTCACCGTTTAACGTATGGACTGCTGTGTTGCAGTATCCCTGCATTCCTTTTTTGCTACTTGGCTCTTTTTATGGATTTTGGTTGGTGGTTGATTAGGGTGCCTGTAGTTTTTTATTTTGACTTTATAACTGTTCAAGTCTCTGTTGATTAAATGCTGTGAGTCCATTGGGTCCTCATTGTATCTTCTTTAGTTCCTTGCTCCATTGCACATTTTTATATTTAAAATAAAACATTCTGACAATTGCAGTTTTCTTTTTATGCTTCATAGAACTCTGATGCTCTTCCATGGGTGACTTTTTTCTCTTTTTAGGGAGGTGAGGCTGTATTGCTGAGGGCACTGAATCTAGTGTACAGGAACAAGGAGGACTATGTGGCCGTGCTCTTTTATGCTTCATGGTGCCCTTTCTCTAAAATTTTGCGACCAAATTTCCAGGTTTTATCTTCCTTGTTTCCGACGATTCGTCATTTTGCATTTGAAGAATCTGTCATCAGGCCAAGGTATGTTGAAATTTTATTCATCATTTAGTTTTCACCATTGCTTGTGGGTCCATTTTAATGTCTAAAATTTATAAATTGCAGCATACTCTCTAGGTATGGTGTTCATGGTTTCCCTACTCTTTTTCTCTTAAATTCTACAATGCGAGTGCGATATCACGGATCACGAACAATCAATTCCCTTGTTGCTTTCCACAATGGTGTTACAGGTGAGTCGGCTCGCAGACTTTAGGTCATAATTGCAATTTACTTCATCCTTCTGCAGAGGAATTGCTTTGCCTCCCTCAGGATGTTCCTGAAATGGCTGTGAACCAGGGCTTTTGGGGAAACAGCAAGGGCAAAATTGGCAACCTAGCCCCAAAGGCACTAACAACTGGGTTTAAACCTATTTTGGGGAGCTTCTTGTGAAAACATAGCAGCACTCTTCTGTAAAATATCCGCGTAATCTGTTTCACCACTACAGTCCATGGCTCTAGTTATCATGAAACATCATGATGGGTTCTTTAGGTTAACATGGATTCATATTAACTGAACTGCTTGCATGTGGGTCCTTGATTTGCATTCATTTGCAGTGTATCTGCGATTGTCATCTGTTTGTGTAACATTTGTTTGATATGGCTGCACCATGGACATGTGATAATTTTATTTTAATCTCATATAGGTGCTAATCCTGCATCACTTTATCCAATACACTTGGAGAAAACTGTGGACCCATCAAATGATACTGAACTCAAGGAAGGCAATGAACAAGAAAATTGCCCGTTCTCATGGGCAAGGTCACCAGAGAAACTGCTTCAACAGGATACATATCTGGCACTGGCCAGCACCTTTGTGATATTGAGATTGCTGTATGTCCTCCTTCCAAAACTAAATGCTTGTGTCAAGCGGGCTTGGGGGAGGCATATGTGGTACGCGAGCTTGACTGGCCTGCAAGATCGCTTGCTGGCTTATCTTGAGCAAGCTAAACAAGGTTTCAACAGATTGAATCCATGCAAAAGAGGCAATTTGCAGGTAGGAGCAATGAATGCAAGAGCATGGGCTTCCAAGTCCCTGGCATCAGTCTCCATTGGCGAGCCGAGCTCTGGAAGATCACACTCTGTAGGCAATAGGAGATAAGGATGATACTAGGTAACCTTTTCAACATCCTCTGTATAGTAGATGGGATATACTAAACAGAGATCAAGCTTGTTTTCATTTTAAATTGTGATGGGTTGTGGCAATTCTCACGACAGCCTATCCGTAGGTAGGAGCTCATTTAAAATTTCAACCGTTACCTTTTTTGTAAGATAATTTTATTTACTTAATGAGATTGAAGAGATATCCCTTCTGTATTGCTGTAGTTGTAGCTAGTTGCTGCTCCACCTTGATACGAACATAACCAGTCCTCGGTATGTTCCCATGTCACATACTTACAATAAAGTCATGTAGCCTATTAGTCGCAGAAGATCGTGATTCAGATGATTACTTATGCAATCCTTTGCAATGCACCATGGAAGTGGGGGATGGTGCATGTATGCCATTGGCACAAGCACAGGTTTGCAAAAGAAGTTTCTCTTTAAGAAACGAACTTTGAATGTGATTAGTTGAATTGCGTAGGCGACAGCAGTATTGCTTGCAACTATTGTGAATCCGTCAGCCTGTTGTTAGACTTCGGGTCATCCAAGTTACTGAACCTTATCATTTGGTAATGTTAATCGTGCTGTGGATAACTTACCAAAGCAGAAGAGAGAGACTCTTCATTCCCCAAGCAAGAATTCTGTTTCTTATATGGAGCCTGAAAATTGTTGTTTAGTAGATGGGAGACGCAGCGTTACCATTAGAAATGGATTTTCATGATGGATTTATCTTCGAGACTCCATGATAAACAAAGGAATTTTTGTGAGTCAAATTATTGAACAAGCTACGTTGGTTGAGAAGGATGTTGGCACGGGTTTTGGACCATGAAATAATTATTCTAATCCATTTGTTTTCTCTCTCTCATCATCAAATCCCTTCAGTTTTGCTGTTAATTATTCTTTAACGTGCACTTTTACATGCACGAGTTGCGTGCGTGCACACATAACGCGAACACCCATATGGAGTGTATGCGCATGTGTGTGTGTGTATATGCATATACGGGTGCATGGATTTCTAGGTACAAGAGAGAGACTGCTCTTCTTCGAGTATCATTGAAGCCCAATCATTTTACCATCAAAATGATGGATGTTTTATGAGGTTCTGCATCATTGATCCTAACTTGCAGATCCCAAAAATACTCGAAAAAGGGGGAAAAAAAAATCAAAGTTTATAATCTATATATTAAGTGGTCTAAAAATAATAATTTTATTTTTATACTAATATAATGTTTTGATTTGATGTATGGTTTGAAAGAACTAAAACCAAATTTTGCTCATCTAGATTATAAGTTGTATAACTCAAAGTGAATAGCTAGAATTTAAAATTTATATGTATCTTCATCCATATGAATATAATAATATTATTGTTATCCATATTGTACCTAGTTGATGCATCAATGAATGGTGTCTAAAACATTTCATTTTAAAATGTTGAAAATATTGAATATCATAATGAACAATGTGGATTGTCAATTAACACATTCATCATAGTTTTTCATAGACATGATCAAGATTCGCTGTTTCGGTACCGGACCCCCTACTGGTGCTACATTAGCACAGTGTCGGTATGGTATGGAATTTTTTTTTAACGTACCAAATATCGGTATGCCACTCATATTAATATTGCTACTAAATTGGTATGGTACGGTACGCTCCGTATCATTCAGTTCGGACCGGTACGGCATACTATGAACAGGATCAAAATTTTAATTCTTGTACTGTGTTTGTGCATGCACAAACGATGGAACTTAGAAGAGTATGAAACGAAGTCATTATGCGAGCTGAGAAAGTTTGAACTTAAGCCAACTAGTGGAGTCCCATATCCTGAGATGGAAATAGAGTGTCCTTCAAGTCATTTACTTTGTGTTGGTTCAATGCACTACATTTCATAAAATTTGGATTGTATTATCTATGCTGTAAATGACGATTGAAAGTAAAACTTTTTCTGCATAGCATAAGACTGAATATCTATTACACTATCCAATGACATTCAAAAACTATTACAACCCTATGGCTGAAGATTCTTCAGAACCATACAGCTTACATTGTTTTATATCAGATCCGTTGAGATTTTACTTTTCCTGTATCCTCTGATCCTCTCTTTTGGGCAGATGGCTCCTTTTCATGAAGAAACAAAAGGTTAATGCAAAGATGTCAGAGATTGTGTAAGCTCTTCAAAAGGGGAGGCACCAGGGGGCTTCACCTGTAGCTAAGTCATGCACCAAGGAGGTGCCCCTTTCAAAGACTCTAATTCTTTTGACCGAAAAACTATCAGCAAAGCTTAAACGAAAAGGATTGATGTTATCAGAAAATACTGTTTTTCCCACTTCCACCTCATTCAAATATACGAAATTGAAGAAGGCCTCCGCTGGCAGGAAGAGAATCACCATAAAGAATTCTGAACTACAAGAAAGCTAGATGCCTGGATTAGCAAGAGATCTAGCGAGTTATACAGTCATGCCAAGTGGTGGTGACGACCGATTTGACACGGTATCCAGAATCCCAGATCAAATACAGTAGTGAAAAGGTCTTTGTAAAAATGTTCAGCTAAGCAGGTGTTTTTTGGTGTCATCTCACCAGAACGAATAAGTCTCTAGATGAATAAAAATCTACTTGACCCATAAAAAATAGAAATGGTTTTGTTACATTATATAATAAATGGTATATGTGATTGTAGAGCAGTATGCTTCTGGAATATTGAGGCATCTAACAGAAGCTAAACTCCATCATCCCATATAGATGGGTGAGTTTGAAATCCTGGAGTGACTCCATGAGAAAAAAATGTGTGTGTCCTATTGGAACATAAAATAATATAATATCCATCATTTCAGGAGAAGCTTCCTAGATTCTGAGTACCACCGGATGTAACATGACTCCAGATTTGGCCAGTCGGAGTCGGGGCAGGACATGAAGTGATGGAGCCAGAGTGCCATGACTTCCTCCTGCTGTTCCCAGCCTAACTTCTTGATCATCTCCTCCAGCACCATCACCATCTCCGCTCTTTCCCCGCTGCTCATTATGGGAGTGTCTGTGCCATTGCTGGCGTGGCAGAGCAATGGCAGCCATGAAGTCAACATCGCCATCTGACAGTTGGCTACGGATCCATCTTCGTCTTCTCCTTTCCATTCTTCCATTTCTTTAGACTTGGCATGCTTGAATAAGAATGCTGCAGGAAAAAATTCTTTCATTCAGCATAAAGTCTTGTCCAAGTTATATTCAAAAATGTCATTTTTGACAAGGTACTAATAATGTTAAAACCGTAATAGTTCGATAAATGAGATGCTTGTTCTTGCTTTATGAAAATGAACTCATAAGACTCGAAACTGCTGCGAAGGGGATTATCTATTTCAGCAAACCTTTAGATTCTTTCAATATAACAGCTATTTGTCCATATCATTACATGTGGCTACTACTCTCCAACTGGTGAATGCCAAAGAAATGTATCTTGTGGTAGATTAAAAAAGTACAAGAAGAATATTCAAGTTCTTGTAAATGGTTTCATTTAGAAATGTCAAAACATATGCAAAAAATGCAAATTTTGTTGGTTTGCGGCAATTAAGAACTGGGGAAAGCAAGAATGTTCTTAAGAAGCCTAGATAAAATCCCTCCAGAACCGCAACAGATTTACAAGCAAGAGCAATGCATAGGGATGAGGTTTAATCTCATCATTTGAGAAGATTGTGTTTATAATATGCATAATTGATTCCAATAATGTAGCCTCTCGATGATCTTGAAAACTCAGCTGAGAACTTAGTGAAAGACTACTTTCAATTATCTTAGCAACCTTAGAAAGGGAGATCCTACATCTCTTGAACTCTTCAGAACTGCAAAGCATTTATGTCGATGCCTATTGCACCAGTTCAAAGGAAGAACACTGTTGTAATTTCTTGTATGCATGTATATATCTATGTGTTTATCGATCGATGCATGCACTATATGTCTGTGTCTGCAAGTGTCATATCTTTTCCAATCAAGTTCAGAGAACATCTTTTGTAAAAATTTGAATATGTGGTTCTCTACTATAAAGATATCTCTAGTAATTTGAACACAGAGGACTTTAGAACTAGAAATATGAGCTACTAAGAATGGCCAACAAGATAATGCTATCCATGGTAGTTTGACAGCTCTAGAACACCTTCTCACATCCATTTCCAGAGTTGTCTGTGATGCAAAGTAGGTGACAGAGAATCTGGGCAGTGCACAGAACTGCAATGGGTGGTAGAACCCTTTAGTGAGATCACAAGAGAGCTTCATATTACATATTATATATTGTACCCATTGTAAATCAATAAGCAAAGCAAGATCAAGGCAGTGGATAAAAATGATGTCAGCAGGATGACCTTTTTTTGGTAGAAATGGAGTGTGGATGGGTATGACCTTTTTCTTTAGAATGTAATATCAAGCTTCTAGATTAACCACCCAATATCTGAAAAGAACATATGCTGCAAGCATTACTTTTAATGCATATGTTCCATACCGTACCGAACTAAACGGTATCGAACGTATTGTACCGTACCGGTTCGGTATCGGTACCGATGGTGTACTGATACTCGGTACGCAAAAAAAACAGCGTACCGTACTGTACTGATACTATGCTAGTGTGGCACTGATACGGAGTCCAGTACCGGCGAACCTTGATTAATACATATTGGAACAAACTGAAAAGGGTTTTTGATGTCATTTAGGTAAAATATATGGTGATAGAGCTTAAGGGCAAGGACGAAGTCAAGCCAGTACTAAAGCAGGAAGGGTTGCTCTAATTTAGTCTCTATAATATGGTTACAAGTTGATGTTGTCATGTTTTCGGTAATTGATTGCAATTTACATGCCATTTTCAAGTTTGGAGTATACCTCTCGCGTCTTAGAAAATTCTTATTGTGAATATCATAAGTGTATGAATGCTTTCTTGTTTTAGTATATATTATGCTACTATTTCAAAGAAAGGCAATGAGTGCTTGGCCTTCCAAGTGAAAGGCCTCGCCTAAGGGATTTGAAACGTTTCTAAATTGAAAATTGAGGACTCTAATGCAACTTGTTACCCTCTGTGTTCAGATTTCAAAATGATTTGATATTTTGTACCAGTTGAAAGGCTGGAGCGATGTTAAGCATAATAGTTGGCCATTATTTTTAGATAGCCTTCCAATCCGCACTCAAATATTATCATCATTCTAGCCTTCTCCTGACCTGGTGGGATTGGCTTACAGCACAATTCTACTAATGAGAGAGGACCGTTGATCAGTGCATAACATGATGACTCTTTGAAAGTTGGTAATAAAATCTAATAAAGGCAACTTTAAGCAAGAGATGAACCTGCAGTTCGAGGGCTCTCACCCATTCTCTCCGCTCTCTCCGCCTGCTCAAGCAAGCTCCACTCTCTCTCTCTCTCTCTCTCTCTCTCTCTCTCTCTCTCTCTCTCTCGGTTCCTATGCCCGTTGCGAAGCCTCCTCCCTTTTCTCTCGCCAAAACCGGATGCCCTCCCGATCCGGATACCAATCGCGAAGCCTTAAGACTGCTTCGAGCCTTCCCCATTGTTGGACATCTCCCTGTCATCGCAAAGCCCTCGCAACGCTCTTCGACTCTCACGTAAGTTCGGAAGCCTCGGCCTCTCTCCTCTCTCTCCCTCCCTATTTCGAGAATGAGATGGTACCGACCCGTACCGTATTGGTCACCGATCAGGCACGACCGATTAAAGTGGCTTGGTAAGTACTACAAAATCTAGCGGCACCAACTGAATCCAGCTGGAATGATTTTCACCCCGAGTTCATGAAAACAGTGCGCTGTATTGCTACAGACAGCAAGCCGGCTGTCAAAAGCGTCAATTCAACGTCATAACGCTACGTGGCATCCAACAATTAAATAGTTGGACTATCTCAAGTTAACACTACAACATTGGATCCTTAAACGTTCGGATCGTCCCCTCGTGAGTTCGGTTGAGCTAGACCTAGCTCGCGTCCGAGTCGCGTGGCCGAAATCGAGCGGAGGATTAAAATTAGGATTTTTTTGCATGAATACCCTTCTAAAAATTTAAATTTATGTGAATGCCCTCTTTAATTTATATTTATTTTTGTACCCTCATAAAATATTATTTTTCACAAATGCATCTAATATAACGGTTTTTCTAACACCATTAATAAAAATCATATTTATTTTAATTAAAAATAAAATAAAATTTTAAAATTATTTCTTTGTCCTCCATCGCGATCAGTTTATAAATGTTTCTTTTTATACATCTATCTATTAAAAGTATTTTAGTCATTTTAATTTGAAACTATTAATTTTTTATCGACGTTAGATGGTGTGGGTACATATGCAAAAATAAGGATAATAAAAATAGGTAGAATAGCAAAACAAATGTGTTATCACAAATATCAATTGGGAGAGTATTTATGCAAAATTCGACATTTAGGAAGGTATTCATGCAAAAAATAAAAATCCTTAAAATTATATAGAAATATAAAATTATATAATTAATGAAAAGGGGCAAGAAAAAGACAAGGGGGCTGACCGGAGACGCGGACGAAGGCCACCTGAAGCCGGGGCTCGGCGGAGAGTGCGAGGCGGCCGAGCCTCGCCGCTGCCCCCCACCGCGCCACTGCCTCCGCTGCCGCCCCGCTCTGCGCCATCTTCTGAGCCAGCCACAGCGACTCTGCCGCCAGCTTCTCCGCCGACCCGGCCCTGCCGACGCCCGCCACCTCCCACTCCTCCGGCACCGACGCTGCCTCGGCAAACCGCCTCATCCCGGACTTGACCGCCCCGAATATCACGTCCAGCGACCGATCCGCTGGGGATGCTGCGGAGACTGCGGCGGCAGTGGCGGCCTCGAGGAGACGGAGGGTGCGGCGGAAGGCGGCGGAGAGGGCGTCGTGGTTGAGCTCGTCGAGGCCGGCGCCGGCGCCGAGGCGGAGGTTGTCGTCGAGGAACCGCTCGGCGAGGGAGCGGACAAGATCGTACTTGCGGGAGGCGACGGGGACGCGGGCGACGAGGGAGAGGACGTGAGCGAGGGCGCGGGCGGGGGCGCTCGTGCCTTCTGTGGCGGCGTCGGCGGCGGGGGAGGAGGAATATAGGTGGGAGACGGCGGGGGAGAGGGGGAGAAGGAGGAGGGAGAGGAGTACGTGGAGGGAGAGGAGGAGGAAGCGGCGGAGGAGGTGGAGGAAGCGACCGCCAGGGAGGAAGAGGAGGGGGGAGGGCGGCGGCAGGGCGACGGAGGGGGTGGCGATTTTGGAGGAGAGAAGGCCGGTGGTGATCGCCGTTACGGTTTCCATGGAGGTGGCGGTGGCGCCTTTGAATTTCTCCTCTCCGCGGTCCATCAGGGGAAAGAGAGAAGCAGAGGAAGGGACGCGCATCTTAATGGATATCTTTCGCCTCCAGAATGAGGTTTGCTCCGGTCTCCACACAGACTCGAAGCAAAAGGCACCGAAAAGGATTTGATTTTGCCCCGAAGGCCAAAGGACGGGTAACAATGTCCGAAATATATTTACTAAAATTTCTGAACCAGATCTACTACTATAATGTCCGAAATATATCTACTACTTGCATACAATCCATGCGATATACCGAGTATTTTTTTTATTTTTTGGTTATGTTTGAAATATAATATAGCATAAAAATGCTATGTTTGGAATTACAAAAACTTTTATGAGAAAATTGATGTGCAAAGTTGATTTTAAAAAAAAATATTTAATAAAAAATTATGCAAAATGATAACTGTTATTAACAATGTGTTATAGGAGATTCATATATCTAAAATATATTTTTTTATCAAGAGGAAGGAATTCTGTGTGTGCATGCGGGTATGCGATATACCAATTTTTCTTTTTTAGTTATTTTGGAAATATAATATAAAAGATTCATATATCAAAAATATTTTTTTTACTATCAAGAATAGAGAACCATATTAACTAAGAAATCTACTTACTAAATAAAGAATCATATTAATAATTATTAATGTGGTCCAAAATAAAGAATCATATTAAATAAAAATTCTACTTATGGTCCAAAATAACGAATTATACTAATAATATTATCAATATGGGCATCTACGTGAGCTTAGCATAATTTGAGCCTCCATTTTAGTTATACACTAACATATAGCCCGTATGACATATTTTTCTCATTTGAGCCTTCATTTTAGTTATATACTAGTATATAACACACGCTATATGTGGGATATACTTTTTCTCATTTTTTTAACCATATGTGAGATGTGATATAATAGTATAATAAATTATAATAAATAGAAGGCTTCACTAACTAAATTTCTATTATATATTAAGCAATGAACTTTAATAATTATCGAGTATAAATTCTTGTCATTAATACTAATGTCATTAATATAGCATTCACCTGGTGAATGCAGAACTCCATCCAAACCGAGTCTCCCTGCAAAAATTTCCATCATTGATATTAGCCATTGACAATACTTGGACTATGGTTCTTTACTCCTTTTTCCAACTATTTTAAAATATAATATAATAATATGACAAATCATAATAAATAAAAAGCTTTAATAGCTAAATTTCTATTGCATAATGAACTTTAGTAATAACCAGCCATATTAATATCAGTATCATTAACACCGGAGTTCATGTAGCAAATGAAAAGCTTTGCACAAGCTGAGCCTTTATTTTAGATATATATTATAGAGAAGTGTATTCTAAACTCAAATTTGTTCCAACTTAATCATACTACATACAAGAATATGAAATTAATTTTAACGAATCTAAACAAACCGAGTCTCAAACTAGAACTAATAATTAACTTGATATATAGTGCATGAGTACTGCTCCTAATCACCAACAATATGCATACACATTTTAACTAGTCATATTTAAAATCTCTCCTCTTTTCTCTCTTGAAACTTATGTAGAAATGCTCCTCACCTTTCCTCACCACATCTTTGCCCATGCCCCAACATCAACTTTGCTCCTCTCTCTCTCTCTCTCACTCACTCACTCACTCACTCACTCACTCACAGACACACACACACACACATACATGTACAGTTTCGACGCACATGGATAGTTTCTAATAACTTGTCTATCATCTAGGTTGTTCGACTTGGCTAAGTTAAAGATCAGTATTATTTTCTTATATACAAATATGCACCTTTTGTATTATATATTTAATGAATACAAAATAAATAATTAGGCTACATATAAATAGGTACTCTAGGGTGCTAAAATGGACTCGGTCCAAAAATCTAATCTAATTTGATTGGATCCTCATTGTGCTAGTTTGTAAATAGGTCTTCTAATTAAAATTTATGGGTCAACTTTTTTTGATTGGAAAACATACTAGCTGCAAATTAGAGCTTTCACATCATCCAAATCATAATATAAAGTAAAAATTTTGAAAAAAAATAGTTGGTATTTTTATATTAATTGTTTGGGTTATGTTTGGCACCAATATTAGTTTTATATTTTTAAAGCCTGAAAAAAAATGTCACATCTTTTTCCTAATTTCTAAAATATTTTCTTAATTAATAATGACTACTGTTTTTTATTTGTGTAACAAGAAACAAAAAGATGGGAGAGAATGTAAGGGGAGGATGAGAAGAAGGGAAATAGCAAGGGGAGAAGAAGAAGATTATGCACTATGAAATCCAAGCACATATGCTTCCCACACAAGATTATCCCCTTCACATGAGTTTCACTTATGTGTTAAGCGCACTAGAAAAGCAAAGTTGGATAACCAATCTAGACATTGTTATCATAGAGATTTGGTGTGGGAGCCATTTAGCATGGACTCATAGTCCAAAGCTTAAGTTATTGGGAAGAGGACTGGCTAGACTAATAAACCCATGTGACATTTATTTTATTAGTCAATGTGAGACTATGACCATTTTTCTCACCCAGTCTCATGATGGCCTCATCATTATTGGTTTCTAGTTGAGAGAGGAAGACCCATCAATGGCCTGGATCATACTTGACTCTACTGGATCCTCCTTGATCATGGTATCCTCTAGTGAGGAGCCCACATGACTAATAAAGATTGTGATGCATAATGATTTTGGCTTTAATATCACTTGTTACAGACTCGCAATTCGGAAACTTAAGCTATTAGGAGGGCCATTTCAGGTTGATAAACCAATGTAACACTTTTTTCGTCAGTCAATGTGGGACTATGACACACCGTAGTTGGTATTAGCGATTCGCACCGAAAATTGGGAGGGTCCTATTGGCGGGCCCCTTTGTATTCATGTGTGAGAATCTTGGCTCCCTCAACCTCTTTAGCAATGATTGTCGGGGACTTAATCTTAGCCTTTTCGCTCCACTACCACCATATTCGTGCATTCCATCTTAAGAGAGTAACAGTGCTCATTGGCTTGTGTTTGGTGACCCAAATGGGATCACTAAGATGATTTTAGATCATTGGTGATCCTTATCCTGAGATAATATGATCCTGATAATCTAAGATCATTGTGTTTAGTTTGCTATGTTACAAAAATTAAAAAAATTTAGATATCCACAAGTAACCTGTTCGGTGTTCCATAGAAATCCAAAATTATTAATCATATAATACCAAAACTATCCCTGATATATTTTATAAAAATATATTTACTAATCATATAAATATATATTATAATAAAATATTGATATATTTATTAATATATTTCATAAGATAAATTTATTAGTCCTATAAAGATATATTAATTATTATTATACTTAATATTTTTTTATACTTATAATATATTATATTTTAATACTAATATTTATTTTGATTAGAAAAATAAGGTAAATAAAACTAATATATTAAATTTCCTACTAATAAATTTATACCTCAAAATTTAGCCCAAGATCACTGCCTTAGGATGATCTTCAATTTCCGACTTCAAGTACGGATATTCCATCATAGGGTCGATGGTGATTTGAGAAGTAAAGGTGATTTAAGATCATTGCCATATATAATCATCATGGTGCAATCAAATATGGTGATCTCATCACCTAAACCCACATTATCCTTAATCTTAGGATGATCACCCCATACCAAACACCTTCCAAAAGTTGTTGCGGCTACGACCAGAGGAAAAAGGTAAAGAGGATGAAGATGCATGGTAACCAATAGCACCACCTGTTCCGGTTCTCGTCCATCAGGAGGACATATGTAGGCCTCCGATTATACCTTCAAACGTGTTTTTGTTAGTCTAATCCAACATGCGGGCCAAGCTCGCTGCGCAGCCCTTTTCACAAGGAACGTGTTGTATCTATCATGTGAAAGAAAGATTCCCCTTTCTTCATGAGAATCCACCGTTGGATCATCCATTGCTTGCTTCGAGATCAATGATGGAGTTTGGAGTGTTTCGAGATCCATGCAGTGCGATCCAACAGCGGATTCATGCGAAGGAACGGAATCCTTCTTTCATGCGAAAGATGCAACCCATGTCCTCTTTCACACTAAAGAAACAAATCTTTTGTTGTAGAAAACAGGGCAAGGAACCTCCCTACCCCGCCCCCCCCCCCTCTCTCTCTCTCCTCTCCTCTCTTTATTTCATCGCAAGTCGGTGCCATTTTGTCTTCTCCCTTCCTTCTGTGATTATTTTTCTTTGCCTCCTGGAAGCCTTCCTTTGGGCGGAGGCCTTCCTTTTTTATTAGCATTTGGATTCCTTTCTTGCATTCGCTGGAAAGGAGAGCAGAGAGATGGGAGAGATCGGAGCGGAGATAGGGAAGAGGTAACGACTCGAGCGTAAAAAAAAGTTTGAGGAGTATTTTGGTTTATAATTTCAACCTAGGATCACTGCTCTGGGGTGATCTTGGATTCTTGAATCTTGACCTCAAGGACGGATATCCCATTACCGGGTTGGGCGGTGATTTGAGGAGCGGAGATGATTTAGAATCACCGCCATATAGAATCACTGTGGTGCAACCAAATGTGGTGATCTCATCACCTCCACTTCTATCATCCTTGATCCTAGGCCGATCACCCCATATCAAACGCCCCCTAACTTCCATGTCATGATCTCAAACTACATGCAGTGTTAGAGAAACATGAATCTCTCATGTGCTAACAATCTGAGTCATGATTTTAAGCGTCTAAATATAGATGCATCATGGTATCATTCTATTTCATTTTTTATTAAATAAGCCCTCTACTCCGTGCCGTAACAGCTCAGACATCGACAACCTAAATCTTTGCTATCAGGACACTTATCTAAATCCAAAGGAACCGTCACATAATTCTAAACCCAATGGACACAAAGATAAACCTAAAGGAATGACCATATAGACCACATGCAAAGATTCCAAGTTATCACAGCCTTCATAATAATCTTCTGATGGTGAAGTTTCTCATTGGAACTGGCAAATCTACTCTATGGTGGGGTAGACTGAGTGAGACATGTTTGAATTCCACATCAATAGAAAAATGATGGAGTAATAACTAATATATAAAACATGCCATCAGTATCTTGATTGTTATTATTATTTATATAATCCATCTCCTAACAATGCCTCGGCATAACCTTGCAGTCAATATCTCAATGTTGGCCACTCAGTGCAATCACTGCTGGGGACCCATAGATATTAAAGTTTGCTAATGCCATTGGCTGGGTTTTTAGAACATTATGGCGATCATTAGGCCCTGGTCAAGTGGCTTTGAATCTGGCCTAACACTACAAATCTCGCCCTACCCCCTGCTAAGATATTGCAAGGTTGCAACATCATGAGAGAAGATGATTATGCCTGCTTTTTAAGTAGAGGCAATTGTTGCTACTGCTTGTTTGAATATTTTCCCCTAGACTTCCAATTGCTCAGAAGTGGAGGCTGCCTACCAGCACTCCGGCATCCATTCATAAACAAGTTTGGTAAGGAAGTAGTATCATACATCCATTCACTTTGTTGAAACTACAAATGATTATAGGACCATTCATCACTCTTGAATAATTAAAAAAAAAATGAATGGCATATTTACAGTTTAAAATATTATAAGAGAATTTATCTTTCCCAAAATGAAGTTTATCATCCAACTTTCGAGATTAGGCATCTAGTCTGCGGAAATAGTTTTAATTGCTATTAGTTGAGATTTGCTTTGGTAGTCTTTTTGGTCTTTCTTCTCTTTTCTTCTACTTTTTTTTTTTTGTTAATGAGATAGATGAAAAACATTTGTTTTATCAGTTGCAAACAGCCACCATACAAAGGATAATTTGTATTGACTAGTGGTATTAGGTTACTATGTGAGTACTGAGTAGGACCAAAATGGAGATGTAAGATTTGGACTATGATATCTGTTGGATGAGGAAACATAAACTTTTCTCTCATGCGCCGACCTCTACGTGGACTGTCGGTCGCCGCTCATGATGTCACCACTATCCTTCTTTATCGAATATTAGACTGTATTTCTTCGACTAACTAAAACTTATAGCCACCTTGTTATTCTCATGGGTGATAAAGATGTTCTGATTCCGCCGCTTTACTTGTGATTCGATAGCTAAATCTTGAAATACTTTTCTAAATAACCAACTGCTTGTTATGCACCTGGACACATCGATCCAATGTTGTCTTTTGGAATATTGGATATGCTGCCTAGAACTTCAACATGGGGTGCATTGTATTCATACATAGATATCCTATGCTAATCTTTCATTAAGCTAACTCCTTGCAACCTGTAAAACTTTCAGACTAATATCAAAACAATCTCTGTTCCATGAGGATAAATCTCCTCTAGCTCCTCCTTATTTGCCAACCTTGTTGCATGCACACAAAAGTCGCATTACTTTTTTCTCCAAATCAGCCATCTCCAAATCAGCCAACAAGCAAATCTAAGCAAGCCATTGATGTCAGTAATTTACTCTACCAGTATATATTGGTGATAAATGGAATGCTACTCTCAGTTATGACATGCAAAAATTGTAACCAACGTAACGTGCTGAAATGTTACATTGTTACACGGTAGAACCACTGTAGGCCCATCAAACCAGAAAATGTAACCAACCCTACTGAGGTGGTAACTCAGTGGTATCATGGCCTTACTTCCAACCAAGTGGTTCCGAGTTTGAAACGTGCAGGCATCGATTAAATTGTGGAGACCGGATGCTTTCTGCTCGGACATAGAGTCTGGAAGGGCGTATTAGTCCGCTGGTAGCCTTGATGGTACCGGATGTGACGTATTCACACGGAGGGTTCGTGCCGGAGCCTAGAGGAATAATCAAGCCGGACCTACGGATGGGGAGGGTATAAGTAAAACCGGCCGGGGTGCCCAACACGATCATTTCTGCCTGCATCAAACAATTCTTCTGGTGGGGTGGGGGTCTAGTGGGGGCTGCTACGCGGCGGTGGGCTTGTCCCTTCCTCGCCCCTTCTCCTTTTGGTTTCGTAAATAAATAAATAAATAAATAAAAAAGGTAACCAACGTAACAGGCCGAAATGTTACCATTGTAGTTGGATCACGCAAATGCTTGACAGGAACCGTTAGATCCCGCTTGGCAAAACCCGGTTCAATGTCCGACCGGGCGCTTAGTGGCGAGTTTACCATCCCGGCTCGGCGGCAACGCTTTTAAGAAGCTTAAAGCTTTTCGTATTTCTTATATTTTTTCACTACAAGCCTCGTGAGCTGTGTGCGGGGGTGGGTAGCGAGCTGCAATCTCTCTGTAATTGATAGCGGGGCTCAGAGGAAAGGCTGCGAATGGGGATAGTTTTGGCTAAAAGTAGGGCAACCAGCCGGGCATAAAGGATTTCTTTTGAATTCTAGTGGAAAACGAGTGAGGAGTAAAGATTTCTGTCGTTCTCGGCGCAATCGATTTGCATCCTCCTCCAGGTTTAGAGATCTTGTTGTCCCGTTTAGTTTCTTCTTGTTGCCGGTTTATGACATCAGATCGAGTATGTTTATGTTCTTTTAAGTGGATTCGTGTTAAAATTGGGAGATTTTTTGGAGAATTTCGGTGAGGAGCATTTCTTTCCTTTTTCTTCTTTTTCTTTTCTTTTTGATTTTGGGGTGAGTTGGGAATTTCGAAGATTTTTGACAAAAGTTGTGATTTTTTTGGGCTTTGGATTCGTTGGAAGATTGGAAAGATTCCGTTTTTCTCCCACTGTTTGAACTATTGGGGATTGCATCATTGGTCCGGAGCACGTTTTCAGTATGCTATCATGGCCTCGTTTTTTCTCTCACTTTGTGTTTCTTTTGTGTGTGTTTCGAGTGACTGTGAAGTTGACGTCTTCTGTTTCCTCCTGTTTTAGCATCCATATCTTGTCCCTACAAATTGCTATAACTAATGAGAATTTAACTATGTCAGAGTGTTGAGAATCATCTCTTGAAGTTTTGAACTCAGAACCTCCTTCCAAGTGAAGGAGGGATGCAATCTCAGGTTGTAACCAGTTTGCGCACTATAGATAGCTGTGGTAAATTTCTGGCTATGTATGGAGAGAGTGCCCAGTGAAAATGGATAGTGAAAATAGGCTCATAATCATCAACTAGATTCTGGCATGTGCGATGCACATGTGAGGTAGTACTCTTTTTTTTTTTTGTTATTCATATAATTTGATAAATTCGCACTCAATTTTTGGGAGGTGCATTTCTCTTGTGGATTACGTTTATTTAAGATGAGAATAGTTACAGCATCATGGAGATGGAGTGATGGAAAGTATGGAGCTCCATGAACCATGATAAAAAAGAAAAACAGTAGAAATAGGAGAAAGGAAAATAGATCTGATTCAAACTGGGCCCCCCATGTTCGGGCCATGTTGGCTTTGTGCTTGGCAATGGAGTTCATCACTGAAACTGAGAGACTTCATCATATGCAGATATAAACTGAGAGTTACCTAACAATCATGCCTTACATGGGCTTATTTTAATCAAAACCAACAGTGCATTATTTCCTAGGGCACTTTAATGTTCTACATCCTGTTGAGTATATAGAAAGAAATCGATTTAATCAATATCAAATTGGTGCCTGGCTTTTGTACTTCCCATTGACTTGCTTCTTTTATTTGATATGCTGCATTTCTTTTTTCTTCCTCTGATCATAACCATCTTTTTAGATTTTTTTTTAAATTTAAAAATTGTTAGTTTTCTGATTCACCTTCTTTGGGGTCATCTTGACCTCTAGGCCAAACCTAGGCACTCACCTTCCTCTTGGTGGCCACTCGTCTGTAACTTAAGTTTTCTAAAACATTGATGGGATGTTTACCAACAAGAAATCCCATGATTCAAATTCATGGTTACCGTTCAACAATCTTATATTTGTCAAGCTAGAATTTGCTTCTGTTACAAATCAAATTTTCTAGAATCAGTTGTAGCCCTTGTAGTTGAAACTATTACCTAATAAACTAACATGTTTAATGATTAGGTTGTTTTCTTTACATGAGTGTGGTTCTGCTCTCTTGGCTTATATCACTAGTAATGCATCAGCTTAATATTAGATCTATGGGGGCTAGATAGTACTGCATGCCTTAGTTTTGTTGCATGAAGCTGGGAGTTTAAAAGGTCTAAGGAGTAACAATATTGCACGCCTCTCAGCCTTGTTAGTTCCTTGTGCCAACATAGCATGAGGGGATTGGTGCAATTCACAGGGGTTGATGCAGTTCATGAGGGGTTGATGCAGTTTTTTGTCCCTAAGAGATAGGCATACATGTAATGTCTCAGGGGCCAGTGTTTCACCTGTGTCAATCCTAAGGCCCATCCAATGATCAATAATTGTAATAAATCAAGCCCAAACTTAGGGAACCAGGTCCAAGCCTAAATAAGGTCAAGTTTGGGGTCTCATTGGGTGAGCTTGATCTATGTGCATGCTTATTTCTGTGCTGTCCATGTATATTTGTTTTTCTTCCATTTGATACTTACATTAATATTATGTGATAGAGTCTGCCTATTGTTGTTTTTCCACATAAGTTGATCATACATCTTCTTTGTTCATTCCAACACTTGCTTTCAAGTCTTAGATACGATTGTTTCCCTTAACATATTTCAGATGTAGTGTTTCATAGTTGTGATTCGTAAATGGAATTGTATGTGGAACATCCTGTAATTGAATTCTTATGTGGAACATAGGATACTTGTATGGTTCATGTCACTTTTGCAAAATACAACCTAAGAACCCTTTTGGAAACTCAAAATGTTGAGTGTAGATGTTAACCCTGTTTCTTCCATCATTCCCTTTGAAATTAACTTACATGGGGGAGTCTTCATAAATTCTTTTTCTTTGTTTCCATTTTTCTTTTTAACAAGACTCTCGTATACTGATATTTTCTGTATTATGTTTATCTTGATCACATGACACTACTAGGAAATTGCCTTCCTTAAGACCACTTTAACTAGCACAAGTGAGGAAAATTCAAGAAAGATGAAGTTGATCATTGTACTGTTCATTGTGGCCTTTCTGCAACCTTTTGCTGAATCTGATCGTCAAGGTACTTTTGACTTCTCTTCATTATCTTTTAGAAATAATTAAGAGTGATTCTTTGTTTGGTGTGCTCTCTTTTTAGGATGAAGTATGTCCTTCTTCTTTTGCATGTTAGTCTTTAACTCGTGATTGTTTTCTGTATGAATTCATGGAGGTCTTATATCTCTTTGGAAGAAGTTTATTAACATCTTTTTCTGGCCTTCCCCTGATTATTTATAGTAGGGAAGGAATTCTTACTATTTATTCAGTAAAGTTTCTTACAAATGTATGGGAATATCTCATTTTCTGGTTCATCACTAGCAAATTGTGCTATGTACATATAGGATTGTTTGCGAAGGAACTTTTGGTCAATTACTCTGGATCCTGTTATGGTCTTGTTCTTTGACGTGATACTTTGGCACCAAGCACTACATAAATGGTTTAACTATTGAATCGTGCTGTTTAAAAGAGTGATTGAATTTATGATGCCATCTGTTCATTGTATTTCTTTTTCTCTCATTTGTTTGATCATCAATCTAGGTGATCTTCATATTATCATTTTGTTGATCAATTTTCTATTATCAAGCAACCATTGTATTATGATGTGTGATATCCTTTGTTTACTTTTTGGCAGTCAAGATTGCTAAGATCAACAAAAGATTGTTCCTGTTTGTTTTATTTGTATCAAAATCCATCAATGTTTGATGTATTCTTGGGCTAGAAAGATTGTTTTCTTAGAATATTATGTTTTGGACATATAACTTTGGAACAATTGCTTTTTCAAAAACATTTGTAACTTAAATTGGACAGTTAATAAGATAGAAGTACCCTTTGGTGGTGTTGGTCATAGTGCTATGCAGTATATAAGTCTGTTAGGGATGCAGTGGTTCATCAATGTTTGATGTATTCTTGGGCTAGAAAGATTGTTTTCTTAGAATATTATGTTTTGGACATATAACTTTGGAACAATTGCTTTTTCAAAAACATTTGTAACTTAAATTGGACAGTTAATAAGATAGAAGTACCCTTTGGTGTTGGTCATAGTGCTATGCAGTATATAAGTCTGTTAGGGATGCAGTGGTTCTGATTTCTAGAGCATAATCGCATCGGACATCATTGTGAGATGGCAAGAAATAACTTGTGTGTGTTCAGATCTACATCACAATGCAACGTAGTAGTTCTACTACAATTGATGAACCACATCTCTTAGTTTTAAATAGTAAATCTCTACTGGAGTTACCCGAACAAGTCTGTCTTCCCTTCTGTTTTTTAAATACACTTGAGTGCCTGGTTTTTGTCTTCCATTCCTTCTATAACCTGTCGCTTTTCGTGACATTTTTGCAGCATGATCTCGACTCTTTACTTTTCTAGAAGATACACATGCAGAATCAAGGAATATATTTTGAAGATTTTTAGAGATATTGTCATTAATGTTTTTTACTGACATCAGTGCCACTTATGCTGCTTTAATACCAAAAATTTTAAGAAGAGGTATCAGATTTTTATAGACCTATATGTTTATAAAGCTACAGGATTAATCTGATATTTGTTGCCAAAGTGCTTGAAGCCAACTTATGGCAACTGATTTAGCTGCCTTAAGCACTTGCGCAAAAGAGGCGCAAGTAAGAGATTGCTTCTTCATTATGTACTTAGGATATGCAAGTTCAATATTGGATGAATATGAGTATGATAATGGTGATTAAAATTGAGTTGGGGCATATTTGGGAAGGACTAGATAGCACATAGATGAGTTGACTATAAAAGTGTAAATTAACAGATGATCTAAAGTTACTGTAGTTGTTGGAGTGCTAAGATTATATGTTATCATAGCTCAACATTGTACAATAATGATGTAGGCTCTCAAAGCATGGTGTGTCGTACTGTACCGAACCGAGCAGTACCGGTATACGGTACAGGAGATATACTGACACTCGGTATACGGAATCGGCTCCGTACCGTACCGTACCAACACAGTGATAGTGTGGAACCGGTATGGGGCTCGGTACTAAGATGGCATATCTTGCCGCAAAGAAATATGTTCTAGAACTGAGGGGTAGGGTCGAATGGGGCTTTATGTTTAACATGAAGCACCACTAGTTATCCATTTGCATTATACAACTGTACTCCTATTTTTAATGAAACTTATCTGCAAAAGTTACCCTCAATGTTCTCCTTGATTTCTTTTGATAGATTGATAGTCTTAAGAGTGAATTGTCGTAAAACTTTATCTAGTAGGTCTTGGTGGCGGGTGGAAAACTTGAGCTAGGTGTTAATTAGTTGGACTTTAACTAAATTGTTGCTGCTTATTTCTGATTTGGGGTGTCCATGAGATTGGTAATGAAACCTTGGGATTGGAGAAATGGATAGAAAATTGCAGGGTGGAAGAATGGTGTTGTGTCTTTTAAAATTAAAATTACTCTAGTGAGAACGAATTTCTTGAATCAGCATATTTAATATATATATATATATATATATATATATATTTTAATTGGGTTGCATTATAGAATTCAAAGCATGGTTTTAGATATTGGTATCAGACCTTGTACCATTTTTTTTGCCAAAATGATATGGCACCAGGTAGTGACAGATGGTATGGGACCGTGTTCCATATCAACACACTAGTTACCAGTGCTGGAAACCTGTCAAAATGATACGTTATAGTTCGTACCGCCCATTCTAGCGATATTTGAAACCTTGATCCAAAGTGATATCGTACAAAGTGGAGATGGAGGAATCAAACAATTCCTTTTTGATGGATTGGAACAATTGTTGCAAATAAAAGACCAAATACTCGGGATTCAGAAACTCAAGGTGGGGTTGGAAGAGCATGATGGAGTAAATTGAGGGTGGGAGATTAATAATATGTTCAGAATGAGATCATTTGTTTGCAGATGGTGGCATTGTACTTGGAATATGGAAATGTAATATCCAATGGTTTCTGTCAAAATTCAAGCTCTCATCTCAAGTCAATCTAGGATTGATATCTCATTAAAAAGGATTCACATGATGTGTTTATGGAGGTTGATTCAAATTGTTTTTTATTTCACTTGGAAGAAAATGTTTTTACATCACTTCTCTATTGTTGTTTTATGTGGAGTATTTGGCATACTAGCAAATTAGCAAGCGCAACGCATGTCAAAGGAAATTTTAAAAAACAAAATTGAATAAAAGATAAAAAGAACACAAAAATTATTAATTGAATTAAAAATAAAAGTGACAATGCACAAAATAAAATAGGAAATGAAATTTCATACAAATAGAAAATAATAAAATGAGTTGATGTCTGATGGATGGATGTAAATGGTTAAATAAGCTTAGTTTTCTATTGGTGTACCATTTGTCAATCTCTTTTTATGGAAGAAAATCAATCTTAATCGATGGCTGTAATGCTTATTTGAATGAAATAGAGGAGAGGCTTGTATATTTATGATAACATGAGAAATTGAATGTAATAGAGGATAGATACCTATATATGGAAATTTTGAGATATTAACCTATTTCGATTGGAACATAGAAGCAGCAACGATATTTATAATAATATGTGATATTAACTGGCTTGTTCAGCTAACTATATCTTAGGTACTGTATCTTCTGATTCTTCATATTTTTATATGCCTGTGAAATGTGGAGAGAAAGGGACTTGAGAAAGATGGAGCAAGGAGGTTGGACAAGGATTTTTTCCCTCTTTTCTTGGTGCTGAATATGTTGAGAGAAAAGTGATGGATGGAGTCTTGATCGAATATTCCAAAATTCCAACCTCTTCTTTTGATATAGTATAGGTAATATTTAGGTTTACAAAAGCAAATCAATGCTTCTGTTATATGGGGACAATGAGGGGTGACTCATTTGCTCAACCCACACAAATTAGAAGAGAGAAAGAGTTGGAAATATACCCTCTTGTGATTTTAGTTGGAGATCTGGAAAGAAGTAAATAAGGATTTTTCAAACAACTATAGCTATGAGATATGGAGAGTGTGGAACATGATTTTGATAATAACAGTGGTTTTTGGACATTGACTCTAGAATCTGCATCAACTGGTTGTTTGAGGGTGCTGTCAGTCTTGTGGTTGAAGGGAGTTACTTCTGTGACATTTTTTTGCTTGCCTGTTCTCTTGTCACCTTAATGGCGAATCTTGGCTATCTTGTCCTGTTTGTCTTGCCTTCTTCTTACTTTTATGTTTCTGATGATTTTTGCTGCTGTTATGGAAGAAAAGGTCTAACTTGCAGAATACAGGAAAGTTGGTGTGACTAAGTAACAATATCCCTGAGCAATACAAACGGTTAACCATGCCAAACACAGAAAACTGGAGTGTAGATATTAGTATTCTCCAATGTCTTGAAGCATGCATGCTTCATGAAATTTAAATACGATAATTTGCAAATTATAAGAAATTACAGATGCCTACTTGTTTAGAGAAACATATCTATTCACTTTTCTTGTGTGGTAAGCTGCATAAGACATGGATCTCTGCTATCTCTTTTCTCATTGCCAATGACATACGTCATCTTTTTAGCAACTATTTGAGAGTCAATCATAAGATTATCAATGATATCAAAAGAACACCTGACTGCATATATCAACAGCTTCCTTCTGTACTTATCATATAGATGAAATTGGTTGTTTTTCCTTAACATTTTTAAAAAATTAAATAGTGTAGCAATATCATGTGAAAAGGTCTGCTGCCAGGAAGCAGTGAGGCTGGCAAGAAGATATTAGTCAGGCTCATACCATGTGTGTGCAAGCTTCTGCCTAATTTGTTGCAGTAGTGCTCTATATAGGAAATGGTGGTGTTGATATTCCATGGATAAGACAAATTTTTCCAGGGGTTTATATGCTTCAAATTGCTCAAGATAGTTATCGCTTTAGCTACCTTGATATCCTCTTTGTAGCAGCATAAGCTCTATCACTCGATGTTAATCTGCTATAAGATTGCCAATTTGAGCCTAGTACTAAATGGTGTAGATCTGCAACCAACTACATTTTCCTGTCGCATTTCTGGCTAGAAATTCTTTTGCAGGCTTTTGTTCTCCTTGAAAATGCCTCAGTTTGCTTTGTAGCAGATGCAGGGGTGTAGTTGTCAATAGATTGAGCAGAGGCTGCAGTATATGTCTATCAAAGCTTTTCATTTTTTCTTTTTCTTTTTTTTTCTCTCCAGACCATTGTTGCCTTAATGCTGGGCTGGATACTCTGATAGGAGGGTTTCTATAAGCTTTGCAGTATGTAAGCTCTTGCTTTTCTAATAGATGCCATTAGGTGTAAAATGTGATGTTGCAGTTTTATTAACCAAAAGAAAGTACGCATGGTGTCAAGTGGAGCCTTGGAGGTGACAATTGCCCATCTAGTTCATTGCAGGCTAATTGGGTGGATATGGGAGCAAAATTAGGATTGTTTTGGCGTTGCCTGTATTTGTTTGGAGTTTCAGTCCACCTAACTTTCTTAATATCATTATTTTGGACCACGATAAAAAGAATAACCTGGCCTCATTTCTGGTACACTTGGATGATCCATTGTGTATGAAAAGGAACTATGAGTATTTGGGAAGAAAATGAAAAAATTGAACACAGTCTGTTTCAACTTTCAAGGGGTGGGAGTAGGATGGCATTGGGAGCTCTATCTGGTGAACTGGGAGTGGAGAATGGGGTATGACTGGGTGGGTATTAGTGTATTAGTTATGGGTCATAACAATTTATACTGTTGGGGTGGGTTTGGAGGTTTGTCCGGCTTTTCCAACTTGATGGTGCAGAAAAGAACTAATTAAAAAGTACCGTAAGGACATTTAGTTGTGTAAGAAAATGCTTTTCTTTAACCCCCACCTGTAAAAATATTTAACTTTTTCAGGAAGGAATAAGCTTCAGGTGCATCTGCTACTTTAAGATGATGTGTATATTTTGGCAGGCCAATGACGATTAGACCTTGACTGTTGGCATGCTTATGATGATATGTGCGTCAATGGACTTTTATTAGCAAAATGTAGTTGATGAACTGCTTTATTCTATTATTTGCTCAAAATTGACAAAGTTATATATCTGCCATGCATTCTATTGTTATCTATTTTTTTGAACTTATTAATATTCTTGTGTTTCTAGGAGATGCATTATATGACATGAAGCTTAAGTTAAATGCCACTGGCAGTCAGCTTGTTGATTGGAATCCAAATCAAGTCAATCCTTGCACATGGAACTCTGTTATTTGTGATAATAACAACAATGTCATTCAAGTGTAAGTTATTTCTTGATATCTCAGTGCCTGTTTATTTATTCTTTCCAGATGTTTTTTTTGCTATTATGGAGTACATATACATTACCAATTTAATCACGTTTTTTGATTTCTAGCTTATCCTTTTGCTCAGAACAATGCCTAATACAATGCCTTGCTTTTCCTTTATTGGTATTGTTGCTTTGTGCAGAACATTGCCTAACATGGGATTCACCGGAACCTTGTCACCAAGAATTGGAGAGCTGAACCATTTAAATGTATTGTAAGTGTAGTTATTTGTCTCCAAAGATTTTTGAAATCTTCATGATATCACCTTACCTTAGTGTACACTTGCAAAACTTAGTCCACAGGTTAAATTAATGAATCAAAATAGAGGTCATTGAAGTGTGAAAACTTTCTGCAATTGTTTCTCAACCTGAACTCAACATGCTATGATACAATACTGAAATTCCTAGCAAAGCCAGCTTTTGGCAGGGCTTGATGTATGATGCAGAAGGCCAATCACAGTTACAAATTGTAAGCTCATGCAACTAGGAAGTATGCCTACAAGATTGATGCTAGAAGCAGGGGCATAGATTACAAAAAAAAGGGGCATAATTGGATATAGAAAACTGGAACTTTCTTTTTGGTATACTGGATTGAGACAAATAGAAACATTGTGAAATCTCCTAGAGCTCACACTCATAAGCAATTCCTTATTATGGGGGAACACGTTGTGTTATCTGGTGGATAGAAAGACTAAATACCTTTAGAGCTATTCTTTTGTGAAATTGGGTTCAATTTTCTTTTATTCTATAGATTGCTGATCTTGATCCAACTCAGTTTGCTTGTACATGACTTGCATCAGATATTTATGATATACTTATAGTTATGTTATTATATAATTGCCGCATAAAAAGAAGATAGGGCTATCCACTATAATTCTTCATTTGAGGAAAAGTGACTTTTGTCATTGTAAATGGCTTTAGAGAGAGTCAGTATAGTCAACATATGCTATAATTAGCTTTTATGATGGAAAAGTTATTTTGAATCAAGAATTCCTATGCCGGGACTGGAGCTCGTAGTGGTTGCCCAATGGCACGGGTCGATACGGCCCCATGCTGTTTTATGCCGGGCCCGTACCGACACAGTAGAGGGGGGGCAACACAGGGTCATACCAACACAGTAAAGGGGGCGGGGGAGAGGGAGAACAGGAGAGAGGAAAAAAGAGAGAGAGAAGGGGGAGGGAGGGAGAGAGTAGGCCGGCGGAGGGCCGACGAGTTGTGCAGAGGAGGAACTCCACCTCTGATTCCCCTATTTTGGCGGAGCCCCTCCTCTGCACAGCTCCCCGGCCCTCTGCCGGCCGGCCTCCACCTCCCTCCTTCCCCCTCCCTCCCCCGCCCTCTCTCTTTTCCTCTTGTTCCTTCACCTTTTCCCCTTCCGTCACCGATTTCTCGTTTTGGTTGCCAGAACCGTCCCAGTCCGCCGCCAGTACGGCTCAATACGCTCCGAACCGGATAGTTTGGGATGGTTCCGCTGACTATATTTTGAATTATATGTTGTTTCTTTTGTTGATACATTTGAGTATTAATACTAAGTCAAATGAGGAAAACTTATATGTTGCGATTTGTTTTTTAAGCTTAATATCCAAATATGCAGTTTGGGCATCAGATTCATTGTATTACGGGAGTTAGCATATAATAATTTTATTAATCTAAGTATATAGCTTGAGAATTGTCCGCATTGATAGTAAAGCAATGCACTAATAGAAGTACAAAAGCAATGACAGAAGGATCACTAAAGAGTGGGATGAAATATTTCCTGTCCAGGTCAGGTTGGTTCCAGGAGGAAAGGAGTGATCTTATGCACCTTTATATTATATGTTGAATTTGCTATGGAACCCATCTGTCCTCACATTCTAGATTTTCTGCGGCTTTTATGAAAGTTACCATCAAGAGCATGGTGCTCCCTAGAAGGAGAGGGATGCCAAGGAGTTGATGTAACTCCCATCAGCATCAACACCATGGTTTTGAATTTGCACTAATTGATTCTGAAATAACAAAAGTGTAAATAATGCTTTTTATCCATGCATGTGTTGGGGGGAGTATAGGCTTGTAAATCTGTACATTGTTACTTTATTTGTACATACATTTTGCCTAACATGTTACATGGGAAAGTAATAACCAATGGCTTTCTGTACATGGTGCAATTCCCCATATTAGAATTACTGCATCGTTGCAGCCATCTAGCCCCTGTTCCTCATTTCTCACCTAACTTGATGTGTAACTATGCAGGTCATTGCCAGATAACAATATAACTGGCGGAGTACCAGAATCATTTGGAAATTTATCTAGTCTGACAAACTTGAATTTGGAAAATAATCTTTTAAGTGGAGAAATACCTGCTTCTCTTGGCAGGCTTTTGAAGCTTTCAATTTTGTAAGTAGGATCATAACTTTACCATTTAAGTCAAATGTTGGAAACTTGGAATCAACCTCTCCTCATTTGTTGCATTTGTTTAACTTTGTGATCAGGACTTTGAATCAAAATAAACTTACTGGAAATATTCCTGAATCCCTTTCAAACCTTTCAGGCTTAAATGACATGTAAGTGCCACCACTAATGATGTTGATTTTGGGTATGCTTTGTAAGAAACCACAAAAATGTGTTTTAATCTGTCTTCATGCTTAGATATTTTTTGACAATGTTGAAGCATTACTTTATGTTCGGAAATGTTTCTTATAAATCTTGACAACCACAATCTGACTTGTGTTTGCAGTGGTCTAGCATCTAATCATCTTAGTGGTCAGGTACCAGATCGTCTATTCCAAGTAGCGAAATACAAGTATGGCCAGATCTTTACAATATCTGGATGCAAGCGCTCCAATCATGGCTGTTGATCTGATTTGGTTATTTCATGCAGCTTTACAGGTAACAATCTAAATTGTGGCTCAAATTTTCCACACCCTTGTGCATCCAATGTAGCTGGCCAAGGTAAACATGCGCTATTTGTTATGTCCTTTCTCTAGGATTACCTATATTTATTTGGAAAACCTTTTACTTTGGGAGGGAAGAAAATCTCTATTTTGGCTCTAGGCAACAGTCCTTATTTTTGACTTGTCTTGACAGGAGGACCCAGCAATTCAGAGATTGGAATTGTGCTGGGGAGCGTTGGAGGAGTAATAGGGGTCCTTGTTATAGGGGTTGTGTTTCTGTTGTGCAAGATTAGGAGGAAAAGTTATCGACGGGAAGTTTTTGTAGATGTTGCAGGTCTGTCTTTTCATTTATTTATTAAATTAGATGGTTTACCAAGCTTTCATTTGGAACTCTTGTATGCATATTTAAATTGGTATTACTGCACTTGGTGCTTTTGTCTTTTCTCCCATTCAGTATCCACTTCTAGTGTTCTGAATTTTTGTTTTTGGGCATCTAAATCTTTCTTCATCATGATTAAATTTTTCAATACATTTGCAACTTAAGTTAAACTGGAGGGGGATTGGAAAAATTTGCTGGCTTGCGCTCTATCTATCAATTTTCAAAATCAACCTTCATTTTTTGTATATATTTTGCATGACCTCAGCTTAAAGATTGCAATATTATTAAAATGGTTGTTTCCATGGGATTGGAGCAGATGTTTCTGACAAATTGTCAACAATTTTGATGCTTAGGTGAAGTTGATCGCAGGATTGCATTTGGACAGTTGAAAAGATTTGCTTGGCGAGAATTACAACTTGCAACAGACAGCTTCAGTGAGAAAAATATTCTTGGACAGGGGGGTTTTGGAAAAGTATATAAAGGAGTGCTTCCAGATAACACGAAAATTGCTGTAAAAAGGTTGACTTATTGTGGAAATCCTGGAGGGGAGGCTGCCTTTTTACGTGAAGTCGAGCTGATAAGTGTAGCAGTTCACAGAAATCTATTAAGGTTGTTTGGTTTCTGTACAACACCAACAGAACGGCTTCTAGTTTATCCTTTTATGCAAAACTTGAGTGTTGCCTACCGTTTACGAGGTACTAATGCTGAGACAACTATGAAGTTACCAAATTTCTTCATTCCATAATTTTTTCCCAATATGTCATTCTTTCCGCGTGAATTCTTTCTGATTTCTTTCCCTCTATTAAGAAGGGAATTTATTGCGTGGGCAAGAAATCTTTGCTCTAGTTAAGGCTCTACCCCTGTTCTCAAACATTTCCATTTTTGTGTGAAAGCATAATTACACTAATATAATGTGCTTAAAACTTCATGTTGACCTCTACATATTCAAGTGGAGTACTATATAGTAATGCTACATTTTGGTGAGTAAGGTCTTGAAGACCATCAATGCTTCAAACTGTCATAAGAAGGCCTACTAAAATGCTATGGGTTGTAAGGAAGTGCATACTATTTTGAACATAATTTCTTTAACACTTTTTTTTTCCAAGAGTCAAGTGATTTATCATATTTAGTGAATAGGAAACCTTCTAGGATGAGTGGGTGCCTCCTGAATCTCACCTTAGCATGTTCAGTGGCAATGGTCTGGCATGCAATCTGAATTGACTGGCATATGTCAATAAGTCATGCATTTGATGCACTATAATTCACATTTGATTCTATGTCATTTGCTCTCAGAGTCCATTGGAGTATCACTTTTCAGTTAACCTAACACCTATCTTTATTACTGTTGATTTCTGATTGTATGTCCTTGATGCCTTGACGAATGCAGACTTTAAACCCGGGGAACCAGTTTTAGATTGGCCTACAAGAAAAAGAGTGGCTTTAGGCACTGCACGCGGTTTGGAGTACCTTCACGAACATTGCAACCCAAAAATTATACACCGCGATGTTAAAGCTGCTAATGTCTTGCTTGATGAAGATTTTGAAGCAGTTGTTGGGGACTTTGGCTTGGCAAAATTGGTTGATGTGAGGAGTACATCTGTGACAACTCAAGTTCGGGGGACTATGGGCCACATAGCACCTGAATATTTGTCGACTGGAAGGTCATCTGAGAAAACTGATGTTTTTGGTTATGGGATCATGCTTCTCGAACTTGTTACTGGACAACGTGCTATAGACTTCTCTCGCTTAGAGGAAGAAGATGATGTACTCTTGCTTGATCATGTAAGCTTACCTAGCTCCGCTGAATTACATCTTTTTGCTTTCAATCACATGATTTCTTACAATGGTTATGTCATGATTTTGTTTTTTTCTTCTTCTGCATGGTTTTTCATATTATGTGAGTAAACATTTCTCGCATTATAAACTTTTCTAGTTTTAACGGACATAGTCATATAGTTGATACTTGCCACCACTTTGCTGCATTTCTGCTGTTTATGGTACTGAAAAGATAATCAAAGCACTTAGCTATTCCGAATTGGTGACTTCCTTGATTGCCTAGGTCAAATGACTAAACTACTCTGTAGACACATGAGTTACTAAGTCTCATTTGTGTATCTTTGTGTTCATAGTAGTTTGTATTAAATTATATGGCCCCAATATTTCATGTCTTCATATATGTATGACTTATAAATGTTGTATTCTATGACTTGCATCCTCATAAATGAAATAGGCTAATACATTAATAGCTTAGATGATAACAATCTATACGATTTGTGCAACTCAAATGACATATTACTTATACTATTGTTCATGGTTTGCTGTACTGGCCTGAATCAGGCAGTGCGGGGCGTACCATACCAGTTCGGTATCGGTAGCCGATACGGATGGCGTATCGACACTCGGTACGCCGAAGTAACTTCGTACCGTACTGTACCGACATAATGCTAATGTGGTATTGGTTCAGGATCTGGTACCGAGACGGCGAAACTTGCTACTGTTACTTATATTGCTTGCTCAAAATTTGGCATATCATGCTTAACTTAGGCCGAATTATCACCTCTTGGCACATTTTTTTGGAGTGTCTTGTTGGGAGTACTTAATTGCAAGTATTAGCAATTCAACTTACAACCATTTCAAGCCAAACAATATTATCCTGAAGTCATCAAGATTACTTCTGAAGTTTGCACTTTTTTCTCCATTTTCTTGATATAAAACAAAATGAACATCGGCTTTCTTAGTAGTATGTTAGTTGTATCTATCTCTTCACAATCATATAAATGTTAATTTAGTGGAGGATGAAGTATCAGCGACCATCTGAGCATCTTGACACCAGGCATCCATTTTAAATGAAGAGACCACACCGATCTTTTGGTGCAAAATAATAACAATACGCTATGCTTAGAATTGGCACAAAATGAGTAGGAGATCATGGTTTTTACTTGCATTTTTTTTTTAGGAAAATGGACTTTGGCATGTATGCCCATTCAAATATGGGTTATTAGATATTTACCAGTTGAAAATCAGTATCTGTGTCTCTACCCCTTCAGTCATCCTATTTTTGCAATGATATCCCTCTCATTAGATTTTTGCCTTATGGTGTTAATAAGTACCGATTTTAAGTATGAAATGACTATATTACCCTTTTACAATATCACCCCTGAAAAATTTAACATTCAATTTGTATCATAAAGTTATAATTTGCATATATTTTTCAGGGGTATCGACCCAAAGGGTAAAAGAGTCTGAGGATTGAAGTCTCGGCGGGATGGGGGCCGTCCTAGCCATCTCGTCCCGTTCCAGTGAGATCGGGGCAAGTGGGATGGTGCGGGACCCCAAAACACATTTTTGTCCCCTGTCTTGACCATGCTGCCTTCATCCCGCCGGTCACGCATCAATATGGCTATCCCGATCGGGACGTGCCCTCAGTTTCTTTTTTGACGATGCTTCGACTCGTTGCTAGGAGGAAGTAGGAAAGCGATTATTCTTTACCTTATTTTCTTTGCTGATGCATTGGCATGATCACTGAGAGAGAGGAGGGAGGCAACTCGGTTGGTGGGGGTCCTCTTTCTTCTATGTTTTTTCCATGGTGAGCATAGGCTCAGTACTTAGTAGTCACGGGGGCACTCGGCCAATCATGGGTCTTAGCGCCTTAGCCAGAGTCCACGTGTTTTTTTCTCCTTTCCGATGCACACATGGAGAAGACCGGAATGGGGATCTTTCGTGCAAAAGGATTCTCCTTAGCATGAAAGCATCATTTGATCACTAACCACACAAATCTCAAAGTCTCAAAGCTCTGTTATTCATCTATCCGCACATATCTCAACGCCAGCAGCTGATGATTTATCCGTCCGAGATGCTCGACTGGGATGCTTAAGGGGATGGGGTGGGATGTGGGGTGTCCCGTTCCATGAAAAAACTGGAATGCTCCCGTCCCATGAGATTTAAAACCTTGAAAGCGTCATTTTATACTTAAAATAGGACATTACGCTATTAGCCAAAAATCTAACTTGAGGGTTATCAATGCAAGAAAGGATGAATTGAGCATTTTGTTTGCAAACAATTTTTTTTTATTAGTAGATATAATCCATATTTGCAAGGGTATGTGGAAAACTCCTAAAAATATGTTCGGGGAAATTTCTATCGTATGATAAATGTTGGAGAGTACATGTAACATGTTTAGTTCTTAATGGCCCATTTTTTGGAGGGTGAAAAACTTACCGAAAATCTGTATTTTTTCCGAGTAAGTATTTCTCAGGCAACATTTAGATAGGAAAATAATTTACCTATGTTCTTTTATGCATTAGAGAATGGCTCTATAATCTATTACCCATGTTCTCTTGTGTTACTACTTTCTCGAGTAAGTTGCTAAGATCTATCCATATTTTCCATAATACCATTTATTATACAAATAGTATTATTTATAATAATATATTATTATATTATATCTAAAATATAATATATAATCATATATAATAAGATATTGATAATATGTATTATATTATTATATATTATAATATATTATGTATAATATAATATAGTACACCTTATGATATTTTATAATATAATATAACATAATATTTTATAATAAAATATATTATATTGAAATATTATATAATAATGATATTATATTATATTAATAATGTAATATAGTATGATATTATAATATAATAAGTATATAATATATTAAATTTGAATATAATATATTATAATCATATGTTATATTATGATAATAATAGTATAGTGTATTATATTTTATATTATAATATATCATATTATATTATATAGTATAATATATAACAACATATAATATACTTTAGAGAATATATATTATACTGTAACATTATATATTATAATATATTTTATAATTATTTTATGTTATATTATATATTAGACTATTATGTAATATACCAATAATATAATATATTACTGTTGTTGTTAATATTATTATTATTATGGGGCTAGGAGTTTTTCAGGAGCAAAATAAAAAAGTTATTACTCTGGCTGATGGGAAAATGTCTTACCTACATCCTAGGTGGGTAAGATTTTCCTTCGATTTCATAGGTAAATGCTACCCATGGAAAAATCCATCTAGAGAAGCATAAGAATATGGGTAAGTTGGTCAATGAGAAAGTTGACCAACTTTTCCATGATAATTACTCCCGAAAGAACAAGCCCAAAGTTTTATTTCTTGCATACAGTACAAGAATTGTAAAGAATTGGATATTAAGATCGTATCTGTAGCATTGCATGTCTGAGTTCACTGATACTTAGTTAGACAACACTATTATTATAAGGCATGCCTTATTTTGAATGGTGCAAGACGCATACTCAGCAAGACAACAGTATTATCATAGGCAATGCCTTATCTTGAATGGTGCAAGATGCATGGTATTTTGGTACTCGCTTGTCCTTTACCCACCACATCATTTACAGTATCACCCTAAAATTCTGTGAAGCCATATTTGTGATTGGGCTTCTCGCACTAAGTTACAGCTCAAAGTAAAGATACATAAAAAAAAAAGTGGTCACTATCAAGATGCGAATACTACTAAAAATATACCAATATCGTAAACTACGTACTAAATATATACGCTGTCACATGTACATAGTTATTGGGCACATGAGATGAACTGTAAGACTAGGAAGGCCGGCAAAAACTTGATGCCACTGCTTTTTGAACTTGAGCCTCTATCGTGGACAAATGTGGGTTTTTGGATGTACTGAACAGGAAAACCTGAATCAATTACAGCTTGTTGCATCCTTGGAAATGGTTCCATTATGCTTCTATATACAACATACCAGATAATTGCACTGAAAAAGTATAATATTATGCTTTGATGCAGTCTGCAAGTTCTTTTTCTTTTTCTCCTTTATTTTCATAAATTTTCTCATTTTTGACTTGAAGATGGGATTCCATCCTACGTCATTTTACAAAATATCAACAAGCAATTTCTCTACCATAGGATGAACTAGACATGATCTCAATTATACACATGCAAGAAGGCTAGATTAGAAGTATAACATTTCGTTGGCATGGAAGAACTTGGTTACCATTGAATTGTTTTAGGCGTGCTCGTCTCAATCTCATACAAAATGAGAATAGTTCATTGCTTGCCCTTTTGATAACATGTGGATCTTTGTTTTTATATATTTATACAAGGAACCTTTAAATGTTTGTTTCTTGCATATGCAGATAGCTGTTGTTTTTTGCTATTCAGATTAGTTACTCATATTAGTGGCTCTTAAATGATATTGCTAGTGACTGTTCTTCTGCAAATTTAGGTTAAGAAACTAGAGAGGGAAAAACGATTGGGTGCTATTGTCGACCGCAACCTACATGAGAACTATGACAGCCAGGAAGTGGAAATAATGATTCAGGTTGCTTTGCTTTGCGCCCAAGCATCACCAGAGGATCGTCCCTCGATGTCTGAAGTAGTTCGGATGCTTGAAGGGGAGGGGCTGGCCGAGAGGTGGGAAGAGTGGATTGAAGTTTCACGGAGGCAAGAACATGAGATGCTGCAAAGGAGATTTGATTGGGAGGAAGATGCTTCATCTGTGGGTAACCTGGAAGCCATTGAACTCTCTGGGGGAAGATGAATTGAAGAATGGTGAGAAAATAGTTTCCTTTTCTTTATTCCTGCTTTGTTTTTGTAATTGTTGCTATGCAGGCAGAGGCTAAAGGGCCTCTAGGTACATGCCTCTGCCTTGGTCTTCTCTTCATCGAGAAGAATCTCACATTTTGTTGAAATCCCATTATGCCTTTTGAATTGAAGGGAGCTGTACATGGAGAAACCCCACTTTATCTCATTTTGAAAAGCAGGTCACTTCTATTCCTTTTTTGAAGAAAAAATCCACTTCAAACTTCCTTGGACCATTGCACCTTTTCCCTCATGACTTGCTTAAGCACATTCTTGGGTGAACACTTGTCTATCATACGCCTATTTATTACCAACATGTGCATACTGATTATTTATTAAATGTAAAGGCATAATAATCTGGTATAGTTTGAGATGGTTAGTTTCTGCAAAAAGAGAGTTTTGCAAAGATGAAATCAAAGTGAATTTTTTCTGCAAAATCTCCTAAACTGAAAGTGTTTTCTTATCGAAATCCAACCGTTTATTTTACTTGGTACATTTTAAGTGCTTGTGGTGAATTAATTTAGGTTGTAAAATTTGATATGAGAATTTGTCTCGCATCTCTCTCTCATGTCAAGAACTTTTCGATGATGTACAGTCAAATGACGTGCTCTGGAACTGCTACCATTTTACTATACCTTTCTAGCTATTTGGGCATAGATCGTATGGGAGACAAAATAGCTGCCTTATTCGTTTATGGCAGAAGAAATTTCTTTAATGCTTCAATCGATTTTAGCCGAAGTATTCTGAACATACAGTAGAAGTCTATGGTTCTTTTTGAGAAAACAAGGGGTCCTATGGTCAACTGTGAAATTTTTCATCCAGTTGATCACTGTTTCAATTTGTCGAACCACTAAATCAAAACATCCACAATGTCTCCAAATCGATTTGCCATTTCAGAAAACTAACATCAGAAGATTAATGATGAATTTACATAATTTATACAACAGAAGATGAGAGAGCTTCAAGGAATCGGTCATATCTTGTATAACAATAAGATAAGAGGGTTTGTATTGTGTGATTATTCTATAGATCACTGTTAGATAATTTTAAAGTTATTTTCTGGATTTTTTTAATGATTTTAAATGGTTTTTCAGTTGGCGTATCATTTGGCAAAACACTATACAATTGGGAAATCTAAAACATTCCTTTACTTAGTCCCATATTGAATGTGCTAATATAAGTCTACTTGCATTTATTTTATCTCCAACAAAAGAGGTCTAGCTGGGTTTGTGGACTTTTGGACTAAACACTATGTGCGGCTCCTGACTTTGTTACTTATCCTTGGTGGATGGGCATGAATCATGCCTTTTTGTTGTTATATTTTTATAGCATTTTCTATATCATGTTATGCTCTGAAATCAAAGAGTAACTGCTCATTTGACCTTCATTTTTATATTCATCAAGCATAATATTTGAAACAGGAGCCATGGAGCAACTACATTTGGTCAGTCCATCTTGATTCAGCCCATTTTGAAGTGATTTATAGTTCAGTTAAGAAATCAAAGTCTCGTATTAATTATGCTATTAATAGTTAGAAATTATTACGCTTTAATTATATATTATCAATATTAAATGTCACTTAATTTTTCTAGCCTTATTTATTACTATTCATGCATGATGTCTTTTAGAGTTTGTCTTTAAAATAGTATAAGCATTAATGCAATGGGATATACAAGGTCATCTCGTGTCCACATAAATACATACATAGTAGTGAAAGAAGTATGGTGAAGAATTTCGAAAGAATTTTGTGGTCAATTTCTTTGAATTTAGTAGCAGATTTTACTTGTTATCTCTCTTTCCTATTTGTTATCTTCCTTCGCTTGCTTTACCCTACTATTTCCGGTAGTATTTGTTATCAAAGCTTCAGTTTGATCTCTCATCCTTTCTCATCCTTTTCCTATTCTCTCTTCAAGAAGTCCGACTTCATCTCAAAATCATGGTCCGCAACAACAATAAACAAAATGAACTTCTTTTACATCATAAGGAGCTACTTCAGCAACAAAATGAAAAATAATTGGCTAGATTGGTTGAGGTCTTCAAAGCTTTGAGTTTTATTCCTCAAAATAAAAATTTTACACTTGCTTAGAATCTTCGCCAGTCTCCTGTTTTAGGAATCTTCTGACCTGCTAAAATAATTGGCAAGAATACTAGATTTCTCTTCAATAAATTCAATAGTTTAAGCATCTTATTCTTCTTTCATTAATCTCTCTTCTTCTATATTTTATACATTCTGCCAAGACTTGTTTTCAGTTCCAACAATAAATATTTATCTATTAGATGTATGTTATAAGAATCTAGACTTTTAATAACTCTTAATAGTTCCTTTTCATATATATTATAACTTCTTTCTGCATTAGTAAACCCTCCGCTACCATGCCCACATACTTTCTCAATATTTTTTTCTGTTATACACTCCCCCTATTTTTGTTACTAGAATTTGAGTATAATACTAACTTGTCACTTTTATTTGGCCAATATATACATGGAAGATTTACACACTCTTTTTAATGAATATCTATAAATTTTTGTTTTATTTTTTATTTTTTTAATCAAGATAGATGATTTTTCTGGTTGATCTTTAAGATAGTGATATACTGGATTAACTTTCTTGGATGAATTTTCATTCATAATTAAGTATTCCTAAGAAACTTTTATTTGTTTTAGACTTTGCAATTCTGGATTTTTTTTAAAAAAAATTTCTCGAATATGTGGTTTCATTTTTGATTTTCCTTCTCTAATATGCAAACCTGAATATTCAATATCTTGTTTTCAGGCTCAATCTTATTAGGTGAAAAAGAAAGTCTCATTTTTTATGAAGCCATTACAGATTGTTGTTTATGTTCTTTTCTTATTTTAGAGAAAACTGAGACACCGTCTATATAAACTACACAATATCCTTTATGTGATTGTTACAAATAGTCCATCTTTTAAAAACCTGAGAGGCATTTTTTTAACGCAAAAGTCACTATATATAGTTTCCCATCAAATTTGTGGAAGGAGTTCAGATATTTGTACGAAAATTTTTCACCATGGATAATTTAAGAAAGAAGATGCTGGTGCAATCACTACTTATCATCTCTAAGGTCGAAAGAAATGATAAAAGGATGCAAGGTGTTTATTATCCAATTTAGTAGTCAACCAGCCTACTTTGTTGACATCTGTCATCCAATACATGACCCCATCAACGCAAGCACACCATGGATCTCCACCAAGGAGAAGAGCTTAAGGCCTTTGGGTGCACCAGATTGATGCAAATTTATGCACCATATACTCCTTTTCCAGATGAATGCTATCCCATAACAATCAGAACGACCAGATAAACAATATCATTTGCTAGCGTTGGGCTTCCCCTTAGCAGCCAAATATTCTGGGTATAAATCTTACATGATACATTCCCAAAGTACTGGGACTTGACTTGTATAATTATAGTGAAGTTGGGTTTCTGTCCCTCTCAAAAAAATTCTTGGTATGCGATAGCTCCATCTCTCCTGCCTTCAGTATGCGATAGCTCCATCTCTCCTGCCTTCTTCTTCTTCTTCTTCTTCTTCTTCTTCTATTTGAAATCATAATTGAATCATCGAAGTAACAATCATAAAGAGGTGCCATTACAACTTCAAATTCTTTGAGAAAGAGCAAGAAAAGGTAGATATTTCAGTTTGTAGAAAATTGGTGCAGGATGTTTGAGTTCAAAAGAATATAGGTGCAGGGCAACATAGGAGCCTGGGAGTCGTATCATTCAAAGCAGAAGAGGGAGTTTGTAGAGAAGAAAAACAAGAATTTTCTTTTTTAAAAAAAATGAAAATGGGTGGAAATGCCACAAGGAGTTGAACTTAGGATTTCTTCCTAGTGCTAACAATGTGGAGAGGGTTGCCATCCGCCTAAGCAAAAGGAGCAGTTGACGACAAAGAGGAGTATTGAGAGAACCTAAGGAATTATCTCTCAAGGTGGGTGCCTTTTACTCATCTATTTTCAGCTGTTCTTTGTGGTGTGGACACTTATGGAAGTTATCTATAGCTTAAAACCCTTGCGATCCTAATAGATTTATGCTTATCTTCCTATAGAACAGGACCCCAATATCCATAGGCCAAGAATGCAGCCTATTGCATTTTTAACTTTTTGAGTTGCATAGAATATTGAGGTCAATTTAAGATCATAACAAGGACAATGCCATATGTCATATAGGTCAGCAATAAGCACCCCATGAACTACAACAGGAACTAGAAATGTACTGAAGATTTTGATGAAGATTGATATACAACATGTACAATGTTTACACAAAAGCCATCTTTTTATACTTGAAGTTTCATAACCATCATTCACAGATGTTTCATATGTCCAAGCTCTTGAACTTGGTTTCCTTGAAGATGAATTTTATACCATCTAATACTACAGGTCAGGTTCTTATCACAAGGTACTGGCTTAACATGCACACCTAAGCTAGGGTTGTTGTAAAGTATAACGTTTAATATCAAAGCTATGGTGGCAGAACCACACCCATATATGCGAGACCCCCAGGGTGTTCCACCGCACAGCACCCAACTACAGAAGCCTAAAGCTAACGAAGAGCGAAATAACTTCATTTGAACCATAGCAGTTGAGATCTGTCTATTACAATGAAAATCTAATGAACTAAAAACCATAAGAAAAAATTCCTTTTAAGTATTTCATAGGCCTCTTAATTGCACTTTAATTATCATTGTAAAGCAAGTTCATACATATATCAGTCTAGCTCCCCAGGAAGATATTAATTCAATGTTTTGAATAACTGTAGGGGACAAATGGGTAGGTAGGGGCTATCAAGAACATAGGTGCTAGGCAGGTGCATAAACTGGTGCTCAAAGGTCAACACTGCCCAAAAAATAAATAAATCCAAAAAAGAATAAATATAAGAAGATATCCAAATAGTTTTCATGCCAAACATGAAACATAGAAAAAAAAAAATTAAGATGTGATGAAGTGTACCAACTTGGCAATACTTGACACTAATCTATAAAACATTGTCATCCTCAATACTCTTACATGATCACAAACATTAAAACTCGCACCTAGCAGGTCATGCCGGTCATTTTCAAATATTATATAAGTTCAAGTAGTTTTTTTTTCCTTTGATATGAAGTTCGAGTAGAATTTAGTAGCTAGTGATACTTAATTTGAGAATTAGTTAGCTAAAAATTCTCCTCGGTAGGTAGAATCAGTCTCACAAAATGTGATGAAAATCTAAATCAAGGTTCTTGTGAATATTTTAGATCTGAAATTTTATTTCATATCTAAAAATTATTTACGCTTGTAGAAATTTTCAGCACTTCAGGATAACAATTGTAATCTCAATGTGATTATTTAAGCCTTGGGTCAAAGAAGATCATCTAAAGTGGAAGAAAGCTGAGGACAAAGAGAGGAGATGAAGAGATCAAATTATCAAATCCTTCATTCAATTTTCTGTAGAAAAGCTACATTGGCGGCTTCTGTTTTATTACACTAAGAGATATGTTCCTTGTCCAGTTCATTGATTTAACTGAACTTATCATGACCATCAGTTGAAGATTAAGACTAATTATTTTTTAAACAAGTACTCCATTTGCAATTAAACAGGTGGTGTTCGCAGCATACATTTGTACAATCTAGTTCATTTTTCTTCTTAGGTTTTTGAAAATGGAATACAAAACAAAAGCAATACCAAACAGGCCCTAAGCTGCAGTGCAGAGATCTCAACATTCATCCAATAAGAATATAATATCTAAAACAGAACCTTCTGTAACTACAACAAAAAGAGGGGGGGAAATCTGCAAAAGATATTAAATCCGCCCAGATTTAAGCAGATTACGGCAAGATAAGTTCATTGAAGCTTATATTTGTCATCTGGGTTGCATCAGGATATTGTGCCACAATCGGCTGGATCTAATCTAACGTAAACCTAAACGAACCTGCAACTGAAAACACAGCAGCGATGATCAAAATGTCACAGCTGCCTCAACAATGATGAACAAGACATATAATAACATCTGCTTCCTCGGAAACAACAACACAAATAAGTCCTCCATGAGATTATTCCATGGATACCAAGCAGGAGCCATTTTCTAGAAACAAACTTTTCACAAGGGGCAGGGCAGGTCACACATGCCTTCATTGTGAAAAAATCCAAGAAAAAACAATGAACGCTAAAACATTCCCAACCAAAAAATGCATCTAAGAATGATAAAACTAATAATGTCAACCCTCAATCCTCTGTGCTTATGAATGCTGTATGCCATTAAAGCTCAAGTTAAGTTAAGAATGATAAAACTAATCATGTCAACCCTCAATCCTCTGTGCTTATGAATGCTGTATGCCATTAAAGCTCAAGTTAAGTTTTTTTCTTGGGGGGGCAAGAAAAACAAAACTATAAAAAGAAACAGAAAAATAGCCAAAAAATAAAAAAGGAAACGTATACTGCTATACATATTCAGGAGCGTGCAGAAATTACACAAGGAAGATCTTATTGCAAACACAATAAATCCTAATTTAGAACAAAAAACTCATTAACAGGATGGAAATACACTTACCTGTTATATGCTAACGTTCTGGCCAGTTACCACCTTCAAGCCCTTCCAATTCCTTCATTAACCTGTCCAAGAACTCGGGATCAAGACCCTCTCCACCAACTGGCTCATCTCCTCCCCTTCCAATATCCTCTCCTCCTCCCACCACCAATTCTTTCGCTTTCCCCTCCTCCTCCTCCTCCTCCTCCTCATCTCCCGTCCCGACCGCCGGCAAGTGCCCTTCAAACAGAGCGACATGCCCAAAGAGCTTATCCTTCCTCGAGAAGCTCGTCCCACACGAGCACCGCCACGGGCTCTCGCCGCAGTGCTTGAGGTGGCTCCTGAGGTCGGCCGGCACCGAGAAGCTCTTCTTGTTGCACCGGTGGCAAGAATACATCTTGGGGCAGTGGCTCCTCTTGAAGTGGTTCTTGACGCACACCGCCGATTTCAGCGGCCGGAACCGGCTGTGGTGCCGGTTACGGTTGCAGCCGACGAACGGGCACGAGTACCTCACTTTCCTCCCGCCGCCGTCCTCCGGCCGGCGGTTGTCCCGGTCCGGCGGCTTGGAGAGGGCCTTTAGGGTCTTGAACCGGTTGCCGTGGGCCCGCATGTGCATCCGGAGGTTGGCGTCGCGCTTGAACCCCTTGCCGCAGATCTCGCAGAAGTGGACGTGCTCCGCCAGCAGCTCCGCCGTGTCGATCTCCACGATGTCGCCGTCCTCCGCCGCGTCGCCGTCCTCCGCGGCCGAGCTCGCCGGATCCTGGTCGGAACCGATCTGACCGGCTACTCTTCCGGCAGCTGGATCGATGGCGGACGTGGGGGCGCCGTCGGCGGGCTGGGAGGAGGCGAGGAGGGCGGCGCCGTTGAGGATGGTCTGGTGGACGGCGGAGGCGATCTCGGCGGAGACGATCTGAAGCTGGCCGCCGTCGAGGGGGGCGCGGCGGCCGATGGAGTCGGAGAGGAGACGGCTGAGGGAGTCCATCTTCTGGCCGAGGACGGAGAGGTTGAAGAGGGGAAGTCGGGGGTCGGATCTCGCTATGGGGGCTGGCGGGGAGTCGCCGTCGCGCGCAGTGGAGCTAGGATCGATTCCAGCGGATGTCTGTCCGGGATTCCGGCATCCGGAGCCGACCATCGGCGCAGACAGCTTTGGATGTCCGGAATGAAGAAAAAAGCCGCATCTTTCGGGGATAGGGGTTTTATCGAAGGGGGCGGCGGCCGCTGTCACAGTGGATTAGGACCACTTTAGAGCGAGGATTCTCAGTCCTGATGGAAACAGGAGACAGCGTTCTTATTTCCATTTTTTTAAGTAAAACGCTGCCAAATTTACCACTTATTTCTTGATGTCCCATTTTTTATTTTAATTTCTCATTATTGAGCCAAGCTCATGACCTGATCTAATGGTGAAAGAAAGCTAAAATACTGTCCTGATTTTCGTGTGTGGCCCACGAATGAGCCATTTGGCTGCAAGTTAATGATCAAACCATGAATTCTTGATATCCTTTTTAGAAATTTGAAAAAATTATTCTGATCAATCGTGAGTGATTGTGCTGGTCAAAAAAGATCGGGCTGAACTATATTATTGTATCTCGAGAACAAAATTGTCACACGTTTTTAGGACAATGTTCTCGTATGCCTCAATCTAGCGAGTTTTCAATCAATTAATTTTAAAATATTGTAGTTATAATTTTTTTTGATTTATTATTTTAAAGTATAATGGTAATTTGCAGGTGTTACTGAGGAAGTGAGAAGAAGAAGGTACGGAGGGAAGAAAAAATGGAAACATTTTTTTTTTCTTGGGGGAGGTGGTGGGTTGGGTACATGCTGTGTGTATTATGCAACTGGTGCCCAAGTAAAAAATAAAACAGGTCTAAGATGACGACTCTTGTACCGCTTTGCAATGCGTTTCCTTAAAAATGGTAATGATTGTTATAAAATGAATATATATATATATATATATATATATATATATATATATATATATTAATCAAAAATATAATGAAAATAACACTTGTTATTTGATTTTTGGTTTATTTAAATAGAGTAATATTAATTCTTCATTGCCAATTGATTAAGAAAAGTTAGCTGGGTGATAGTGCTATAAGCAAACTGTCGTAATGAGTTATGATGGCAAATAAAGTTACAAAGGAACCCACCATTTGGAATGCTAGAAACTCTTGATTTTAATTTTGGAACCCCATGTGAAGCAAAATTCTCCTAACGGTCATACTAATCTATATAACAACCAAAAGTTTTGAGTTCAGATCTTAGATGGTGCATCCCAAGTATTTGACCCAGATAACTAAAATACAATCGGGTCTCCTCCCTTTCTCTCTCTCTCTTAAAAAAAGAAAATTTCAATCCTCTCTTCACAAAATGGAGAATATTATCTAATTCAATCAATCACTATCCATTCATGAATACCATTGACTGCTTGGTAATTATAGTATTTACATAAGTATTGCAGATTGAGGCCCCACAATCTTTAACATCATTTCATAGATCTATACATATTGCAAAATAGTTAAATGTCATTTTAGGGGTTTATTTATGTCTTTTTTTACTGATTCATATTGACTAACCATGAAGTCAACATCTGGCAGACTTAAAGAAATTGTATTTTTCGAAACTAAAAAATAATTCAATGTAATTGTGGAGATACACAAATAATCTTTTGTTAATCAACGGTCCTATTCCAACCAAAACTGCGACAAAAGAAAGAGGGTGAATCATGCATAGACCAATAGTTCGAGATCCATAGTCCATTTCGATATGAAGCCATGAGGACCTAAGAAATATTATTTTAGGATCAAAAAACAATTAATGTAAATAGAGAGATGCGCAAATAATTCTTATCAACTCATGCGGGAGCAACCAACTTTATTTGATGATACTTGTAATCTCAGCACCAAAATCATGGCAACCAAGCACCACTCTCCCCATCCAATCCACCTACCTAGGCTCAGCTTGTCCTTTCTTCTTCGAAGCACATCCCTCTCTAATTCCTCCATCTCGAGACAAGAAAAAATCACTACGCCTTTGGCTGAACCATGATCTATTTACTATACCACCCATTTTTTATGCTGGAATTAAGGATAGAAGGATGGAAAAAATCATTGCTTGACCAAGCCACATCAATTGGCATACAAATATCACAGACCTATTGCTTGCCATCAAATAACAAACAAAGGGCAATCAGATTAAGTGTTTAATTAAGATTCAACAACTAATAACTTGGCTTCATTAACGAGGGTACCATAAAACTCACAACCATTAAATTTTTTTAAAAACTAAATAAAGCTTATAAAAATTTATTATTTTTTTTTGCTAAAATTGAGCATTTCATGCATTACAAGTATAAATATACACAATAAAATAAAAAAACAACAAGTCTCTGAGTACCATAGATAACTCTTATTCTCCAGCCTACATAGTACCTCAGAAGTAGTAAGCTACATAAGAAACCATCTAGTTCACAACTCCGTTGGCCTTTCTAAATACATATTTAAACAGAAATGCCATTCCATCTCTCACCATAGTCCAAATATCTCACAGCAGAAGATGTCCCCCTCCACTATCGTTGAGGCTACTCTGGATCCAGCTGAGCATGATGGCCAAGTCGTCTTTTAATATAATCGAGCTAGTATGCAGTATAATACTTTATTCTCACATCCATTAATCGTCAATGCCATGGCATGCTTTCTTTTTATATATATATATATTTTTACAATTTAATCTACCATACAAGCATCTGGAATATCGATGTTGCCTAGCGGGCTCCACCACATACTCTGCTCCGAATCGATTATGTGCTACGCGTCGAACCCAAACGTCGTCGAGATCCCCCCGGACCACGAAGCAATAGTGCAAAGGTACGAAAGGAAGCACCCGGAGGGGACTAAGCGGTGCATCCATCCAATGCGCTGCGGACGAACCAACGCCAGTCGGGCCCGAGCTCTCGCCACGTACACCCTTCCCTCGCCTCGCGGCCGGTCCCTTGTGTACCCACGCCGCCAACCCCCAACTCCCCCGCGCCGCACTTTCTTTCTCGCGGTTCGCTTCCGTCTTCCTCGGATCTCTCGAGGAGAGAAGGGGAAGTCTGGAGCGAGCTCGATGCCGGCCCTGAGGACGGCGGCGGAGTTCTCTGGTGGGGAGGGGATGGCCTGGAGGAATGGGATCGCGTGGTGGGACGAGATCGACGGCTCGGAGGAGTGGCAGCGCGGCATCTTCTACGCCCTCTGCGCCGCCTACTCCCTCGTCTCCCTTGTCGCTCTGGTAACACGCTGTTTTGCCCTTCTCTCATTCTCCATCTCGCTTGTTATTTGTGTTAGTGTGGGTGGATAGTTATTTGAGGTTAGAGTGTGGGAGCTGGGCCTTTTCCGGCCATCTTGTTGGATGAATCGAGGCGCCATATGCTAGGATTCAAATATGGTTGCCCAAAATGTAGTTTCTGATATAAAAGGAGGCTTCTTTTGGTCCCTTCTCTTCCTTCCTATTTTACCGACGGCGGGTGATCGAAGTCGAACCTTTCGCAGCTTCCACTTAGGATGAATCTAGTCGCCTTTTGATCAGATTCAAATTTGATTTCCCGAAATGTAGCTTTTCATCCAAAAGGAGGCTTTCTATCTGTGTTTTACGGACTGTGGGTAACCGAAATTGGACTCTTTTCGACTACCGCCTTTTGATTTTATTGCTATGTAGTTTTGATCCGAAAGGAGACTTCTTTTTCCCTTATTCTTTGCACTTTTCTCTCTGTTTTAGTTTAAAAGACCCGTGGTTACTTCGGAGTGGGTAAGCTTAATTGGACGTTTTAGATGTGGTGAGGCACCGTTTGATCAGATTCAAATTTTATTGCTCAAAATGTAGTTTGTGTTCTGAAAGGAGGTACATTTCCCTTCTCTCCCGTTGTCTTTGTTTTAGTGTCACAACCTAGAACCACATTCAAAAAAGCTTGCCGGAAAGTATTATTTAGATTCCTTTATCCTATATAAGTATCCAAGATTTACCTAGTGCATCACTGATGTGGGACTAAATACACGTCCTCACGGATTCTTACCGACTCCGGCCGTTTAAGCCCTAATATCCTCGCCAGAATTCCAGTGCGTTCAAATCCAATCATAAATACCACAATCAACCTGTAGTCAGCTCAAACGGACTTATATTGTAGTGTCCTCTAGTCCATATAAATTATGAGTTGGATCTGCTTTGATACCATTTAGAACAATCCAGGACCTTATCCAAATAAACTAGCTGAAAAATATTATTTGGGTTTCTTAGTTTTGTATGAGTATCGAAGATCTATCCAGTGCATTACCGATGTGGGATTGAATATATGCTCGCACGGTCCTCACATTTAATGTACAAGATGTGGTTAAGTAAGCGAACTTAACTTTTTTAGGTTTTTGGGCCACCTCGTTTGATGAATCAAGGTGTCATATTTTGATTCAAATTTTATTGCTTAATTTCTAGATTGAAAAAGATTTCTTTCCAATGCATTTTTTTCTTGAAAGAGGACATTACTTTGTTTAAGAAACTCATTAAGATGATGAGTAATTATTCTCCAAAAAAATGATGGATAGGTGATTTTTTTTCTCAAAGAAATTGATATCTTGATCGTAGCAAGATTTTTTTAAAAAAAGAAAAGAAAAGATAGGAAAATGAAATAAAAATGGTACATCGACAAGGAAGAAATCAACTGGGAAAATTGAGATCAGGAAAAAGGGAAAAAAGCATCTTTCATATTTCAAAATATCTTTAGCCTGAGTGTTAAAGATTTGGAAGATTCTCTTACTCTTTTTCCCCCCAATCTCCACCATATTGCCATATCTGACATTATCTTATTCCACCCTAAGATCCTCTATATCTCATTTCCTTCTCCAAGCTCTGAATAAAGATAAAATAGAACTAGGATACTTACTGATTCTCAGTCTTGCTATATAGTGGGACGAAATATGTTTGCCAAAGGGGTGGTGCAGAATGAATTCCAACTCAGACAAAAGTACTACACAAAATGCTTGAAATAGGACGAGTCCCATTTGTCTACATGAGATTCTCTTAGTTAATATCATCCCATCCACAAGAACTCTTCAACATTTCGAGGAATAAAGGCACTTCAACTTGCTGAGAAGGAATAAAGGCAAAGAAGAAGAGAGAGATGCCGTGTCCCTCCTCATACAATAGAGAAGAGAGGCAAAAACCTCCCTCCACCCCCCCTCCCCCTCTCTCTTTCTCCCTTCTTATGGTACTAGGATAGCTTCTCTATTTTCCTTATTAATTTTTTTAGAACTATATAGTATATCTCATAGTAGTTTTATATGTGACGAAAATAACTGATTAATTTTGCAACTTGAAATATTGATGTTATCGTTATGATGGATAGTCTGAACATCCTTTCTACTAGGTGCAACTTATCCGAATTCATCTAAGGGTGCCGGAATACGGATGGACAACGCAAAAGCTTTTTCACCTAATGAATTTTGTTGCGAATGGATGTAAGAACAAGTTTGGATGCTTTTAAATATGTTACCCTGATTTCATATTTTCATACTAAGTATGTCTGTATGAATGCAGTGCGTGCGGTACTTTTTGGCTTCTACCACCGCGTGTTTCTTCTCAAATCAAAGGTTAGCTTCTTTTTCTGGGTTGAGCCTGTCATACTTCTACTTTGTGTATAAGTCTCAGGTTGTGGATATCTCTCATTGTTTTTAATCTACTGATTTGAAGTGTTTATTCATACATATTTTGTAATATGTTTTGTGAATCATTCTAGGGGAGCACTTGGTTTAGGCTGGATTAGCTGATGATAAAGCCTCTCTAGATTTATTTTAAAAAACAAAAGAGTAAATTTTTATAGCATAACTGAGGAATGTGCATGCGTTCTGCTTGTGAAGAAAATGAGCTTTATTTTTTTCCTTCAGTTTCTTGATCAGCGACCCAATCTTGAACCTTTGCTGGAGAAGTTAAGGTGGTCCATAAGTGGTCCAGCTGTCTTTACTATGTTACTCGGGTTTGGGTTCTTTTATTGATGCAAAGGATGATGTTGAGGTTGTAAAAGCCCAGTAAATATGTAACTTAGGGAAAGTTTGGTGTATACTATTCCAAAAGAAGGTAAGGATTATTGAAATTAATTGTTTCCATGTTTTTTGTCTGGCTTACTTGTATCCAAGATCTTGGTGGAAATGGTCACCTTGTTGGGGAAAATTAAGAAGACTCAACATGGGCTTGTCATGGCCTTGCCATTCTTCTTGACAAGCAAATTATTTCTATATATGTGCTGGTTATGATGATGATAATGAATATGACATAGTCCAAATGATACTAAATTTAGCTTTATTGGAAGCTATAGAACTTGTTCACCTAGGACATGGAATTTTCGGCATTGTGGTGAATGTTTTGTTGCTTGTGTAGATAGTTTCAGGAGATCACTATAATTAAATGCCATGTATCCATGGATGCTTGCATCTTTCCAGAAGATGCTGAGACAAATGAAGTAAGTACTAAAGCTAAAGAATGTGCAGTTGGAACAGGAAGCAAACACATTATCTGTGGCTACATCTTACTTCATCTCAGAATCTATGGAAGGATGGGACTTGTCAGCCATCTCCAGTTTCAATTAAGCAATCTTGGAAGATAAACTAAGGTTTCACAAGCTGCAAGAACTTTCGCATCACCTCAATGCATTTTTGATGCCAAGCCTCTTCTATTATGTTTGCTGCATTGTTGCATTATGAATGGCATCTCTTGAACAAACAGGTCTAGTTTATTACAATCATGAAAAAATAAGGAGGGGAAAATAAGTAGCATTCATCTGGTCTGAAAGCTAAAGCAGATAAGTGGGACAAACCATGGATGTCTAAAATCATAAAACCTCAGTGTAAATTTTCACAATCGTGCAATATCGATAATGAAGAACATGGTGCTCAAAACTCCAAGTTGTCTTAATTTTGTGAAAGCATCTCTTTTTTCAATACTGACTTAGTAATTTCCAGGTATATTAAGTTTTTGGACTTTATCTTAGTGCCACATGTCATAATTGAAGAGATGAAATAGTTCAGTAAAGTACCAATTTCAGATAGTCTGCACAACCATGATGGTTACATAATAAATATGATTGTAATTTATCTGATTTAATATAACTTGTCATTATGATTCCATATTTTGTTGTGACAATATAATTGCTATGCTAGCCTAAGTATGCCATGTTCAGAAAATAGAAGTGGAGCAGTCCATTGTATCACGTTTATGCATGACATGTCATTTTTTATCTGATTTTGTGCATGAATTTTATGTTACAAAGTCCATATATGAATTCTATTCATGAAGCTCAGTGTAATACCTTACTCATAAAGGTATTCCTCATGCATTATATAACATTTCAACACTTAACCATGGATGTGATTGCTAGTCCAAGAAAGTGGATGATCAACCTGATCTTGTTGGAGGTATCTTTGGTTGTTTCCTTATTGTTTATTTCATGGAACAGTCACTTGGTCTTGGTCAACTTTTACTTCCAGATCGAGACAAGAAACTAGCTTCATGGGCATACTTTTCAGTTCAACATAAAGCCACTCAAGCTATTTGATATCTTATTGTTTTGTTGACAAGGCAATTTTTCAATTTCGGTTCATTCCTCTCCAACTTAATACACTAGAAAATATCTTATTGATTCAGGCTCTTGAGATGGCACTTCTAGATCTCCCTGGTCTATTGTTCTTCTCAACCTACACTCTACTAGTGTTATTTTGGGCAGAGATATATCATCAGGTACTTATATTTTATTTCTTGCAGGATATTTCCTATTTAAGATAGATACCAGAGCTTTTCTTATCATCTTATATTTACATTCAGGCTAGGAGCCTTCCAATTGATAAGCTAAGACCTACATATTTAATAATCAATGGGGCCATATACATCACACAGGTAAATGAGAATGTTCAATATAGTTCTTAAGATACAAGCCTTTATTAACTTTTTTTTTTTAAAAAAAATTTGCAGATTTGCATTTGGGTATATGTCCAAATAAGTCCTAAGCCTGTTGCCATTGAAGCTGCTAAAGTCTTTTTGGCAAGTAATAACAAATGACATCGTATCTAGTTCTACATGACCTTTTCAGCTAAATCTTTATCTTTATTTGGTTCATTACTTGGTTATGGTTTGTTGTATAATCATTTCTGATTAAATGCCTTAAGAAAACACAGAGCTAAGGGGCTCTCTCATTTTTTTTTTTTAATTTCGTTTATTAATCAAGTCATAAGCCTGGTGCATCCTTTTTGTTGCAGTTGTTTCATTCTCTGCTGCTTTTGGATTTTTGATATATGGTGGGAGGTATTGATTCTTGTAACTTTATTAATCTTTTAAAACTATCCAAGTTTGTTTTGCCCTCGTTTTTCTATTCCCTGCTATTGTCTCATCTAGACTCTCATCTCATTGAAGGTTGTTTTTTATGCTGAGGCGCTTCCCAATTGAATCTAAGGGTCGCCAAAAAAAGCTGAATGAGGTAGTGTTGACAGTATCTGTACTGTTAACTTAATGTTCCTCCTTTTTTCTGCATTATTATGAACATAAGCACTTGCCTACCTATGGAAAGCAAAAGAGCATAAAGGATTGTATCTATGCTCTGCCCTTTTGCACGCGGCGAGAATTTTATCAAAGGTTACCTTTGCTATTTGTATTGGTGGTCCATAGATTTGAGGATCTCATCATTTTAGTTCCTAGTAACAACATCTTTATTGAGGAATTACGTATATATTACCATCTTCTCATTTAACTTTTGCTGATTCTCTTATGATTTTTAAGGCATGCAATGCTCGTATTGTTACAATAAATACGGAAAAATACTGTATCTCTTGTAGTTTTTGTGAGACTAGTTCCTTGTTTTGGGCTCAATGGCTCCAAGGTAAGAAGCTAACCATGTCACACTAATAATATCTTTGGACTGAATTAAAGAAATGTGACAACAACACATTGCAGATGCTGCACTAGGCAATCTCATCATGTTAATCATTATATGCACAATTGGCTATACTTTACTCTGTATACATGTTTATTTAATATGTTTGTTTTTATGTATGTCTTAGATATTGATACATGCACAGGTATGGTTATTATTTAGAATTTCTTCTGGATTTGGTTACAGACAAGCATACTAATATATGTTGATATATGCTGTAGCTTTGGAATGGGTATCCTGTCGTAGTTTCTTTCAGAAAGAAGATAATTTCCTTAGTGGAAGTTGCTAAATAATGTTGACATGGTTTTATGATCTGAAACTCAGTCATCTCCCACGGAGAGTGAATCATCAGCTAGACATACAGATGTTTTATTTTAGCCTTAATTCATTTTTATGTTAATATGGATGTTATCCAATTTGCAACCATGCTTGTTCAGAAAAAAGATATGCATATGGTGTTTAGGTATCCAATTTATATGATGTGAGTTGGGGCCGGGTATCAAGGAAAACTGACTCAGCATTTAATTTTAGAAGGGAATTTTGGTCTTTCAGTGCTTTTTCTGTAAGAAAAAGATGCCTAGGTATATTATTATTGCTTAGTCATCTCTTTCCAAATTCTTGTTATAGCTGATAACAAACTAGAATATATTCAAAGGAATTTTTATGTTAAGGGAGGAGTGGGGTTGAGAGTTGGGAGTATTGGAGGACATTGCTTGGGGAAATGGGATTAGGGACAGAGCTAGGATTTCTATCATGGCATTGGGTTGGGTGGGTGGGTGGGGGGGTGTTAAGTCTTTCTCATATTTGTTTGATCTTAGATTAATAGAAATTACAACAATAAAAAAACAAGTAAATGCATTGTTCACATCGGTTTCAGCCACTTATAGATGTAGACAAAAAAATTAAACCTTACCTAAATTAAACCAGACCCATTTTGTGAAATTAAACATACAATCAAATGTAAGGAAGAAATAAAAACTATAATATTTCATGCGAGTTACACCACACAGCTGGTTTAAAGGGATTGTAAACTAAGTTTTAAAGGATAAAAAGATGCAGCGTTGATTAAGATAGCACAAGAAGAGTATGAAATTGATAGAGAAGGGGAAAACATATGGACCTCTATTTCCTAATTTATGAAGGGCAATTTGCCAATAACCGTATCTGCTCATCTACATATTAAAAATATGAAAGTTTTGTACTCAGAGAACTCAGAGAATTATTATCAAAAGTTTACCACAACTCATGTATCCCACTTAATTAACCACTGATAGACTCCCTTAAGTGACCTCAAGAAATTATAACGGGCTTAACATGGCATGAAAGCTACCCTACCTGCCACATTTGGGATAACTATGAGACAAGATTTTTACTACACCAAATGCGTGTAAGAGGATCTCATCTTCGAGGAACCCACTTCTGTTACGTCTTTATTTATATTGAAACAGACAGACCTTCTAATAACTATGTTCAAATCATGTAAATTGTTAGATGCACGATTTAACACATCTAAATGGATCAATATGAAAAAAATGGATATCCATGGTTCCCTTGCAGGAAATGACTGCTTATAAGGGTTCTAAGAGACTAAACTTTGTTGAACGCTTCCACATAAAATTCTAGGTTCAGAATCAGAAGTCAGTACCATGGTCCTGGTTTATATATTTGAAGCTTGCATGAATTTAAGCCATTTTTTTCCTCGAACTTTGAAGAAGAAGTCAGAGCCTGATTTGAGCTTGGTCCAGCATGGACAACATAAAGTAAAACAAAATAAGAGAGGTTGTTTGTTGCTAGGAATATATGGGCTTGTTCTGGGTCCAGCCTGATGATTCTAATCCTTGAGCAGACCTTATCCTCACCCCTCAACCTATTGACACCCCTAATCAATCAAGTTCATATTCATCATTACATCTGGTTTTGTAGTGAGTTATGCTGTACAGGTTGGCTTCTTTCAGTCTGGAACTCAATTTCTTATAGTACAGTTTCTGAAATTTAAATTATGATAACTGATTAAAAATTAGGAACTAGCTAATATGTGAAAAAAAATTGTAGAATGTCAGGAAACCCAATTTTGGGTTAAAACTGTTCATGTGAAATTATGTGCTTCAGTGATATATTTGGTTTTTTGGTTGGCTGTAATAATAATTTTTGAAGTCGATTCCTTTGGCAGGTTGGTTCTGTGACTGCTATATGCTGCGCATGTTTCTTGATGCGGTGCTTTGTGGTAAGATCTCTAGTTTCTAAAATTTTCCCCTTTCATACTTAACAGAGTCAGAACTGTTCCTTAGGAATCTGTATAAGAGTTCTGCATTAGTTCTTCATAGAGGATGTTCTTCTGGCTGTCAGGAACTTCCATCTTAAGGCCAATCTTGGTTTAACCACAATTGACAGCCATAGCATCTATAGGCAGACAGTGATCTCATAGCCTACCTAAATTATTGTTACTATCTGTATAAATTTTTGAGTTGGCCCCAGGTCGCCCTTTCTGCATTTGACAAGGATGCTGACCTTGACGTCCTCGATCATCCAATTTTGAATTTAATTTATTACCTGGTAAATCAGCGACATTTTTTTCTGTTTCTTTTCTTTTCTTTTTTACTTTAAATTTTCATCAAACACAATCAGTATATGTTTCATTCTAATGGTGGTTCACTCCTGTGTTTTTAGTTGGTTGAAATTCTCCCATCGGCTCTAGTATTATTCATCCTTCGGAATCTGCCCCCGAAGCGAGTTTCAGATCGATACCACCCATTAACTGAGAAGCTTTAGTAGGGTGAGAGATATTATGCTGGCAAGTGATTTTTGTAACAGTAGCATCCATCAAGCTGAGTTGCTGATTTGCTTTTCTATGTTGCTTTATTGTCAGACTAGTTGATGAGTCTCAGGCACTCAATTGGCCATGACAATGCTGGTTCGATGCGGCATGTTGGTCTTTGCATCCAGCTAATCAGTGACATTTTATTTCTTGTTAATTTTATGGGTGAGTTAATTTAAAACTTAGCAAAATGGTCTGAGCACCTCTTTATTTATTAGGAACGTTAAGTGATTAATCATAGCAAATAAAATGTTCAAAAAGAAAATATGACTAGAATGTTATTGTTAATACTGGAGTGCCAATGCACCTTTGTTTTTTGGTTGAGAAAATACTGGAGTGCCAATGCACCTTGTCATTGCATCATCCTCTTAATTGAACTTTGAAATTAGCTAATTCCAGAGTAATTTGAAACCATGATTTGAGTGGAGTATCTTAGAATTCCAGAGTTTATCAGGCTGGTCCCTTCTCACCCACCATTGATGACTCCTCCTCCTTCGCATTGGGCCCTTCTCCCTATACTGCTTTCTATTCCTTGTCACCCACCATTGATGACTCCTCCCTCCTTGGCATTGCCCCCTTCTCTTTGTTAGCAAGGAACAGCTCCAATGGATTCTCTCTCTCTCTCTCTCTCTCTCTGTGTGTGTGTGTGTGTGTGTGTGTGTGTGTGTGTGTGTGTGTCTCTTATTTCTCTTTGCTTGTACTCCCATATTACATCAAAAATGTCACTTATAAATTAAATAAAACAAAACTTCTCAATATGTCCTTACTCTCAAAATGCTATTGAATATGCTAATCGACCAAATTAACCTAGTTTTCCCGGGATTTTTCGGTCCTTGAGATTTGTATAATTTTTAAAAGTAGTTTACGATGCTTCTTTACCCATCCTAATACATATGCACGTTTTCTAATTGTGATTACTGGAACTCGTTCCTTTGCCGTAGCTCCAGACTCGAATATGACTTGGTCCTGACCTGATTTAGAATCTTAGAGCCCGTTCTTTGTTAAAATTTAATATCTTTTCACTGGATTTTGGTAGAATTGGCGGTTTGGACATGAAGTGAATAATAGATCTGATCCAACCTGACTTAACTTATATATTCATGTTGTGAACCTCATTAGATTTGGACATGATTAGAATCTATGGAGTAAATGGGTAGTCTCATCCTACACAAAAGACCAATTTGTTGAGTTTGGACATGACTTGAAACTATTTAGATTCAACTTAATCACCTAACTTCTTGATCAGCTTGATGCCATATAAAATTTTCTGTATCCTTCTAACAAGTGTCTTGTTTGGATTTTCTTCTTTGGATTTTCTTCTCCTTCCCTTCACCGATGAGCAAGTAGCTATCAACAATCTCCTTAATTTGTCATCATCAGCATTTATTGTTTTATAAACCGTAAAAATATTACTTCTTCGTATCATTAGTAAAGAGAGTTTGTGTGGGTATAAACAAGATCATTATATCTTTAAGTACGGATTATTTTTATTGTATTCTACATAGACATGATCCTCATGGATTATGGAAGTTACCTACCCTCAGAACTGCACCTTTTATCATTTATAATATATGTCTTATACTTGGACTGTCAAGGGAGTGAATATCTTGTAATATGAACTTAAAGTAACCAGAAACAACAAAACCCGGGGCTTGGACTTGTTGATTAAACCTGGTTCCATAAGTTGGACCTTCTTACTATGACTAAATTGGATCAGATAACTTTGATTCCAACCTGAATCACCCCCACCCACAAGAAACCAACCATTCTAACGACATTATGATGCAGATTAGATTTATGAAACTGGATGCTGCTGAATTGCCACTCTTCAGTGAATTGGTTGATTTCTTAGCATCCGAACAATCCGTTCCATCACCCAGTCAGTTCTATGATCACTAGTTTTCCATTTTGCTGGCCAGCAAAAAAAAGCCTTGGAGGGTTCTGTAGTTTGTCTAGAAAACCTTGAGCATGATGCTCTTCAGTTAGATATTTGGTGCATCTTGTTGATCATGCCTTATGTGACCTACCCAATGAAGCAGCATTGACCTCCAACTAATGCAGTTTCTTTGTGCAGCCTGCAAAAATGAATACCAAATCCAACAAATGTACATTAATCAAATTATTTTTGTTTATCCAGTTGGTCCAAGTGGATAATTAAGGATCAGGGGACCATGAGCGCCATAACTACAAACAAAATTTTGGAATGGCTTAGACTCGTAATGTAATTAGAATGTGTGTTGTCATGGAATCATATCAGATCTAGTGATCAAGAACTATGCATTAAACAATCCGCAGCTTGATTTTTTAACAAAAAATATGTATAAAGAACTCAGCAAATTGATCATTAAATAATGGGAGCCAGAAGTCTTCTAGTTGTAGACAAAAACTAATGATCTGTCGTCGAACGATGATTTCTGAGTAGATTATTATATCAGACTGCCATCATCCGTTATCTGATAATGCATTATCGCTGCCAACACCAGCGACTTAATATATATATATATATATATATATATATATATATATATATATATATATATATATATATATATATATATATATATATATATATATATATATATATATATATATATACATGAACAGATCTGCTACAAAACTGCTGCCCTGAAATTTAGTCCTTGGTTTCATCTATAGGGAATCAATTTTGCAAAAACTTTTGGTCAGACGTCCAATAAAGTAGTTATCTGTATCTCACATACATGATTGTCGTATTGACTGACTTATTCCCTATAATAAAACACCCCATAACGAGTCTTTGCAAGGTACAAACTACACTTAGTTAATTACATGACGATTAATGTATGCTTAAGTTGGACTTCATTGATAAATGATTCAGAAACATCCCTTTGGTTCCTATACTTACTAATCTAATCTGTGCTATTCATGAGAAACAACAGATGGATAATACAAAACTGCAAAATGTATCATCGTTGGAGCTATCCATAAAGACAGGTTCCTTCTTTTAAGGGCTAGTCGATGAACAATATGCCACACCTAACAAAGCCACACATTAAGAATCTGCAGTGTCTTAAAATTATCACAAATTGACATGAAGAAATATGTATGTGGATGGATGAATTAGGCCTCTGGTTGAAGGCAGAGCACTGAAAGTATGGGGCTTGTTTGGTACCAATTAGATGATGTCAAAATGAAGAATCTTTTGTTAAGGGGTGCACTGGGGCAGCATGGTTAGAGGTCTAATGCTAGAGTAGAATGCTAAATACCATATCATATAACATAAATCTAAACTAACCAATATAAGGCTAATTAATTACAAGAATATGCAGTCACTTAAATCGAACAACGGTGTCTGCATGCATGTCGTTCTGCTTCATTGGTTTCGGCAAGTGGTATACACTGTTGTGAGCATGTTGATCTGCCATCATTCCACCTCTGATTGACCTAAAGATTTGATGACAAGCATGAGGATCTAATAAGATGGATTTTACAACTTTTAAAAATAATTTCTGTGGTTGTGAATATGTGCCTGTCCCCAGGTTCAATTGTTAAGGGTAATATTATCATTGATCAAAGAACCTTAGCTCTTTACATGATACTTACTCCAAAAGATTAATTCTAGGGAAAACCTAATTAAAAACTTATTGCTTTCAGACATGTGTATCGTAGACGTTTGTGTCGATCCAACTCATCGATGCCAAAGTGAAGAACAAGTTAAACATGGAAGAGCTAGCTGGACTTAATCATGTTTCTTGTTTTGAATTGTCAAGTTGAGTATGCTTAATTAATTAATTAATTAATCAGTCTGATAAACTTTCTCTAATCTCGGTTAGGGACTAAGGTCATTTCCAGTGGGAGTTGGGCCTACAGAAGAGCAGTAGTTGCTGGCCCCAAAAATAGAATATTAGGTAGCTTACAGGCATTGCACGGAAAAATATCTCTAGACATAACATCAACTGCAATGAAATGAGACGGGCAATGGAAAGTACTGAAGACAAGAACTTCTGTAAAGTTGGGCATAACGGTTGGGAAAACCCAGCACCAAGGGAACAATTGTTTATTCAGAAACGTGCACAGCTTATACTGTTCTGGGCTTTGTCTTATTTGCTTGATGTCTTTGAGATAGTAGGAAATGAGAGTGCTTCTAGACAAGGATCTCGCTGCAAAACACTTAACCCCTAATTGTGTCATTTAGGTAGAAAATGAGATATTTTATGATGGCTGACTTTATTCTTTGGAAGTTTTTTGTTATCAAATTCATTTATTCGATGTGCAGATCATGCAGTGTTATCTTCTTATTAGGCTGGATTTTTTTTTTTTTTGTGTGTGTCTTTTTCCTTTCTGAATCTTGTCAGAACTTTGTGAAGCATTAATATGCAGAACAAGTGAAGAGGTTACATGAGAATTTAAGCGCTTCTTTTCTTTAAATTAGCCGAAGAAGATAGATACTTTTCTATCATTATGGTTTTCTTCTTAATTAATTGCTTACTATCTTTCTGATTATTAGATCGCAATTATTTCAAACACTTCTCCTGTTAATATCATAATCTAGGGGTTGATGACATCAGGATGGGATGGTGATTAGGACCCAACCAATGACATGGATACTGCTGGACTCCAGTCATAACCACCAGGCTGCGATGGTTCAACCCTCAAGAAAGATTTGGCGAACATCTTGGCCTGTTATTCTCATTGAAATGGGTAAAGATCTGATGTAATTAGCATTGGATTTGCAAAACCCTACACCTAATTTAGTACTTATTAACAGTTGAAGGACTTCAACAGTTTAGGAAGGGGTGGCTGGTTTTAAATTATGATTCAGATACGACTCACGTGTATGGGATGTTATACACTTCTGCAGATATTGATTCTCTTCTTTATGAAGTAGTCTGATACCATGTTTTTAATCTAAAATTTCCAATTTGCATTAGTTTAACTATTCTAATCCATTAGAACTTGAGACAAAAGACAACACCCTTCCACTCATCTGAAGTTCTAACTGCATATTTTGAACTTTTTTCATTTTAGAATATGATGTCTTACTCAAGAATATCCTCTCAGCTTATTATTTGATGAATCCTACAGAAGAAGAAAGAAATGATATGTATACAGAGGAATGACATAAACTTAACATTGTTATACTCCTCCTTTTCCCTTTTCTTTTGGTGTACAACAGTTTATCACCTGCTTGGTGGTCGTATTATAAAATACCATTTGATTCACCAGTTTCTATTTGTTGTGTTTGGAAACGGAGAGGCATATGGTTAGAAACGAAGACTCCAAGGAACAAGTTGTTTAGTTGGGCTTATATATATATATATATATTTATCATTAGATGAGTGACATAAGAGATCCACAATGTATAAGACACCCTCACCTACATAACATTTACTCATGTGAGGGTGGTCCATGCAACAAGGTACCTTAATCAAGGAAGCAACGTTCGAAATATCAAACACCGTAGCTTCGGTGAAGGAGCGAGCAATCTAGTTTTCCCCTAATATTGGGTTTATCTTATTGCTTAACTTATTGCCGACACCAAATGATGCAAGTCTAGGAGAAAAGAGATGCATGCAAAAGAAGAAAAGGAAGGAAAGAAAGAAAAGTCCTTTTCCTTTTCTTGTCCTCATGCATTGACTCTTTGTAGCAAGTGATGCCACTCCCCTTTTAGGTTTTGTTCCTTTACTGGTTTAGTTGGTGTTTAAAGTTCCTCTATTCAAACAAGCTGTAGTTTTGAGTGATATTGCAGGAAAACCACTTTGCCACCCACCCAATTCTATGAACTCTCACAGGATATATTTGGAATGCATGTCAACTTTCAAACAACCCGATGATAATTTAAACAACTTCCCCACTGGTTTTAGGACTAGGGAGAGATGCAAGGCAAGGGAGGTCTACTGCAAGAAGAAAGCATTGATGCATTCTCTAGATACACTTAAACTAAGAATAAATATCGTGGATAATTTTCTTCTTTTTTTTTTACCAGTAGTAGTGATGTTTGTTTCAGTTTGTTGATTGGCACAAAGTGCGTCAGCGATGAAGAACGTCTTA